>NC_054398.1:4847878-5447878 GCF_017976425.1 Toxotes jaculatrix | reverse complement strand
ATAAAGTGAGAAAGATGTCAATCAACCCACGGAGTCTAATCCTGCAGCACAAGTGAAAACACCTGTGTGGACTACAGGTGCGTAGACGTTTTGAAATAGTACTTTGGGGTTGACTTCCAGAGAACTGTGCTGTCCTGACATACATGCATCATCGTGTTTGACATGTTTATGTCATATTAACACAACCTGTCCTTGCATAGATTTCCATGTCGGACAACTGAAGGCAAATGAGTTCAGGTTCAAGTTTTTGGGCCAAGTCTCAAAAATGCTCTAGGTCCTGCAGTTTTGGTGAAGTTCTTTAATACTGCATGGCTCTCTCACAGTGGATCAGCAACTGATCCACGGTGAGAGAGCCATGCAGTATTAATTGTTTAGTCAGACTATGCAAGACTTTGTGTCATTGTCGAATCCTGAATTAGAAAGAACGTGAATATATGAATACTGCTTTAGGTTGCAATACAAATGAAACCTACAGGTTAGTCTTGTAATTTAAACACATTATTTGAACAGTAAGACAGTGTGTCTCAGTGCTCCTGCTGTAGATGCATTAATGTCTTCACTGACACACAAGGTTGCTGTGCCTGCTGTATATCATTACTGTTAACATCTGCATAAATCTAAATAAAGCTCTAATTTGATCTCTCCGCAACCAACAGGTCTAGGTTCAGTCCTGACCTCTCTCTCTCCCTGGAGCCTATATCCTGCTGTGGATTTGCATAAATGAATGATGATTGTGAATATGTGGCAAGTATGCAAATGAACCAATTATGATTGATCAGCCGATTGATTGGTGTTGTCTCTGCCAGTACTGCCTGCCCCTGTGTGCTGCTTTCTGTCCCATTGCAAGTACACCTTCCATTCCCACCGCAACGGCTTGTCACGGCAGATGTTGTTGATTGACAAGCGTGTTGGCAGGGCCAGAGGTTAGGGATGATTGAGGGTGTGTTAGTGTGTCTATACCCTTGCACATCTGTCCATTGGATTAATATACTAAAAGATAATCATAACTTTCTAGTTAAACAATCAAAATATTAAGAAACCAGAGCAAGAATATGTCCTTGATTGCTTTTAATCTTATATGCTGTTGAAATGTCAAGTTCTCATACAGAAAGCACACACACACATATGTATATGTATATGTACACACACACACACATACATGTGACCCCTAAACCCCTGTGAAAATGTCTGTTATACTGATGCATTCAATCTGCAGAGGCTTCTGATTCTTTCAAGGGCACACCTGAACATGTGCCCACACACGCATGCTCATATACACAGTATCTCCCGCTTACATACCCCACACACTGAAACACTTCACACACGCTATCTCACCAACCCCCCCCCACCCCCCTCCACCAGGCCAGAGGAGAGGCTGGGCCGTTGTCTAGTCCTGGCCTGACAGTGTAGGGAGGGCCACAGAGGTGAGTGGGAGTTGATTGAGTTTGCTCAGCTACAGCCCATGGGACTGCAGACAATATTACAGGACTCACACTCTTGCTCACACACACACACACACACACACACACACACGCACCTGAAGAGGGGCCAGCTACTACACACTCAATTTAATCAGGGCTTATGTCTATGGAAGTGAGCATATGTGACCTCCTCTGTTTCTGCGCCTTCCTCTCCGCCTGCCTCTCTGTCTTTCTATCTGTCTATCAATGTATCATTCTGTCTGTCTCATGGCTTCCTGCTTCCCTTGCTGTCTGAACTTTTCTTTCGGAGTGCCTGTCTTCTCGCCCATAATATCACTGCATGTCGTAACGCCTTAAAGAAATGACAAGGCGTATAATTTTGCATGAGTCTGAGTGCAAAGGCAAACAACCCCATAAGCTTAGCAGGGCTTTTGTCAATTGTTTAGGTAGATTTAATATTAACAGAAATCGTGCTATGTTAGGGCTCTGAGATCTTAAAGGCATAGCTGCAAACTGGAGCGGGTAGAGAACACTGACAGTACCCCCAGCCTGCCGCTTTTCTGGACAATTAACATGCTTGAAGACACCACCGGTGTGGAGGATTTCACATGGAAAACAGCAGGTGTGGGTGTTTTGACACGCATCATGCGCCGTCGACTGCCTTGAGAAGCGAACCCCTCGAGTCCCATAGGATATGATTATTATTACGTACCAGGTTCTGTAGCTCAGTTAAACGGCAACATTTCAAGTAACAACAAGCAGCAACTGCAAACAGTATCCCAAATGTGGCAAAGTCCTGCAACAAATACAGATGTGTATGTCTGTGTCTGATTAATTATGGAACTAACCAAACTTGAAACTTGTTAGCTTTGATGCTAACAAGATTCGTGTTAGTAAGATTAATCGAGTTGTAGAGTACATATGTGTGTATGAGTGAGCACTGTGGGTGTTTTTTCTTGGTCTAAAGCTCTGGCAGTTTTGGCGAAGTTTAAGTTGCACAGTTGAACAGCTCTCGTTACATCCACATGCGCTTCAGCTCTTTGAATGATTATGCAGAAAGTTTGAGGTTAATAACTTTTGTAGAATTTTTGTTTTGGGTAATTGGACATTGCAAGTCAGCAGAAATGGACAACATCGGCCTTTGTGCAGTCATTCACTACCTTTTTCTCCTAAGCAGGTCTTTGACCTGATTTGGCCCCTCAGACTACTACCTCTTCCCAAGATGAAGAAGGAGTTCAGCGGCCTACATTTTGACAGTGATGATGACATAATTGTTGCTGTGGACCACAGTCTGGAGGTCCAAGACTGGCTTTTACATCCATATTCTCCATGACTGCTGGACTAAGTGTGTAAATGTAGCAGGGAACTATGTTGAAAAATAAATGTACTAGGTTTTTAAAAACGGACTCCTTCTACTTTAGGCTACAAACTTATCAATCAACCCTCGTATTAAATTATAGCTAAAAATTGACACGTAAAATAGATAAGACATTTTCCAAAAAGTGGGTATTAGGCAATGTGTGTGTGTGTTAATGAAGTCTCTCTCGGGTGATATAATTCCAGCATTCAGGCCATTTTTTCAGAAAGCCTCCAAATCAGAATCAGAGAGCTGCCCTCTCTTCCCCTCCTCTCGTCTTGTCTCTTCTCTCATCTTCTCTCTGTCTCATCCCTTTTCTTTTTGTCTCTCTCTCTCCTCATCCCTGATCAGATTCCTTCTCCAGCTCTCCGTCTGTGCCTTCCGCAGTGCTCCTCCTCGTTTCTGCATCAAGGATCGCTTTTAATGACGGAGTCTGAACGCGGCAGGACAAAGGCTTAGAAGCAGAGGAAGCCACACAGGAGATCAGAGGATTTGTATGTGTCTGTGTGTCTGTAGGTGATTCATGGAGACAATGTGAGTGTGTGAGTGTTTTATTTTTTTCTTAAGAGTTAAAACTAGCCTTATGTAAATACTAACCATATTTTAAGCCAGTGCAAGGATCGTATCGTGTAATAACATTATTTCTCACTGAATTTAACGAGAAGCTCTTTCCACTCTTTCCCGGTAGTACATTATGTTTTCAGGTTGTCTGTATGTCATATTCTCATGAACGCGATATCTCAGGAATTCCTTGAGGGAATTTCTTAAGATTTGGAAGAAACGTTCCCTTGGACTCAAGGATAAACTGATTAGCTTTTTTTGGTTAAAGGTCAAGGTCACTGTGAACTCACAAAACACATTTGCAAACTGCCCTTGTATGTGCTGGCCCTGGGCTCTCCTTTGGGACATGTCCATTATTTGAATCATGGTTTTTATGGGAAAATCTATGGCAACCTCATCGTAGCTGTGTGAGAAACATCTCACATGTAAGAAATACTGTATCTCACTTTATACACATCTGGTCTCATTATCCACAGGAAAACCAAATTCTCCATCACCAAACTGGAGCCCAGAAACGTAATTTCCCACAAGTGTTTAATTTTTCCCTTGAAGCCACACAGAGGGACATGAACCGAGCTTTAGTTTCCTCTCTCTCCTCCTCTCACACACAGTTTCTCTAGCGTAAAGTTGAGTGTTGCCAGACTCTCCTCCATGTCCACTTCCCTTCAGGACTAGTATTGGCATTCACCTTCATCACACACCCCCTCTATCTCTAAAAGTACGCAGTCACAGTCACCTTTTCTCTCACCTCCTCTTTGCCTCTCCCAACCTGCCAACCTCATTGCTTCCTTTCTCTCTCTCTCTCTCTCTCTCTCTCTCTCTCTCTCTCTCTCTCTCTCTCTCTCTCTCTTCCTTTCTCTCTCTCTTTCCATCTAAAGGTGAATGTTAGCGGTCACTGTCGGCAGATTTGCCCAGAAAATTGAATCAGCCAGCAGGTTGGGAGCCAGGGAGGCGCAAGTGCCAAGCTCTACACTGATTTAATTCTGTGTGTGTGTGTGTGTGTGTGTGTGTGTGTGTGTGTGTGTGTGTGTGTGTGTGTGTGTGTGTGTGTGTGTGCGTGTGTGTGTGTGTGTGAGTGTGTGTGTGTGTGTGTGTGTGTGAGTGTGTGTGTGTGTGTGTGTGTCCACATTTGTCTATACATATGTACGTACAGGTCTATACTACATATGCAGTATTGTGGACATATGTCTCTATCTGTAGATTGAGACGTCTCTGCAGAGAAGTGCTGTAGGAAACCGCAAATTGAGTTTCAGTTAACCACAAGGTGACATCAGCTGTGCTCTATTCCTTTCTATTTAATTCTATTGTGTTCTTTTCTATTTTATGTGTAATGTGAGTGCAGGAAAAGATTAAGTCAAAGACAACAAAAAAAGCAGACAAACTCTTACATGGAGATTTTAAAACCAGCACCCCGATGCAACCTTCACCCTGTCTGTGCTAATCTTCAGTTGGAGGCAAAAACAAAAAAAACCTCTTGTTGATTATGGTGTATTTCTATTTTGATTATAATTTACATCACCCACATAATATTTGCCACTTGCTTTTAAAATGATTCCAGAGAAAGGAAAAAAAAAAAAAAAAAAAAAAAAAACCAGCAGGCATTTGTTTTTCTTTTTTTTTTTCTGGAAGGATTTGTACTGCAGTCTCTGCATAGCAATTTATTTATAATTGACCATTCACTAAACCCATCCCCCGGAAAGCGATTGTCTAATCATAGCTTAGCAACCATAACTAGACGCAGCAGGTCTGTCAAGTTTTGGATTTCTGCACAATGCCAAAGAGCTTTGCATGGGGCTGTGGTAAGAGCAACAGTCTGCATTTAAAGACCTTGAAATGTGGTTTCTTTTTTTAATCATCTCTCAAAAAACAAAAACACAACAGCAAAATTGCAAGGAAGGGATTAAACCAAGTGTGTATCTGCTCCGATGTAAGCTACAAATGTTAACTAGCTTAAAACCTACAGTAGTAGGTTATGTTGAGTATGTCTATGTACTATTTAATGTTTGAGTAACAAAAGCAGCTCTTTTTTTGCTTTGGGGAACTTCAGCAGCTCCATGCTAACTTTACTGTTGGATAGTGTCATGTTTGCCAAACATATGGATTAACCATTATTTTCTCTTTTAGAAATAAAAGCTCAAAAAGGGTAATATTATAACATTCAATTCTCAGTGGATTGTGGATGAATTTAGTCCATAAATCTGTTTCTTCCAAGAACAGCTAACATCAGATAGCATCACTGACGGACAAATAACTTTGACAGGTGTGTCTTATTAATAGTACAGCAACAGGTCAAGAGGCTAAATCATCTTCTGAGCAAACTGTGAGCTACAGTGTGAAATTCCACAGACGCAGGTTGTTGAATGAGACTTTGCATTAAAACGTGGCCATTTGTCTTTTATATTATCATTCAGTTTTTATTCGTTGACAACAAATACATTACATTTCGGCATAGTTCTCGTTTTCAAAGGTTATTTTCTATTTCATTTTAGTCTTCTTTTCTCAGTCATGAAAAATTAACAAATATTTTTCATCATATTTTTCATTAACAAAATGAGCACTGTGCTGAACAGTATTTAACAGTGTCTTCTATTGGGGACATGTAGCTGCAGCCTTTTTTAGCCCACAACATATCATGAATGTAGCCATCAGCTACATATTTAAAGCCCTTTACAGGCTCCTCTTTCAAAACAAAACTACTAGAAACATTTATATGTAAAATATTTTTTTAACACACCAAGAGTTTTAGCATTACCATTTAGCTAATGCTTGCAAACAACTAAAAAATCCACCAGCAACATTCATGTATTTTGTTCGTATGCTCCCGTGTTTAAAAATTTGCCAATAATTTTGAACAGTAAACTTGTCACAGTTATCTTTATGAAGACAATTAGGTTATCAGGTTATTTTGATTATTTCATAGGACCATATTCAGTAGAATGAAGTAGAAGGAAACAAGAGAGAGTGAAATGTTCTGAATATTCTTCTCTGTTCCAAAGACAGGCAACAAAATAGACCAGCACAGAAACAGCAGACAGAGAAGCAGGTGACAGCAGCAGAGAGAAACAACTTATATCTAGACAAAGATGTCACAAGAGACAGAGAGAAAGTAAGAAAGAGGGAGAGATAAAGAGAGGTGCCTCTGGCTGACAGGTAGACCAAAACAAACACTGGGTGCCATGTCGCCAAAGGGCCCGTTTCAGCCAGACTGACACTAAATTAGACCCTCTACTGTCTAGTTCAAAGCAGCAAAACCTTGACACAACATCAAGTGTGAACCTCCGCCTGTGTTTGTTTGAAGAGAAAGGTTTCTTTCTCCTTTTTCTTTCTTTCTTCTGATTTCTGACTTCTCCTCTCTTCTTTGATTTCTCCCTTCCCTTCATCTTTTATCTGCTCCTTTCTTTCAGCTCCTTCCTTCCTTCTACCTTGCTTTTATCCCTTTTATCCCATCTTTTCACCATCCTTATAACCCTCCCTGCCATTGATTGTGCTGCCCTCTTCACCCCATCTCTCTCATTCATAATTGAACAGCATTAACTGCTGCTGAGGCCAAGCAGTCGTTTAATTAGCTGACCACCCTGCAGAGACTCTGCCTTTTCTGTATTGCAAAACATACAGTCCTGCTCGGAATATTCAAATACAGAGAACTGGCCAGTTGTGTGTTTGAATATTGTCGATTAGTCAGCAGTGATGAAACTCTTGTGTTTTGCCCACTGACTTTATGCACTTTCCTCTCTGATAGGAGGAGTTTTATTTTGGTTAACTGGTGCTGAATTTATCAAGCAATGCATATTGTGTGTGTGTGTGTGTGTGTTGTATAGATTCAGTGGGTAGTTTGTGGGTAGTAATAACAGGAGGAAATATTCAGCTTCCACAGTATATAATTTTAACAGGAACGTCTAACAGATGTGTAGCTGACTGATAGTAAAGCAATATCTTGCCAGTCTCCTTCTCCTTGTCACCGTTACCACTGCTCACCAATAGGTGTGTTTGTGAGCAACAGTGGTGACCAGTCAGTCAAAGGATTTGATCATCTCCTCATTTTTCAAATAACTTTTAATGTTTCTTTAAATACGCAGCAACCATAATTTTTATACTACACTCATTGATGATATCAATGTTTTTAAATGTTTTTTCACTGTATAAGTAGTGCTCAGAGCTAAATGCTAATGTTAGCATCCTAACACTGATACTGTGATTTACCTGCCATCTTATGTAGTGTGTCAGCATGTTAATATTTGATAATTAACACAGAAGTACAGCTGATGTGTTCAGTTTGACACCTATTTGGTAAAAACCTAAAGTATTGGACAAATAGAAATTTGACCTGAAGGTGATAGTAGTTGAAAGCTGAGGGATCACTTAAGTTATTACAGTTCACTTTGAGGGGAACATAGATGTCTGCACAAAATCTCATGGCAGTCTATGCAATAGTGGTTGTGTCAAGTCACATGAACATGAACAAATGTCAACCTTATGGTGGCACTAGGAAAAAAGTTGATCACCAAAGTAGGAACAATTCTTCTGTCCACATTAACTGCAGGGATTTTGTTTTGCTTAATCTTGGTTAAAATTTGTTGTAACTGATAATTGCCTCAGTGAAACAACTTAAAGAAGGGACATTATTCAGTTGAAATTCTTATTCATGGCGACATCTGTAGTTCTGCCGTTGGAGGCGAACCACCTTGCATCCCAGTTGACCCACCGATTCAGAGACATTTGTTTATTTGTACCCACATCAACCCACAGCCACTAAATCCCTCCTGTCTCAAAGAAAAATGAGACAGATGACAGTGGTAAATGAAGACAAGAAGTTTTGCTGACAGCTCCAGATCACAAAGATGGAGGAAAATAAATGCACTCACACTCACACTGTGACGCTGCTAACACCGTGTACCTCAGAGCACAGTAGTGATATTTTGGGGGTAATAAGCCCTTTAAGACACTAAAAATACAATAAACCCTAAAAGAGACTCTGCATCTGTAATGATTTGACAGGTGACAGTGTCAGGAGAAAGAGCTCCTGTTGCTCTGAGAACACCAGTGTGGTAACTCCCCTTTCCACTGGGGGAATGGTTCCAATTTAGGCATTTAGCTGAAACCAGAGCAATTAATAAAGTACTAGGAAATATTTCCTGAGCTTGAATCTCATGATCATTAGCTATACAGCAAACTAACTCTCTGAAGTGTGAGGTTCAGAGCTTTGCTGGGGCTTTACTGCACCGTTCAAAGTCATAGAAATTATTTATCAGAATCAATTTTCAGTTGGATTTTCCCTTTGATTTTGCTCAGCCAGTCTAAACGCCCTGTGTCTCTTTCATTCCCAATCTGTCTCCACTCAGTTTGTTATATTTTGCAGCTGGCTGTAACGGAGATTTACATCAAGAACTGTGAGTTTAAATAAAAGTTGACATAAAATTGAGCTGATGTTTTGGTCCAGTGCTGCACCGGTTCATTCACTGCGCTCACCTTATCCATATCCAAGCGATATCTCTCTGTACATCTCAAAACAGCGTTCTGTCCAATGACAGATCTGATATTGTTCCCTTTTCCATTCATCTTGTAATTTACTGCCCTCTTGTGGCCACCGTGGGCTATTGTCTCTGGAAGCTAGGCTGACTACCAGCGGCTGCATTAATCATTTCTGTCATTGAGCGTAGCTGTGGCTTTGTCCCATTAACAAAGGCTGGGGCTTGTCGAGCAGAGGGGACAGCAGGAGTTTTTGGACATTCGGACATTGTGGCTAATGCTGGGATTTTTGACAGGTGACCAGCTAGAGCTAGCTACAGACTAGTGTGCTTGTCAAGCTGCCCTTGACTCACCTTGCACCGCTCTGAGATCAGTTCCATTGCACACATTATTATACAGTACACATGTGTAGATGCATGTGGGAACTGTACTTGATTATTAGAAAATTACTTTTGCTGCCTTTTCCTCTGAAGCAGGTAAAGGTAACAGCAGCAAGTAATCCAACAAATTCCATTGTGATTTATCATGTCAGATCAGCTTAAGTTGTTATCCTATTCACCATTCAACTTCCTTTATGTTAATCAAGGTGTAGGATTCTCTGTGCAAGATCTGAGGTAAGTTTGAGAAGTTTGAGACAGCACATTGTCGCAGGTGCAGACGCCGAACTGCAGGCCCTGCACCTATGTGTACGGCTCGTCGGTTCATTAGCCGCGGGTTGCTGCTAGCCTTCATAGCTGCCAAGTGGACACGTGCTCGCTTCTTCTCTTCCTCAGGTGATCAGACGTAGCCTGCCCGGTACGTACGCCCCAGGGCGTTTAATGCGCCGTGTATATATAGTTTGGTTAATTTAGTTGCCTTTTGTTTAATGCAGAGGATTGTTTGCTGTCTGATTTGTTCAGCACGGAGCAAGAAATCCTGCTGCTTTGCCTTACCGGTGTGTTTCCGCCCGCGCTTCTCCGCTGTGGTTCCGCTGGCCGCTTGGGCGTGCTGGCGTTGCTGCCGTCGGGCTGCGCAGGTGTACAACGCCATCACCCCTACTTACAAGAGTATTGAATGGACAGTTTCGCTTCGCTTGGGTCTGGACTTTTAAAACTGCATGAATGCATTGTGGGGCTGCCCTTTATTTAATGCCCCTTCCCCTTGCTGAATTCATTTAGTTAATATGGATTTTGGGTTATCCTTTTGATTAATATCTTCCTTTTTTGTTTATTGATTATTGGTTGCTTTCCAGAATTTTAGCAACTGATATAGATTTTGTTGGGTTTTGCCAGGTTCTGTGCTGGTTTATTTATATATTGTTTTCTTTTTTCTTTTCCTTGTTTAATTTTTAATTTTTGATATTCTGTTGTTCAATTAGTCCTGGTATTCAGTTGGACTTTGTTTTCTGTTTCATGAATGTTTGTTTCTTTTTTTTCTGTGGGACAACAATTTCATGTTATGTTTAGTAATTGAGATCTTTAATTTAATTTAATTTAATTTTAATTACTTTATTGATCCCTGCTGGGGAAATTACTCTCTGCATTTTACCCATACCAAGTGAACGAAACACACACACACACAGAAGCATGCACATGCACTAGAGACGCTGGGGCAGGGGGCTTCCCTAGAAGAAGGAGCTGGGGTGGATTGGTGCCTTGCTCAGGGCTATCCGCTACCATCGCCTGGTCCATTATTCTTGTTGGTGTAGTAAACAGGGGAATCACACATGGAGGAGATGGTGACCACTGGTCAATACATAATTGTCTACTTCTTGAATATAAAACCACATGCACTTTTTCAACCCTAATAAACAGAAAGACATGTTTATGTGTGTTTGTGCCTAATTTGCTGATTAATCATAAAGACACTACATATTACAGTTCAAGTGAAGTATTTGCTTTCAGTGCCAGTGCCCCTCAGCATTGCAGAATTAGTTTTATTGTTGTACTGAGTCTGAAACGCTGCTATTGGATTAGACATTTTAAGGATCAATGTATCGGCATGAACAAGAGATTGTCTTGTAAAAGTGTTACACTTTCATATCCAGGGAATGTAGTTTTACAAATTATGGTCCAATACTTCTTTCAGTAGAATAGAGTTTGCAGCCTCTGTTATTAGTTTAGTTGCAGCATGCAGATTCACCACAGAGAGAGAGAGAGAGACAGCCCTGCTATACATTTATCTTTATAACTGGAGGCAGTGCAGTGTACACACAGACCACCTACTGCGTGCATACTGTATATTTGTATGTGTGTGATCAGATAGAGGGAGCTGGCATATGGGTGGAAGAGTTGCATGGGTGTTTGTATGTGTTTGAATAGGTGTAGGTAGGTGGTGTGTGTGTGTGTGTCCTCTACACACCAATGAAAAGAGTTTGTCCTTCATGAGAGGCAGACAGGGACAAAATTGAATCCTTCCTTTTCGTTTCCACTGAATGTTTGAATAGAGTAATATGCTTCGCTCTTTCTTTCTTTCTCCTCAACAGAACACCAAACAAAGAACTGCTTTCAGCCTTTAATTGAAATGCTGGGTTGCGTAAAAGGTGAGGTGGCACACACACACACACACACACACACAAATTATTCCGACATACAAAAAGCATGCAACAGACATTCAGTACGCACACATTCAACACACATTCAGTAACATCTCTCTCTCTCTCTCACACACACACACAAGTATGGCAGGATGTATCTTGCATACATGCACACCCACCCACCCACACACAAACACACACACACACACACACACACACACACACACATTCAAAACACAAATCCTTGTACAGCCGTCATTGTGAGGAACCTTCACTGACTGTGTTCATTTCTACGAGCCTCCCCCTGCTCTTTCTTTGACCTGTTAAAATCAGTTTTGAATTAACATATTTTTCTAACTTACACTTTCTCCCATTTTATATAAAAATCTGCCCCCTGCTCCTGCTCTTTCTCTCTTTCTCCTTCCGTTACTCACAGCTTTTTCCCCTCCCTTCTTCTCTTCATCCTCAGCCCGCTGATACCTCCCTTCCTCTCTCCTCATTATCCTCTTCTGCCACAGCGGACATGGAGCAGCGACGGAATAAAAACAGAGTGAGGACACACTCAGTGACCCTCCTCTCCTCTTCATCCATCTCTCCTCCTGGTCCTCCTCCCATTCCCTCTTCCATCTCCTGCTTCTCTTTTTTTTTTTTTGTTAAGGATTTTAAAGGGATCGCTTACTGTGCCCCTTTGGTTTCAATGTGGCATTCTACTGATGCTAACAAGCCATTTTTAGGGAAAGTGAAACTTTTCCTCCGCACAATATGACAAGTGTCTGGTGAAGAAAAATAACCAGGCAAAATTCAAAATGCCAAGGTGTAGCTTTAAGACGACAAGGCTAAATTGGCTATTATTTTTCCTTCCTGTCTGCGCTGTCCTGTCCTGTCTGTCCCTCTCTGCCTCGCCTCCTAGTCCCGGTCATTGTCTTTATTAATGAATGCAGGCAGCCACACACATCTACGCACTGTATATGTGCAGGTGTGTGTGTTTGTGTGGACTCATAGTTTATATCGTAATCAGTGAGAGTTTAGTGGCAGTCTCACTATTAGTACAGTGGTGCAGATAAAACCTGGTTATAACTTTATATTATTGAAAAGTCCCCACCTGTGAGATAAAGGGAAACTGGAAAAGAATTATTTTTTTCACCATCCATCTATCCATCTGTTCAGCTCTTGGTTACGGTCAGGGAAAGATCGTGATCCGATTTAATACACAAAAAGTTTACAGTAACTTCAGACACAACATGTTGATTTTTATTTAGCCAAAACCAAAATGTTTCACCAAACCTAACCAGTGCTTTTCCTGCCTGGACCTAATCACAGTCAGGACTCTGGATGTAAACCCTGGTCTCTGGTGTGACAGTCTTCTGGTCTTCGACTCAGATGCCGTTCATAAATGCAGCATTTCCTTCATTCTAAAAAATATGTGTTGCCTCTGAACATAACCCGTCCAGCGATTACATTTCCAAGAAAACGTATTTGTTGTTTCAGTTCAGTTGAATGTAGAAACATAATTTCAAGGAGACAGGGTTGGGTTGCCTTGCCCATGACAAAACTTAAAACATCAAAAAGTAAAGCATCTCACCACTGCATCTTTGAGCTGATTGGGCTTTGATGCAGTCACAAGTGGAACATTGTGATATATATGTTAATGACTGGCCCAGAAGGGGAGCTGTTATTTGTTTGTGACATTTTACAGCTCTCTCTCTCTCTCTGTTTTTTCTTTTTTTTTTCTTTGATTCTGTGTTTCTATTGTATTTCACTCTGTTTCTAGGTTCACTGTTCAGCTTTATTGTCATTATATGATGCAGGAAAGCACAATGAAATGCAGTGCCCCTCCATACTACACACACAGGAAAATGCATGAAGATATTGAAGAAGAATAGAACAAAAAATTAAATAAAGAAATAAAAGGAAACAAAGTGGGATAGAGAAAGAAAATATTTCAAATATCACTGTACTTTTATTATTATGTGTTAGACAGATTGGAGACACAATGAAAAATCAACATAAGGGAGAATATTTACTAAACCACCTCTTGTAATTATGTTATGTCGTTGTGCCCTCCTCTTCTGCCATGACTTAAACTGGTGACGTGGTTCCACCAGATGTTTATCTTCACAAACCAGCTCCTTCTCATGTGATGGCAGTGAAAATCTTCCACAGGTGTTCTCATGATTGTGAAGTCCATAGCATATGATTCATACATGACCATCTTCACACGCTTCAAACCACTTATAACGACCCCTCGTACCCTGAATGTAAGAATCTTCTGGTCCTTTCTCATTTATTCAGGTTTTTCCTTCAATACTTCACCCATCTGTATATATGACTGTTTGCAAATATATATATGTCTGAGTCAGTAGACCACATCCACATTTTTTACCTCTGCCTCTTTGACCTTTGACCATTTGGCCTCAGCTGTGCCGCATCAGTTTCAGAAGTAACATAGAGCAAACAGAGGGATGACAGGGAACCCACAGAGGGGAGGAAGAGAAGCAGAGCGAATCCGTCCATCTCAGAGCCTGAAAACTGCTGTCATGAGGAGAGGAGAGGTATAACATTTCACAGGAAGCACATGGGTGAAAGATGAACCTTAAAGCAAGATGTTTTATTTCAACAAAATGTTTTTCATTAAATGATAATGTTCTGTGCTTCCCTACATCTTTTATATTATGTGTCACAGTGTGGTTATTGTCAAAATACCTCAGCTTCAGAGGCCCATTTACCATGTGAGGAATCACACCACAGAAACAAAATGCAGCACAGTCACTGACAAAGCTCACTGTGCTGCAATCAGCTGGCCTGTCTCTCATCTGACTTTGTCAGATCGTTTCATAATCAGATTGTTTGTTATGACTCCATCTCTATGTCTGCCTATATGTGTAGTAAGTCAAGTATTAGGTGAATTTCCTGGGAGGAGAGGAGGTTCAGCTTCATTCCAACATCACAAATCATTCTTAATTATTATCCTGTGGATCCACAACAAAGAGAAAATATTGTAATGAGGAGCTTCGCTACTTTCCTCTGCACATTGCAACTGAGGTGAACGCTCATTTTTCAGACCCGCATTTGCATAAATTCTCTTCTTTTTTAAGTTGGCGCTGCCAAAAGTGATAAAGTGCATGCAGCACAAGGGAGGAGAATCGGGGAAAGGGAGGGAGGAAAGCGGAGGGAGGAATGGGGTTGTAGGTAACAGAAGGGAAAAAGAAAATGCATTGAAAATAATAGCAAATGCAGGATATCTGCATAGACTGTCTGCAAAGGGACAAAAATAGGTGGGCAAGAAAAGTGGCTGCACCATGAGAGGCAGAGGTTACGTGAAAGTAGTAAGACGAATAGAAAGAGAGAGGAAAAACCAAAAAAAAAAACTAATGGAGAAAGAACATCAGATCTGATTTTACCAATATAATGAAGAGAGAGGAGAGTCAAAGGGAGAGGCAGAGATAATGTGAGTGGGACAGATAACAAACAGAGAAAGCTGCAGGCAGGAGGCTGTAATGGACTTTTGAGTGTAGAGAACGAGAGATAGATTTACGAGGAGAGAGGGATGAGTGCGGGGAAATACAGAGATAGCGTGATAGAGTGCTAAGTGGAAGGGGTAAATTGTGGTCCTGCCTGTGTTCTGTTTTTACAAAGCCCGTCATAAAAACAGTGTTTAAATTTAATAGGCGGCTGCAGTAGCGTGCGCACACACACACACCACACACAACCTGAAACACTCAGACATATATCCTCTCACTGTGGTGCAGAACACATGCTACAATCCTAGAGAACTATGCTGTGTATCCATAGTAAGGTCTGTGTATATAATACGCTGTAATCTAAAATGTTCAGTGTACTTTACTTATATGTGAGTGTCCTGTTGATTTGACAGCTGTAATTTGAGTGTGTATGTGCAGCAGCCGTACACAGGAGAAATCTTGTGTGTGTGTGCTGGACACTTGTGGAAGCTGGAGTTTTTCATTATTCACAACCATGTTCTGACAGGCTGTGTTTGGCATCGGGCACAGGCAGAATGGTAAAGTTATTTAATACTAGCTATGCAAAGTTAAGATAACCATGTAAAATGTCTATGTCCATGCTTTTTCATGTGAGAGCTTAAATACATGCATGTTTTATGTGTTATTCCTTGTTCCAATATTCCAGTCAAGTTGTTTTCTTTTTAAATTTCACTCAGTGTTTTAATTTCAGGAATATAATTTATTTTATTTATTAAGAAATTATTGAAATTTTTACAATTGTTTCCAGGGAGATGTTTTTTGACTTAGCTTAACTTAGCTCTTCTGAACATCACTTACTGCTCCCACAACAATATTTTGTCATATGTAAAATATGAATAAATTCCGACCCTGTTCTCACCGGTGAAGTTCCAGATTGATAAGGGGAACAGTTACACTGTTGTTCTTCAGAAATGCTTCTCCCTAATTTGACTGTATCTTCTCCCAGTTAGACCCACGTTATCCTGACGAGACCGACTCCTGTCTTCTTCCATCTGATCTCTTCCAGCTTTCTTTAGAAACAATGGGGAATTCATCTAAGCGTGGTTGGTAAGTGTTGCAGTGATTGCTTGTTTTGAAGGTCTTTCAGTGACAGTGGGTTTCTTTTTGGGCATTGATCGTCATTATCTGAACAAAGCCAGTCTCATCCAACTGGCGTTGCACCTTTAACCAATTAACCAACCTTTAATTTGATATTTTTTATTCTTGCTTTTTGGATTTTGGATGAGATGAATTCATCACTTTCATTCTAATTATTTTTTTCCACAAACAATACCCTTACTCGTCTTAGTAAGGGTATTGTAAGTACTGTAAATTCTGTTAAGTAAACAAAACTGTTCAATCAAGTCACACTGATTTAATTTATTTAAGTTGCCAACACATGGAGAAACAGCTTAACTTGTCATTGTCATACATTGTGTTAACTGAACAAAATTGAGTAAACACAATTGCATTTGAAGCAAACCTAACAAGAAGATGAAGATATCATAAATATATACCTTCAAACTAACTGTTTTTTTTTTTTTTAAGCCAAATTCAGTAATGTTTTTAAGGTAACTACTGCAGTGTAGAGAAACAGCTTTGATCAACTAAATGCAGAAACTGATAGAATTAAGTGAGTGGACCAATATACAGAAACATGACACAAATGTGTCCAAAAGATAATACAAAAAAAATGAATTCATTACTGTTTCATGTATTGAAAGCTTTGTAGATACAGTCGCAAACATACAGGTGAAATCTGACTTTTAAAAAAATGAGAAGACATGAAGAAAATAAATTCAAAATAAGTCATACATATTTAATGTACTGTCACACTGCTCCCCCTGTCACAATCAGCACTGACCAGAAACAAAACTGGACAACAACAGAAACACATCTTTGGTATGAAAATAAATATCACTATAAATAAATCATCTACATTGTGTAAATCAGTGTCTGCAGGTTTTGCAGAGCTTTTATGGAGTCTCAGAAGTTCTGGGTGTGAAAGGCAGACATTTCAAAGTACAGCTTCTGCAGGTTAAATAACACCTTATACAGACTGACACACACACAAAAGCACACACGAACATCTTCAGCGCACAGCAGCAAATCTCTCAACTTTAGCTCTCACACGTTATTCCACAAAGGCGAAAAACACACCCATCCCATCCATTCTCATAAATGTTCCCATGTAGTACACACACACATACACACACATATTCAGTGACACACAGACTGAGAGCTTGGCCTTGTCTGGTGCAGCCATGGCTGGCTGTGGTCTAACAGAGATATATGAGAGAAGCGAGCTGTGTGGAGAACAACATTTATCTATAACCCCTTCCCTTTAGTATGCAAGGACACCTACCAATAGAAACACTTGGCTTAGTTCCCTTTATCTCTCCATCTTTTTCACTGTCAGCTCAATTCAGTGCATATTAATGTCAGGAAAGCAAATTAAGGTTGATTGACATTTTTATATTTCCTTCTTCGTATCTCTGTGTTAAGACTTGGACAGTGGATGTTATGTGTGTCAGTAGCTCCTACACCCTCCACAGCTCACTGCCTGTCTGTGGTCAGTGTATGAGTAATTATTGTTTGTCTGTAAACAGTTTCAGGTCTTTTGCTGACAACAGCTGCTTGGCAATCACTCACTCAGTGCTGGAGACAATAAAGCGAAGTGTCCTTGGAGTCTGAGGTGGACGAAGGGGTGTTGAGTCGGCCAAACTTGGCAATAGTTTCCTCTTACAGTAAGATGTATTCACAACACTGCAGAGAGCAGATGTTTCTAATGATTTAGAAGAACTCTTTCAGCACAGTCAAGCAAGAATGCAACAAGCTACGTGAGGTAGGTGCCTCCAATTTACTGTCTCTGAAAAGCTTGACAGGATAACAGGTGGTGGTGGTGAGGGCCAGGCACCTCGTAAGGCAAAGTTCAAACCACTGAACTGAAAATGGGGGGGAGTCACAGCACAGAAACCAGCCATTTAATGTCTGATTGAATGTAACTGATGCCTGTTATTTTGTTATTACAGCTGAAATGTTAAAAAAAAAAAAAATAATAACATTTTTGTCGGAACTCCTTCCTTGACCTATTTTACAGTGAACATAAGCTGCAGCCGCTATTGAACCGAGCATTAAACTGCATCTGGATTGTTGAAGACAGGATCTGTCCACAAGCATCCAGAGTCAATCAAAAAGAAATGAGAGGCTTCATCACAGAGTTATGGACAACATCCTGCTGTTTGAATACATGCATTTCCACTTAGTCTATATGTTCTCTCCATACAGCTGCATTTTTCATGTGGTGATGAAGCAGCAATGTACGGACTCACTAGATCTAGTTTTGCTAGTGAGGTGGGTTCAGATGAGCTCTGCTCTCATTGAAATACATCTGATTAGACACATTTCTTTAAAGCTTAACGTCAGTACATTTTTTTCTAAATGTTGATCCCGATGTGAAATAACTAGTTACATTTTCAATAATGTACTCACAGCTAAAGTTAATAGTTACTTATTGAGACTTAACAAACAAGACAATTTGAGTTACTACTTTTACTTAAGCAAAAGATCTGAAAGCTTCTTCAACCTGCACCGAACAAATTTAGCACCAACAAGTTCCTGATAGTTCGACTATCAGCAAATAGTTTACAAAACCACTACAAGGTCCATTTGGTAACTGCTCTGGAGCTTTCAACTGTATCACACAGTCTTCCTCCACAGAGGGAGTTTGCTCAGTTAACACTGAATTTGTCCTGTGATACAACTGAAGGCACCAAAGCAGTTCATGTCAATTGTACATGTGTCTTTTATGCAAAACGATAGCACTAAATATAAAATCATTGTAGGACAGTACTATCAGTAACACTCCATATGGTCGGGCATTTAGTGGACTCCATCAGCAGGGGGGCTTTAATGCACCCGAGGATATACAGTGTGCTGGGGTAACATAGAACTGGCTTTGTGAGAGATATTTTATTTTACGTACTTTTCTTTCCAAATCTCATCCTGTGAGCTCCTGATAATAACCTACAGTACAAAGCATCACATAAATACTGAACTTCAGTATTTATGACTTAAGTGCTTCGGTAAGCTGAAGCGAAACAGAGACTTGTGAAAGATCACATCTCTCAGAACCCATGATTTACACAGCATGATGCTGGCCTTGCTTTCATGCTGTTATACAACACCATGTTTGTGTGTACATGCACATGTGTGTGTAGGCATGCAAACACAGAGGGGTTTAACAAAAACACTCCAGCTCCCTCATTCGAGTTCCCCACTGTTCCACTGTCACTCACACACACACACACACACACACACACACACAGCGGTGGGCTGTCAGTGTGTGGGTGACCCAGACATTTGGCATCTTTCACGTCAGGGTGTCTTCCTTTCCTCTCATTCTCCTCATCAAACAGAGAGAAGGATAGAGGGAGGAAAGGAGGAGGCTGCAGAAGGTCAGTGGAAGAGGGAGAGATGAATAGGGCGTAATAATGATCCAAAAAAAAACAACAACAACAAAATAATAAAGACAGAGGAGAAGCAGTGAGAGAAGGTGGAAGAGCAATGGAGAAAGATGGGAAGAAAAGGAATGAGGGTCTGGTGAAGCATTGAAGCAGGTAGAGAAGGAGAGCATAAAAGATACAGGAGAAATCTAGAGAACAAAGGGAGTGCATATTTTTCTTTATCTCCATCAGGACTGAAAAAACTAAGGTACTCCACTCAAGTGAAGCTTCTTAGTGGCTCATTCGTGCTGTGGTTTGAAAGCTGTGGACAGGAATCTGAGGGCGATGTCATCCCATACTCTTATCCCCTGCCTTCTCCTATGGTCCTCTGTATCTCATTTGTGCTGTTAGACTGAATGCTGTCATGAATTATATGAATGAATTAACATATAATCACATTACAAGTTTGCTAGTCTTCTCAGATGTTTATGATGTAAAGTGAGGCCATGTCATATCCATTAAATGTGGGTTTAGTTACATTAAATGCCTGTAAGTGGCTGATGTGAGGCATCAACGTGTGATTTCATCCATGTGTGATTTGTTTTCTGTTAATTCCAAATTCTGTCTGAAGTCGTAAATACAGCGTACTTGCCACATAACAGAAATAATCCTGCTGAAAAACTATAACACAAAAATACTCAACACAAAAACCAAAGTAAATCTTATGGATACTTTTCACTCTGGTCTCATTTATCTTTTTTGCCAGTGGAGGTGCAACTTTCACACATAAACACACACACACACACACACACACGTGAGGAATCAGGGTTTAAGAGGAAAACAATTTCCAGCTTTGAAGAGAGTTTTTCACAGCTTTCTGACGACGCAGTTTATTTGTGCCTCTTTAGTGTGGGAGACGCAACGTGGACATTCATTAGAGCTGCTTCAAAGACGCTGCAGTCGCACACTCATTTTTAGCACCCTGCTTACACTCCCCGTACATCAGAATGTGATTATGGCACCTTGTGGCTGTAAACAGCCCACTGAGCAGGGAATCAATGCTGAGATGATGAAGAGGCAGAGTTACTGTATATGAGACATGACAGGATCACCCTGACCTTAGTCTGTGCTATTTGACTCAGTCTGCTGAATACTGGTCCTGGTCCTTCAACCAGCTTTAACAGCTGTATAGACAGAAACATACTAGATATGTACAGTGGATGGATGGATGGATGGATGGATAGATAGATAGATAGATAGATAGATAGCTTTCCTCACATAAACAACGGGTGGAAGTTAAATCTTTGGTGACATGCTGACTATAACCGCTCCCCACTGCTGGCCAGTTACCGATCTTCTAGGTCAGGACATAAACACACACACACGGACACACACACACACACACCGCTGCTTCCTGCCAACTGTTGGCTGCCATTCACACACATTTGCAGCCACACACGCACGCACAGCTTCAGGTGACAGAGATTAATAGCCTTACTGACTGACAGAGTAACTTCCACTTCCTTTGTGTCACCGTCAGCCCCCGGCTGCATGCGTGTGTGTGTGTGTGTGTGTGTGTGTATATGTGTGTGTGAAGCCATTATTAGAAGTATAATTGCAGAGACATTTAAAGTGTTTCCCCTCAAGGACTCTGCCGGCATCCAATAAAGTTTTCATACCGCAGGAGAGACAGAGAGGGAGTGGAGAGAGAGAGACAGAGCGGACAGGAGGTAGGAGGAGAAGTAAGAAAACACAAAGACAGAGGAAGTGCAGGTGTGTATGGCAAGGTGAACCGTGGAACAGCAAGAATATGGTATCCTGCCCCTATGCATTGTACTCAGACTCTAGCACTGTACTCTTGACATATTTGTATTTATTTTGTTTTGGGTTTTTTTCCCATGCAGCACTGAAAGCAGATGTGCTTTAGCAAGTATGACTGAACTGAGGAATTTGGGTGACGAGCAGTTAACCACAGCAAAGTATATGTTGATATTATAGTGATTTGTTTTGCCCCAATACGTCTTGTAATTACTGTCTAGACTATGTTCAGAGTAGTCTTCAAAGTGGTCACCTTGTGCAGCGATACACTGCCACGCTTGGAACCCTCCCTGGAAGTCCCACTCTGTACCTGCATCAAGCACCATCTGTAACTCGTGCTTGAATTTCATTTTGGGGAAGATGAAGAAGTTGCAGGGAGCCAAAGCGAGTGGGGAGTGACGATTGTGTTGGTGCAGTAATGATGGAGCACCCAGCTGCCATCATGCCACAGTTCAGGTTGTTTGAACAAATTCGCACAAGCAAGTGGTCATGAAAAAGTGTGTAACAGCTCCAGATGCGTTGTTACGTTCATGCCACTAACATCTGGTTAATGTTAGGTCGCATGCAAGAACCTCTGATTTGAACAGATAGGTTCTCTAGAGGTATGTATGAATGAAAGTTAATAATGGTACCAACGTCAACTAAGATATATAGAATAAAATTTGTAATCCCTTATGCAGCCCTCCAGGTGTCTCATCCATTACACATGACTGTTTAACTTTACCTCATATCAGCGTGGTAATCTTTAGTTATCCCCTGACCGTTAAATCTCCTTCACCACCTCCTGTTTAAGTCATGGACCTCTTTGCTTTAGCAAGATGTTTTTTGGCATCCTTCCTGTCCCTGTCCCTTCCCTGTCATGGTACAGCTAAGTGATAACTTAGCGTTGACGACCATAGTCATATTACTCCCTGTTTCAGGTCCCCTAAATCCTACTGAGACTTCTCAATTCGTTCTGTTGTCTTCCGAAGCTCTGTGATGTGAAATTCAGTTTGTTTACCCGTCTCTCTCTCTTGCTCGTTGATATTCTTGTGAATGAAACTTCCAAAAACACAGCGAACAGTCTGATATGACAACTTAGGGGCACTGATTGTGCTAAATCTCATGAACTGCTCATGAGCAGGTAGTATTCATTCATAAGTATATGGAAATGTTCTAGTAAATGAGAGATTTCAGCTTTATTAAATTTGCAAAAAAATTCTGAAAACACGTTTTCCCTTTGTCCTTATGGGTTAGTGAGTGTAGAGAGATGGGCAAAAATGGCAGTTTTATCAATTTAAAATTAAATCTGCAACACAATAAAATGTGAAGGGGTGTGAATACTTTCCGAAGCCGCTGTAGATATGAAGCCACAGTCGTGTCAAAGTTGAGAGATGGAGAGAAAAAGTGAAGGCAGAGGAAATGAGGAAGGGTGATTACTGGTGCAGAGAATCTCTAAGGATGAAGGGTTTTTATTAAAAACAGATGAGAAGAATGCATGACAACTACTATCCCTCTCATTGCCTCTCTGTGTTTTTCTTTGTCTCTCCACCTCTCCCTCTCTCTCCCCCTTCTCCCCGCCTCTCAGTCTGCCACCCACCTCTGGGATTTACATGTCATATTGAGAGTGGATAGACTGTACCAGAGAAGTTTACCTAACTAAACAGCTCAAAGTACAGCTTGTCCATTTAGATGAGATGGAATGAGAGTGGGAAAGACTCACTGCCTCCTTCTGTCTGTCCGACTCTGCCTCTTCTATTTACAGCTTGTAAAAACTGTGTAAAATGCCCCCTTTTCAGTTCTAGCAAGTCAAAACTTTTTCGGAGTCAAAACTTTCTCAGAAACTTTGTCCCATTTTCTACAGCAGAAAATTAGATCTAATCTATAATCTGTTCCTTGGACAAATTCCTAACCCAGAAAAGTCTCCGAGTGACTGGCGTGAAGTAGGCAGAGCTGAACATTGCTGACTGGTCCAACACAAGTTACACAATCGCTTTTTTGTACCAGCAACCAGCTGAGTGACAAAAGTAACAGCAGTAAGTAAGTGTTAAAGGAAAACAGAGATACAGAGTAAATCAGCGAATAAAAGATTTCTTTGTCCCGGAACATCCTAGAATTCACTTTTATCAGTTATGCCAGATAGATGTTTGAAACCAAAACATAACCTCAGATGCTCATACACATCACCGTTGGGTCCTCATGAGTCTTAACTTAAACGGGAAATGACTCAGTGTTCAGTTTTCGTCTGTAGTCAGCATTACTTCCATTACAGACATGTGAGGTGAAAGACAATAGATCGTTTCAATAAGCAGATGATCTTCAGTCAATATCAACGTATGCCCAAATATGAATTAATATTATGATGTCTTTTGAAAGACATTTCACAATATGGAGATAACTGACGAGTATAGGAAACAAATAATGTTTGTAATTGCAAATAAATCATATTTGAACTTGAGCTGTGGACAAGCAGCATTTGCTTGAGTACTGTTCTTAACTACAAATTTACGTGAGTATTCTGATTCCAAAAGATTTGAGAGAGAGCACAGAGCACTTGAGGAGCTACAAGTCAACCTTTGAGCTCAGGCACAGATTTCTATGAGCAGAGTTAGATTTGTGCGCAAGAGAACACAGAATCATGAGTGTAACAGATGATGTGAGCAGTTAGATGTGTAACTACATTTGAGCCAGCAAAAGCAATTCTCACATACGTAGTGATCAAAGCTGCTCGTGTTTACTTTTGGCAATCTGAATTCCCCGAGCAGAAACTCAGACTAAGAGCAGACCATCACCTGTTCAATATGACCTGTAAGCTGAGGGTAATCCTGTTAGACCCTTCCTTCTACTTTCAAAATAAAAGCTGGGCGGTGGTGTAAAAGTCCAAATGAATATATGTACATATAAAACATCTACTGTTCATGTGAGTTTTCAGCAAGCCCACACATGCTGTTAAGTTTGTATTGTGCGCAGAAGGTGGAGGCCAGCAAGCTAAGATAACTACCTTTCATTCAGAGAGTGAAAGGTAGTTAGGTTGCTGGCTAACATTAGCTTTGGTTCCTTTAATTAGCTTTTATTTCAGCATTGACTGCCATGGTCAAAGTCCTGCACACATTGCACTCTGTTGGTCCCACATCATAAAAGAAGGCTCTTTTATAATGGCTGTCAAAACTCACACAAACAGATATTGCACCAATCAAATAAACAGCACCAACACTGTTAGTAGTACCCAAATTAAAGCTGTCATAAGAACGCTATTAATGTAAGTAATATTTGTAACTGGTAATTACAAACACTTATTGACCAAACACTTATTTCTTTGCTAAATCAATTTTACCTTGAATTTGACTTGCATCTCTGTGAACAGTGGGAACTACTTCATGTTTCCTTGAGCATGCACAAGTAAAGTTGTTCTTGCTCCATGTTCTTGCCAGTAGATGAACTTAAATCAACCCCTCTCTCGCGGTGCAGGAGGGCTGCGTCACAGGAGCACAGAGATCTGATTTCTGCTGCTGCCACTGATCACAGCCTGTTGTCTCAGTTTAAACAGGAGGAAAATAATATTTGTTATCTGATTTATTACACGGCCAAATGCAACAGAACAACAAAATTCAGAGAAAGTAAAAAAAAAAAAAATGCAGTTCAAGGAAAGTAATATAATGACATAATGTCACTAATACAATACAAGATACTGTAACGGCATTGCCACTTTCTTCAACTTAATGAAACATACCTGTTGAGCTACATGGAGCCACACTTACCATTTTAATCCACTATTAAAGTTTCCATTCTGTTTCACACTGCTTCATTTACATTTACACACTGGGATAGTTGATTTCATATAGCCTGTGTAGAACTGTGACCACAGGCAACCCTGCCTGGGGAAGGTTGACTTAATCTGCTTCATAGGATTAAAACATGAGGAAAATCAAATGTGGGAGCATCCAGACCTGCAAGATAATGTGTTCTGACAGGATGATTTCTCTCACTGAGAGGAAAAATGTAATCCTGGATGCTGAACGGCCCAAGATCGCATAAATGACATATTTAAGTATTTCTTTTTAACATTTTTTTTTCTTTAAAATTAACACTAAATTAACATTACAGAAATCCAGTGAAATGAAATGAAGTGTTGGACAGCGGTCCAGACCAAAGTGAAAGACCTGTTTAAAGATAATGTTTTTATGTCTTTTACCCAAATAATCAGATAAATGTGTTTAAAAAACTTCCCTGTTTCGTGTCTAATGTATTTTTAAGTTCCCCTTTTACAAGATTATTCATTTAAAACAAAACAGCTGGAAACAAAATGTCACACAGAGACAGTTCATGAAGCTAATGTTAGCTTAATAAGCCAGCTAGCTACAGCTGGTAAAGTCCACCAGTAAAGGTTTTCATTTGGGCAAAATCAATGGTTGCTGGGTAGAAATGAGAAGCTGGCACTGTTTTAAATATTACCAAGAAGTTCAAGTGGTAGTCTGCTGCCATTATTAATCTAAACTGCTATATATAACTGTGATAGCAGGAAGCTCAACAGGTGTAGCAACAACAAGAGGGACAGTTGTTTTCTGTGGTGTCACTCGCGTTTCTTTTGTTTCTAATGTGACTTGTTTTTCAAAATGTTATATAGACCTTTTTTTAAGAAAATATGTCTTGTTTTTTCAAACTTTTCCTCTTTTTTTCCTGTCTTTCATCCTTCATCCATTGTTCTTTGTAGTCTGTCTATATTGCTCATTCTTTCTGTGTCTTGTTGCCAGGTGAGGAATTGGTTGACACCAGACATTTATGCCGGCAATGGAAATATCACACCCAAATATCACACTGACCCTCAGCAGCCCTCTCATCGCCCACCGGACAGCGTCCTTCTTTGTTCTTCACACACAGCGGACAAGACACGGATGCAGGAAAAGAGGAGGAGGACAGAAAGGGAGAAGGAGAGGGGAAGAAAGGGAGATCTAAGTGACATTATTTTCAAGAGGACAGAGAGATGAAGACACGGGCGAAGATGGGGATAGCAGGAGGGACAGAGGCAACAGAATCAGACACCAGAGAGATCAGGTGTTTGATTATGGTACATTCCTCTCTCTCTCTCTCTCTCTCTCTCTCTCTGTCTCTCTCTCTCTCTCTCTCTCTCTCTGAGGGGTCCATAGCATCATTAAAAGCTCATTTGTACTATTCCAAAACTCCTCCCCCTCTCCATTGATTAGATGTCTCATTGGTGCTCAGGTGATTAAGATGATGATTGTCATTCATTGTCATATTGACCTACCAATCAACACATTTGTCACCATCAGTAAACATCACCTTCATGATCTGATATAATGCACACGTTCATATTCAACGCATCATGTAAAGTTGTTTTTTTTCCCTTTGTTCGTAGTTCCTGCAGACAGTTGAGTCCTCTGATCCTCTGAGGTAGAGAAAAAGCAATTAGGCTTTATGGACAAGACATTTAGTTGCTTTTGTGTTTGTGTATTTTAAGGAAGATGACATTAGATAATGATAATGTTGAATTAATTTGTGTTAAATGACACATCCCATTTACATGTTCCTAAAGAAACAATGAGGGGAGTGTAAACTAAATGCAGACCATATAAATATAAATTATTTATTTATTTATTTTTTACAATCAGTTGATTGTGGGCATGGTCTACTGTGTTCATTGCATCGGCTCTTCTTTGCTGTGGTTGTCATTGGGTAGTGGTCAAACTGTGTTGCAGAGATGAAACATGAAAAGCCTTTTTCCGATGCACAGACCATGTCCACAATAGCCTCTAGATGCATAAACCATAAAACAACAACTTGGCATTTTAGTGTTTACATGGAAACACAGCTTTGTAGAAATGCTGTCAGATTGGTAACAAAACAAAACGGTGGCAGTGGTGGGACAGACCATTGTCTTTTTGAACTAAACTCAGAAGAGGATGAAGAAACTCAGGAATGACAACAATGAAGGCAGAGGATTTCATGTGAGTGTTGTTCTCTTTATGGTCTACTTTGAGTGCTTTTTAAGTTGTCATTAACCATACAAAGACCAGCAGAACCAGACTGTGGTGGAACAATTTAGTGACGGAGGCTACAGTTCCTGAAGAACAGTACGAGAACCTTAGAATGTCCAGGAACTTCCAACTACATCTGAAGGAACAATTACATCCTCACATCAAAGACCACACAACATAAATGAGATCAGCTGTGGTTGCTGTTAAAAAGGTCAATTGCACTCTCCGCTACCCAGGCGACAAAAGGAGATTCAGGAAAACTGCCAGTGCCTTTGGATTATCATGGCAAGTGGTGTCCAGTGTAACCAGAAACGTTTGCAAGGCCATTGCTGTACATCTAGGCCCAGGATTTATTAAATTCCTGTGCCCAGAGACTGAAGTTAAAGACCTTGTTACCAGCTTTTAACAAAGTCACGACATGCCAGAGTGTCTGGGGGCAATGGATTGCACGCACATTGAAATCAAACAGCCAACAACAAACTCACCGACAAAAAGACTGTCCCTGAGCAAAATTTATTGCAGCTTTGCAATATAACTGAGACTTCCAACCACCCACTCAGCCTAACAACTTCAGAACAGAGTGAAATGAAACTGAAGCCAGGAGTAATAAATGTACTCACAATTCTTTTATCCCAAAATAAGCATATTCTGGTGCCACCCAGGGGTCTGAGTGTCCATAGCTGTAACTGTGTGAGTGGCTGGGAGGCAGGAATGGTGTCTGGGAAGAACATGGGGAGGGAACCCATCATCTGTCTCATCATAGCAATTCCCTCCACAACAGAGTTAGTCAATTATTCAATGTCGGATATCAACTTATCCTTGAACCAAACTCCTTTCCAGTGGCCTCCATTCGCTCCAGTATTTGTTTTTGTGTTTAGCTTTAGATCCAGTGACCTGGGCAAGTGTCATCAGCTCTCCTTCACTGGGCAATTTTCTTTTCAGTCTCTCTTATTTGTAACTTAACAACCGGTGAGATGTGGCTACCGCAGACGTGTCATGGCCATCAACTATTGTTTGATCCAAATTGCCAGAATCTGACATACCAAAGCGGGTGAAAAGGATATTGCCCCAGTTGGTAAATTATTCTCATTAAGTCTAGCCCCGATATCATGTTTCAGTGCCAGTTGGAATTGCTGTTGTAGCTGGATGATATTGCTGTACTTAGTGTGGAATTATTCCCAACCTGCTATTCCCTGCCGACTTTATCCTTAATGTTAACGTCCTTCCAGTCAAAGAAGTCTGAGTTTTAAAATTGGTCTGGCTTAATGTAGATGTAGTCACAATCTTTAGGTAATGAGTGGCATAGAACGACAAAACACCTCAAAACGACTTTCATAATTTGGTCCATTCTGTTGGAAAGTCATGACGAGCTGGATCATTAAATCATTTTGTGCCATTCATGTGCACAGAGAGCTTGACAGACTTTTGGCACTTAAGCAGCTTTCATAGGAATGAATTTCCAGAGACAGTTGACAGTCATTCATTCATTCACCTTCTATGCCGCTTGATCCGTCAGGGTCACAGGGAGCTGGAGCCTATCCCAGCTGACTATGGGCGAGAAGCAGGGTACACCCTGGACTGGTTGCCAGTCACACAAAGACATACAACCACACACGCACACACTCACACCTAGGGGCAATTTAGAGTAGCCAATTAACCGAATGAGCATGTTTTTGTGATTATGGGAGGAAACCGGAGTACCCGGAGAAAACCCACAGGGAGAACATGCAAACTCCACACAGAAGAACCCAGACTGGGGTTTGAACCAGGATCCCTCTTGCTGTGAGCAAGTTGACAGTGATTCCAGTAAAATTTGATTTAGTCCAAATGTTTAATTCATGATTAAATACCTGATTAAATACCCTCAGCCTCAGCTGCACTGCTAATTAGGAAATTTTAGCATGCTAATATGCTAACCTAAGTTAGCAGTATTCTTTTACATATTTTAACCCTGTTCTCCCCAAAGGAATGAAATGCTGTTTCTTTAAGTGTGAATTCAAGCCATCAGTCATCTCCTGACTGTATTAGTTAGGAAGGTGTTGTGCTTTTGAAGACACAAAAACACCTTCAGATGACATTTCAGATAACAACCTTTCTGGAGTGAAAGCTCTGTATGTCATTTATTTAATCACTGATTGACTGATGAATTACCCAAAGGGAAAAGTGGTGATTGTGATGTAACAGACTGCAATAGTGATTTCATAGAAGGCTGCTGAGGAACAAATTGTTTCTCATTGTCAAGTGATCCGGCTTTTTTGCATTGCTTTGTGTTGCTGCATTTGATCTGTTTTGATTTCTTGACGGTTGGATTGAATCTGATGACAGCTCTGGGCCTGCGATGCTCGGTGTGTGTCTTCTGTAATTGGTATTGCTTGATTTTCCTGTTTCAGAGGCAGAAAAACCAGAGCAGCAATCTGTCTCTGCACAGGCAGACAGTCAAACTATCAAGGCAAGGGTTTTGTTTTTTTGTTTTTTTAAGATGTGAGAGGAGGGAATATTGCTACTGATAGATCAAACCTAAAATCAATGAAGTCAGCGCAAGACAGGAATTCTCTCTCTCTGTGTTACTGTCTAACACATACACACAAGTACATGGGCTAATTAAAAGAAAGCCAGAGTGGAAGGGAATCAGACAGGCAGGTGTGCCTATGGGATGAAGGAGACTTTAGACTTCATAAAGGAAAGCAAGCAAATTGACCTCCTGAATGAGGGAACTGTTTCATTACATGTCCCCCGGGTGTGCAGGGTAATAAGGTTAAAGCTAGGGGCACACACTGCAGGATTAAAAGGCACAAAGACACACAGGAAGGATGTAGTGAAGATGGAGATGAAGCCATTGTGGCTCCTTAATGACTGTGTTGTAACACCCCCAAACACATTCCACACTGCCTCTAGTTTGAATTCGGCCCACGAGAATAACAGAAGTTGAGACTACATGTAGTAGACAAGAATCTGAGTACTTAGGTTAGATAAGGAGACTGTAACATGTTTCTCTGCATGGAGGCAGCATTTGTGATCTAAAGATGACTGGTTCTGTTAACATTGATCCCACAGATAAGATCAGAGTTTGTGTGGATTGATTTAACACAAATTCCATCATGTTTTGAAGAGATTATTTACAAGTAAATAGTACCCAATGAAATAAAGAAAAGCTCATATTAGACAAATATGATGTAGTTGTCATAATGTTGAGGTCAACAGCAAAAACAGACGACAGCTCACTCTGGCCTTAACACAATTTTAGGATGGAAAGCAGCAAAAATGTACTAGTGCAATGGAATAGAGTCCTTATCATTGAAGCCTTTTCTCTCATATAAGTGAAACATGAAATAAAGTAAGATGGGCAGCTGTGGCTCAAGAGGTAGAGTGGGTCATCTGCTACTCAAAAGGTTGGAGTGCCAAAGTGTCCTTGGACAAGATTCTGAATCCCAAACCTCCCCTGATGTATGTGAGTGAGTGTGTGTGTGTGTGTGTGTGTGTGTGTGTGTGTGTGTGTGTGTGTGTGTGTGTGTGTGTGTGTGTGTGTGTGTGTGTGTTAAAAGCACTGTATGTATAGAAAAAGCACTGTATAAATGTGTGTGGATGGGTGAATGTGACTTTGTGTGGTCGATAAGACTGGAAAAGTGCTATATAAATGCAGTCCATTTACCGTTTACTTAAAACTCACATATGTGTATCTTGTCTATCAGTCACAGACTCACACTCTTCCCTTTCAGGCTGTTGGAAGTGTCAGAATCATTTTTTCTGACGACCTTTTTGAGTTCATCATCACTCGTGACAGCCGTAATTCTTTGCTGTTTCCTCCCTGGTTCATCTCTGCAGTGAAGACATCAGGTGACCGTGAACTTGTATTCAGTCAGTTCATGAAAAACGTGTTACACACCTTTAGAAACTCCTGCAAGTTAATCTGAGCCAACAGAATAGTTTTAGGGCTGAATGACTCACAATAAACAGACTTAGCTTCATATTTAAGGCACAGACATAAGTGTGGTGTGGATCTTTTCATCTAACTCTCAACTAAGCAAGTAAGCACATTTCACAAAATGAAGAGCTTTTCCTTTAAATACACTGAGTTGATAATGCAAAGTAATTGATCCCACTGAATTTCCTATGTCATGGTTTCACATAAAGAAATCCTGTTCATCCAGCAGCAGTGTTCTGACCTTCACAATGATCTGGCCCTTGCGGTTTGTTACAGATTTTTACATCTTATACCTTATAGCCGAAAACGCCTACAGTGCAACCAAGCTTTTTGCACTGCGCCGTAGTTTGCCTCTGCACAGGGTGCAGTGGTGAAAGAGAATTTTTCATGTGTTTTCTTTGTCAAAGCAAAGGTTAAAGAAAAAAAAAAACAAAGTCTCCAAAAGAAGACTTTGAAAAAGTGAGAGCTTTTTTAGTTGGCCGAGGTCATCAGTCAGTCCTGAATCTTTTATAGCTCAGCTGAATGACCTACTGCTCTCACCACGGCTGTCTCTGTCTCTCTCTCTCTCTCTCTCTCACACACACACACACACACAAACACACACACACACACACACACACACACACTCACTCACTACAAGGACAGAGACCAGTAAACCAGACGCACGCACACACACTTGTCGACACACTGACTGGAGATGGACAGTCGGTAAAGATGGGCATACACACACACAGTAGCCTGCTGTTACCACCGCACACATGCAATCTCCAGCTGGATGAGCAGTAAGAGATCACCACACACACACACACACATACAGTATGCACCCAGAGCGAATAGTGCTGGTTTGAAGGGCAGAGGGGCAGGGTTGAGAGGTGACCAGTGTCCAGGTGTGCCTCTCCAATTATCTGCTGCAGCTACCTCTCCAAAGTACACACACACACACACACAAGTATACATAACCCCCCCGCCCCAACTCAAATTCCCCTCTCTTCTCTACCCACCACACAATTAACGCACCTCCCTGCTCCAGCACCTGGTCTCCCACTGTAGAGCAGACAGGGAGGCAGGTACAGGAGGAGAAAGATCAATTTGATATCCTGTTTGTATTGTCTCTCCCTCTCTTGTCTGCGTCTCAGGCTGTGTCTTTTTATTTCTCCTATTTTTTTTTTTTTTTTTTTTGAAGTGAGATGGCAAAGTGAGCCACTCCGTGTGTGTCTCTGGTGCTATTTGGCATGCCAGCAACTGCTATTTGACTTTGAAAATATGAAATCCGTGAGGAACTGGAGGATATGGCAATAGAGGAGGACGGGGGGAGGATGGGGAGGAGCAGAGAGAAAAGACGAGATTGAGAAGGAGGGGTCTGAACGCATTGATGGGTTTGTGTGAAGAGGAGACAGAGGACAGGTGATGGAAAAAAATGTGGAGGGGGCAGGAGAGAGGGAGAGGTGGAGGTGAGCGGGGGAAAAAATTGTTAAGCAAACAGAAAGTAATAACAGGAGCTGAACGTGAGAACATTGTGGGGGATGAAAAGAAGTAGGGGAATGGGAGCAGATCAAAGCACGGGAGGGCGAGGAGTGAAATTGTGAGATGAAACAGGAAGCAGAGAAAAGACTGAGACAAAGAGTAACAAAGCAGGCGAGGCGGCAGCATCCAGGGGAGGCAGCATGGAGCGAGGCTGCTTTCCATCCACAGGGTTAGAGGTTAAGACAGCTCACGCACTTCCTGTGGGACTGTAAAACATGCTCCTCACTTGGTAGCAGCCAGACTCTGAGTCTAGAGGTCCAGGAGCCTGAGGAGCACTTACTGACCTGTATGAAATGCTGTTCTAGTTTTTGTTCTCTCTAAGTATATGGCCAAAGATTTTACTCAACCTAAATTTCTCTGTCGAGGTGAGAAAACCCAGACAAGAAGCTCTGAATCAGTTTTGACATGACAGTAATGCCAACAGCATTATCAAACAGCTTCAGGTACGTTACCACCACCCTCTGGACTGAAGTAGAGCTGACCCAGATTTTAATCTAGCCCAGAAAAACAAGAAGCTAGTCTGGACATGTACTAAATGTTAAAAATGCTGAAATGTACCCAGTGTGTGGGCCCATGAGCATCAGTTTTAGGTCCTCCTCCTCCTCCTCCTCCCCTCCTACTATTGGCTTGTGAAGCTAGGGATGTTCAGCCAATCACAGGCCATCTGAGGGTATTTAAAGGCTGGGGAGCTGCGCCTCTAGACCTCCATTTTCTGCTGCCTGCTTACATACTGTGAGTTTGAGTTGTTTTGTATTTTAACTCCTTACCAGGAACCTCTGTGGGAGACAGCTGTCATTTTGTTTCTGCATATGTCATTTTAGTTTAATTAGGAGATCATGTCATGATCATGAGAAAGTGAACAAATCAGTTCCTTGTACTCTTCATCTGGTTTTATGAAACTCCCCTCTCCACTTGGGGTCGTAACTGTCACGATGGGAGAGTGCTTGTTTTAAATTAGATGAGAGGAGCTGACATGATCAGCGGTGTCTGGTACACACTAAAATATACCCACCTACACCTTGTTTCCCCGGGTACATTGTATGCCTCCAACCACGAAGACATAACAAAAGTGCGCCTCCACTCCCTCGACGCTCTGGGCAAAGAACACTTGACTGCGTTTTGCGCCCTGCACCTTTATTCCTGAAAGCAGCATGCAGTGAATCCATCTGTGTCCCAGTAGATTGTTCCAGTACATCCTGCTAACACATTAGCATACAAAGGGTTACAACTCCACGTTACTCCTCTCTCTCCCTCATATATGCGCAGCTGGTAGCTGCAGGTATTGTGGCGTGTGTGTCTGTGTGTCTTGGTAATGTAGGTGTGATTACAGTGTAAATCAGCCTTCTGAAGTAGAGCAGTCCTTGTTGCTTTAAGTTATTAATAACAGACCTTAATCTTGGTACCATATGTGTGTGCACATATTTATTTGTCTTTATTTGTCTGCCATCTGCAGTTTTGGTGAGCATGTGTGTGTGTGTGTGTGTGTGTGTGTGTGTGTGTGTGTGTGTGTGTGTGTGTGTGTGTGTGTGTGTGTGTGTGTGTGTGTGTGTGTGTGTGTGTGTGTGTGTGTGTGTGTGTGTGTGGCTGGCCCCCCGGATGTGCCTAACATCATTAACAATGGAACCGTCATCTCAGGTAAGTGAAGTGGTCCATCTCTGTCAGCTTAGCTTCTCACCTGCCCCCTCCCCACCCACAACCCCCACTGCTAGACGCACACACACACACACACATGCACAATCAAAACACACAACACAACCAGAGGAACAATGATGGGCACAGGTGCACACACATGCAGCACAGCACCAACACATTCATACAGAAACAGCAAGACGAAAATGAGAAAGCAGGGATTAATGAAATGAGATGAAACTATGTGAATGGACAGATGCTGTACAGCCTGAACCTCCGTTTGGTTTTGGATTTCATTTTTAGCAGCAAACTGCTCTTCAGCTGCAGAAAGCACATTACGCATTTGTCGCTCAAAGTCCATAAAATGTTTATTTTCTATAGTGTCACACACACACCTGTTGAAAGTTAAATTGTCAGCTCTCACTCCACTGCAGTTTTTCTATCCACATATGTACTAGATAAACAGAATATGAGGTGGTCGTAACCTTAACTCGATTTTAACACACAGATTTCAGTATTGCTCTGTATGTCCTTGATTATTGCCCCAGCACCCATTCCTTTGTTGTGTCTGTGATGTTTTCATCCTGCACTGTTCATGAGTTGTTTTTATTAATGTGCATTAATCTTTGAAATGTTCATTGTAAAGAGCATATTCTCACACTAAAGATTTCCTCTCTGATGTTTTTATCCTCTGAAAAAACATATGAAGAGAGGTACTGAGGATGGATTTGTACATTTTTCTATTGATACTGTACCAAATAGAAAAAAGTTCTTTGGAAGCCTCGACATTTTTAACAGATTAATTCTTCCTATAAAGCTTTTGGGAAGATTCATCCATTTAATGAAGTCAGAGTCCTTATTACTGATTAACAAAATAACATTTTCTTTATATATGTGTAAGTATTTAATACTGGGTGTCCTCTTAAATGATTGTTGATGATTGAAGTCCTATGTTGTGTTTTTTGTTGCCATTGTTCCTGTTTAATTACAGAACCTGAAACCACTGAATAATAGGAAAAAAACAATAATAAAAAGAAGAGATCATTTAATTGGAACTGCAAACAGTTTGGGTTCCAGTTTTCAGTATAGGAAATAACAACTGGCCCATTCGCACAATTTCCATATACCTGTACATGCACACTAACATCTACTACTACTCAAGTACAGCTGAAGTACCTCAAAATTGTACTGAAGTATTGTACTTGAGTAAATGTCCTTAATTACTTTCCACCAGTGATTAGTTGTCTCCCACTATGACATTTTTGTTGCTGAGTTTCAGTGGAACCGGCTTTTATCAGGGTTGATATCACATGTTCTGATCCCAGGATTAAAGATTTATTTGTTCGTGTACTGATCATCTCTGATAAACAGTAAAATTACAGGTACCACTCTCTGATAAGGCAACATTTACAGTGGGCTTATCAGTTGTAATTAATGGTTTTATTAATGGTTACTAATGCCTTATAGATCATTAATAAGAACAACTTTTGGGTTGTCAGGTTGTTGAAACATCCTGATCCATCCTGACACTTTGCTTCTCCTTTTAGCTCTTTAATTCATGAGGCGTTTATCAGAAGGTGGTAGAAACCTGAAATGTGCATTTTCACATAGCAGTGCATTGTCAGTTATATTGTGTTGCAAAAGATGAACCAGGTTCAGACATATTTTTGACTTATTGCTATCTAGCGCTGTCTAAACGCAGAAGGAGCATTGTGGTTTTTTATGTTTTATCTCTTCCAGAGCTCATTGATTTATGAGTGGTCTGTTCTCAAACTAAATGTGATACTGCTAAGACGAAAAAAACTACACTTATAGTGATTTAGGTGAAACAAACCTGTAACAGATGGTTTAAGTTAAAATAAATATTCACAAGAGACTGTCACCAAAAGAAATTGAATACATATTTGTCTAATAATAATAATTTTGATCATTAATCAGTAAGTAACTATTTTCAAATGTCAGCAGCTTTAACGGGGAATAGATTTCTTTTTTTAGCAGATTTCATTCAGTGTGTGTTTGTATGTCCTGCTGCAGACACATATATTAGGAGTTATGTGTCATAAATTCTTAATGCGTAAGGAGAAACCAGACAGCCACAACACACACACACACACACACACACACACACAGCTCTGTAGGTCTTTACTTAATGAGCTTCAAATGCAGCTCTCCCCTACTGAGCTGAATAGGGAGAGAAAGATGGACGCATTAGAGGGGAAATGAGGGAGGAGGAGAGCCAAAGAGGGAGAGCGGGAAAGGTGGAGACAAGAGATGTGGATGAGGAAAATGGAAAGAGAAGGGAGAGAGAGAGAGAGAAAGTGGGGAGGAGAGGGAGAACGTGATGTCTGAAGTGTCTGGATGAGTTAACACCATATTTATGTTTGTTGGTCTTTATGTTGTGTTATTGTGAGCTGTTAAAAGGATTCATTCTCTTATGTGGAACCTGAGCTTCTCACATGAATCTGGATCTGAAGGGGAAGTCATGTACTAGAATTCCTGTCACCATTAAAGAAACTGCAATCCTGATTTGACACTAATTTAAATGAAAAGTGTGTCTACCATATGGTCTTTAAACGCCATGAAAATCCTGCTTTCATATCAAGAGTCATCTAAACGACTGCAGCTCCTTTTCAGTGTCTGAGCCTGGAGACACCTCAGTATTTTACCCCTAAAACATTTTAACTGTGGTTTATGTGAGTGATTCCCAAAGAGTTCTTCTCTATACTTTTTAATTCACCCAACATTTAGTCCTGACACTTTGTTTTCCAGTTAACCAAAGGCAAAAGTCTTTCCATCAATTTCTGCATAATGTGGCACTCCGACAGCACGGCTGTGTCATTGCGCCAACACTTTATACTGCTATTAAAAATAGAACGTGTTGGTAATTAGCATATGCTCAAACAGAATACTCCCACACCTCCCAAGTTCAAGTCTGCTGGCATCGATGTCTGTAAAATATCACATACCTGCACGTCTAGAGCAAAAAGTTCACATTATAGGTAACTGCAACTGATGCCAACCCTGTGATCAGTGCACAGTCTACTCTACCTCCAAAGCCACAGGCGTCAGGCAACTGGCTTGCAGATTGTATTGATGGGTTATTTTAAAAATTTAGCCTTCTAGGAAAAACACATTTTTACAGACCAAATGATTAATTAACTAATCAGGAAAATAATATGGAGATTGAGTCACTTGTCTTTCAATGAGGACAATGAGATGTGGATGAAAAAAATATTAAAATGTTAGTTTGTCCTTCATTTTAGTTACAAGTCTTATTATAAGTGTGTTTAATCAAAATTGTTACTTGTAAAAGACGATTTACTTGGAGGTTTTGTTTTGAAATCTAACTTTTTACTAAAACAAAAAAAGGTGTGCTTTAATTCACTTTGTTGCTGCTGGGACTCTTGTGTGTGCAGCAACTGACTGTTCTGTGATGCTTTCTGCCTTTTCCATTTAATTTCCTTCTCCTGAATACTATAGTTGGTATGAAAAGCACTTTGGCACACCGCAGCAGCCTTGACATGCTCAAACACACATGTGGTTAGTGTGTGTCGCTACCGTTGTCTGTCTTTTTTCTGTTTTTTTCTCTCTTCCTTTAACTCTGCATGCACCAACACACACACACACACACACACACACACAGTTATGACCCCCCTGTCCTATGTTCTCTGTGCTGGTCCTGGATCCAGCTCCAATTACCTGGTGGCCACGGCAGCAGGGCCCTAAATGGGTTGTAGCACCGAACAGGCATGTCTGCAATGGATCGCCCAGTGGGAGGGGATGAACACGAGGAGAAGAGAGGGAGAAGAAGAAGAGAATGCTGGGTTAGAAAGAAGATGAAGAGTGAAAAGCAAGGAGTTGAAAAACAGGAAGGGACTGCAAGGCAGAAGAAGAAGAAGAGGTGGTAAAGAAGATTCAGAAACGAGAGGGAGGAAGCAAGCACCTGCCACTGGCCTGTAGAAAATTCAAGAAGAGAAGAAGAAAACAGAAGATGCAATGGAGCTGGAGGAAGAGAAACAAGTCAGATTTATTTGTTTTGTTAAATGCACTTGACAGCCGATACAATTAAAAGCAATAACATGCAGGTACATGTATGATAACATAGTGATGGTGGCTGATGGTGTCCAATATCTTTACATTGGTCCTGATTTTGTTTTTTTCTTGTCCCACAGTTTCACATGATTAATCTCTCTGTATTTTTGTATCATGTCATATCTTAACCATTCTGTGTGATTCTCTCTTGTCTTTTACTCTAATTCCTCTTTTCTCGTCTCTTCCCTCTTGTCTCTTTCCAGCTTGTGAGGAGGAGAAGGATAAGAGGAGTGGAGAGGAGGAGGAGGAGACAGAGGAGAAGGAAAACAAGCAGAATAAAGGCCAGGAGTGGGTGAGAATGAAAAGAAGCTGTCATTTCCTACACAGCTTAAGAAATGATCTTACTGAGCCTAATGCAAGATACAATTTGGGTGATTTATGTTACACAGAGTTAAAGGCAAATTTACATTATTGGTCTATTTTTATAACCAAAAAACAAAAAAAAAAAAACTGCTACATCAAAGGAACAGCATCCTGGAAACCTGCTGGATCTTCAACAGTCTTAATAAAACTGCAGCAAAAGCTTACGTCAAAAAAGGCTTCTGTCTTTAATGATATGCTTTTTTAAAAAAAAATCCCCACTCATGAATTGGCAAGGTTAGAACAGTTAGAAGTAGAGCAGCTGTCCTGCCTTAACTGAATTTCTGTTGGTTTCATTGAGAAATAAGGCACATGAAAATAGTTTAATATTTCACTGGTTTAGGCATCAAACAGCAGACTGTGTTTGTCCAACAGAAAATTCTTTGAAATGATGTTTTTACTGTCCCATTAAACAAAATGAGCTTGATTAATTTACCATGTATCATCAATATTTAGATCTTCAGAAGATCTGTTGCTGGTGTATAAACAATAAATGCATAACTGATAGCGCAGCACATCATTACTGTAATTAGATTTAATAATATCTAACTACACAAGAACGGATCCTTATAATTTATTATAAAGTATTAGGTAACAGTTCAGAATACACTCATTGCAGTGTTGCTCTGCTTTCCTCTCGTTGCTGTTCACCTCCTCGGGTGCCGTCACCTCCTCTGGTGTCCTCAAGAAGGTGCTGAGAGTGTCTTTTCTTCACATGATGATAGAATGAGGTGTACACTCTGTATTCCTCGGTACATCGATCAATACCACAGAGCAACCTGAAATCTGTATTAAAAGGTATTGTGTACTTGTTCATACGTGTACCTCTCAAGCTGAAATTAGTTTGGATTTTGGAGCTAGCCAGCAAGTTAGCATGCTAATTTATCCTCACTAGCTAGCTAGCCTTAAGTTAGTAAGTGTTGACTGTAAGCTGTTAATAACTGTACAGTCACAGTAAGTAATTGTGTTGTTATTAAAAACAATTTAAAGACGCAAATGAGTTAAAATGAGCCTCCGATAAATGACATGTAATGATTTAGCTTAACCGTGTTTGGCAGTCTTTCTGTGGTCTACAGCATGAATTTTACTGTTTAGCAGGGTTGGGATGAAAATTATCCTTTTTAAAGCGTGTTTCCAATCCAAATAAAAATACCTTTGCATGTCAAGATTTTATACACACATAGCCTATATATATATATATATATATATATATATATATATATATATATATATATATATATAATTCTAAAAGTGAAATTTATCACTTTTTTAAAGCCTATATTTAAGGATTTTGAGGTGTTTTAATGGTTGATCAATTAGGGATGGATTAGCATCCCTAATTAGATTTTCAGTGGTACAAAACCAAGATAACTTACTCTTACAACAATGCTAAATTTCCTTTCTAAATTTAGAACAATGAATATTTTAACTTTAAAAAAATCACATGGGTGTGTTGACACCTAAAAACAGCATGCAGGAGAAAAGGGAGACTATATCCTTTCCAAAGATCTTTGCTGTGGATTAATCAGGAATACAGTAACAAGCATGATTTCCATTAAACCTGTAAATTTGTAACTGTGGGAACTTGGAGACCTTGAAATACATTGGAAATATTTACTATCCTGTGTATTGATAAATAACCTGATAAACATGAGCCGACTGTCAGTGCTTGACACACATTAGTGTTACTGTTTAAATCAAAACATTAAATTAAACATCATTGCACATTGAAGCCTGTGTGTTCTGTGTGAGTAGAGCCACCAGCAACTGGCCCTCACTGACGGCTGCACGGTCTGGATTTTGAAAAAAACGTGTTTCATACTTTTCTTTGTTTAACCGTTGAAGTTCCTTCAGACCTTCAGTCGTCTTCTAAGCCAAAGTTCCAAATGGTGTCACAGAGCAGAATAGAACTAAGCAGAACTTTGAGATACTGGACCAAGCCTGTGAGGACCAGTGTGACGAGAACCTTCAGAGAGTGAAGACTCATCGAAAACACATTTCCACAGACCTCTTGGAACAACTTGGATATTGTGACCGTGGCCATCAAAATAATGAAGAATGAGGATTCTCATGCCACTTCAGCAAAGCAAGAGGTAGGAAAAGAAACTGGGCGTGCTTATCAAAGTTTGAGTTGTACCATTTTTGTGATAATGCTTTTTACTTTTTTCATTCCATCAGCTGGAATGACTGTAGTTGGAGAAATACCTACAAATATGGATTGGCCTGTTTAGGTCTGTGAAGCTAACATAAGATCTGTCTGTGGTCTTTTATATATCCCCAGGTTGCTGTCCTGTCGAGACTCAAAGTGCTAGACAAGTGCAACCTTGTTCAATGGTTCCAAATTTTTAAAGACAGGGGACATATTTGCCTGGAGTTTGAGCACTTGGACAAAAGCCTCTTTGATTATTTGAAGGAAAATAAATTCCGCCCTCTTTCTCTTCCTAAGATCAGACCTATAGTCCAACAGGTATGTCCCACTGTTTTCATCTCTACATTAATGAACAGTTAAATACTGGTGGAATGTTGTTATAAGAAATCCTTTATTAGTCCCTCAGTGGGGAAATTGCACGTTGACGTTGACGTTATTATTAAACATATTACTTTAATGACATTTCAGGTTGCCAATGCACTTGACCACTTGAAGACTGTTGGAATAATTCATGCAGACCTCTAGTTGGAAAACGTGATGTTGGTTAACCAGCTACAGGAGCCCTTCAGGGTCAAACTTATTGACTTTGGCCTGGCATGCAACGTGTCGTGTGCTAGGGTGGGCTCATATATTCAGAGCCGTCCTTACCGGTGAGTAACTAGAACCATGATTGATCTCTTAGTAGTTTTCCCATCTTATCTCATCCATTCACACAAACCACCGTTGTCTCTGGGAGTGGTTTTACTCCAGTTGCAGTAGTAGTCACAGTCATCGGATGCCTGTCAGAATATTGGAAATTATTTTCATGGCTGATGTGATCATGGTTGTTTGTCCTCTCTCAGGTCTGTGGAAGTTATTTTAGGATATCCCTACACAATGGCCATAGATATGTGGTCTCTGAGCTGCATGGCAGCCGCTATGTACCTCGGCACTCTACCCTTGCCATATTCAATATGACATGATAAGTACTACTTGAAGTTTACTCTGAAGGTTGGCTGGTTTCATGTTTTATTGAAATACTTATAATTTTAAGATTTAGACTCCTGGTGTGACTTTAAGTTGTGTTGTATTTTCAGATGAGATACATAGTGGAGACGCAGGGTCAGCCCCCTAACAACATGCTCACCTTTGGACACCACACACATTGTTTTTTCAAAAGAGACAATGACTCTACCACCGGTCCCTGGAAATAAAAGCCGCTGAGGATGAAGACATGCGGCATAGAAAAAGAAAGTCCGATCACTGGTCAGACCGAACTGGAGATGAGCTCAGAAGACAAAAGGACAAGAGTTCATGTGTACTGTAGCTGCCATGGTGTGTGTATGGGAAAAAATGTAAAGAGAGAAATTAGAATATCTTACCATCCCCCTAACCCCAACCTCCTAACCCTATCCCCCTAACCCCAACCCCCTAACCCTATCCCCCAACCCCAACCCCCTAACCCTATCCCCCTAACCCCAACCTCCTAACCCTATCCCCCTAACCCTCTAAACCTATGCCCCTAACCGCATCCCTTGTTTTGTTTTGTTTTGTTTTGTTTTGTTTTCCATTTTGATTCTAATTTCTCTCTCCAAAAAACTGTGCATGTGCTGTCTGTATATTATTTGTAGAATTAAACTGAACTCTTCTGAGCCTAACCTGCATATTTTTGGGTTTAGTGTATATATGTACACACAGTTAAACACAAACAAATGTCATGACAGGGAAAGAAACAAACAAAACATAATTTCACGTGGTATATAATCTGATCCAAAATATTTATACTTTACTCCCTCGATATATATTATTTAAAGAAGTGAGAAGAATTTCATCATAAACCTCTCCAATCAATACATGTCCTTTACAAAATGGTCAGAAACATATATTACTCAAATTAGTCTCTTAAATTAATAGAACTCAGCTTGTCAGTTAACAGTTGCCCTTCAAATGCTGTCTTCAAGTTCAGGTTCAGGTTACTTTATCTGTACCTATAGCTAGAATTGTTTTGCAGTCAGATGATCAGATGATGACGTCCTTTTGACGCATATACACAGAACACAAAGCACAAAGAAATGTAACACAAAACCAACAGCTCACTATAAACATGATGATAAAAGTAAAAGTGCTAAAAGTGCTCAAGGCTCCACCAATCAGGACGTCAAAGAGAGAGAAGGGTCAATAAAGAATAACTCTGGTAAAAGGTAAAATAATAAAAACCTCTGGACTAAAACCAAGGTTAAAAGAAAAAGACAACGAAGTTAAAAACCCAATAACCCAATAAAAAATAAATGTAAAACCCACATAAATAAATATGAAATAAATACATGAAGTAAGTATGTAATTAAGTATTTTTAAATGTATTGCTACAACTTGTTCAACTCTGTGACAGCAGCAGGAACAAAGATGTTTTTAATATCGCTGGGTTTTACATCTTGGGACTATAAACCTCCACCTGGAGGGAAGAAGCTGAAAGTAGCAGCACAAAGGGTGGGAGTCATCATTTAAAATGGAGGTAGCTATCCTCTGTACCTGTCTTCCTCTGTTTTAAAGTTGTATGACTGAACCATGACACTAAAGAAAATGATAAAAATGGATTCTATAAAAACACGGGAAAACATGGTCGTTATGGTTCAGTCAGTGTGAGAATGTGTGAAAAGTTTCCTTAAACAATGTAAATGTTGCTGACTCTTTTTACATACCACTTCACAATTTTCATCAAAACTCAATTTGCTGCCAACGATAGTCCTAAGATATTTGTAAGATTGCATATACTCAATGGTCTGACCTTTAATTAAAGTGACTTCCTGCCTGTGGGGCTTCCTCCTAAAACCAATGAGCATATCTTTGGTTTTTGTAGTATTTAGCTGCAGGTAGGATTCCTCACACCAGTGAACAAAATCATCACTGACTGGTCCATGGCTGCTCTCACCGTCCTGGAGGAGACTAACAATAACTGAGTCATCAGCATACTTTATGATGCTTCTGTTGTCATGTCATGTCTGACACATGTTTGTGTATAAAAATATAAAAACAATAGTGGTGACAACACACACCCTTGAGGAGAGCCAGTGGAAGAACACCTTTGGTCAGACAATGCACTGCTGACCTTTACTCTCTGTGTCCTGTTGGTTAAAAAAAAATCCAGAATCCAACCCACCAGATTATTATGAGTAAATGTTCTCCCCATCACTGTGTATGAACACATGTTGGTGCTTAGAGCAAATGCACATCTGACTCAGTTACATCCCTGGAGTGTTCATGCAATGTATTATAAACATATTGTTTTATCAGATAAATTAACAAATAACGTAGAAAAATGTGTCTTAGATTAGATGTGCAGTTTTACAAAATCAGTGACATATTTGCTGGAAGAAAATGTTTTTCTTTTTTTTTGTCATTTCCTCTTCACATTATATTTATATATAAACATAAGAAAGGAAACTGAATTCATCCAATTTAAAAAAAAAAAAAATTTTTGCTGTTGGTGTCTGGTTAAGAGCCTCTAATAAGAAAGCAGCCTTTGACTTACGACCTCTCTGTTTCTAAAATCCTTGCACTTAGCAGGTCATTCATGCACATCCCAGTTTCACCAGAGTCTCAGTGTAACTCATTGTGTCGCTCTGTTTACAGTCTCCATGTTAATCGGTTTAGATGCAGTTAAAAATTCAGTGAGGGATTGTTCCGCAGCTTTCACCTGGATCGGACTCATTAAAAGTGAAAGGGTGCGTTCACAACTTACTTTCTCTTGTCATAATTATAGATCTATCTGTCGCACGCACTTCGTATCAGCTCACAGTTCATGGTGCCTTATTACAAATGAACCGAGAGCTGTAAACGTGGAGTCACACGACAGGGGACATGTTGATTGGACAGTTTCGGTGACGTCTCACATCCTGTGCCATCAGTCATATGTGGACCTATGGGAGAATTTTGCACTGGTAAGCATTATTTATCTTCTCTTGTGGTTTCCATCAGCCGTACTGTTTTTGACTCACAGAAACGTTTTCTTCTTTCTTCTCTCTGTCTTCTCACCCGCCACTGAAACAGTGTGTGAGCTTTTCCACGTCTCCATATTTTCAGCGTGAATCTTGTGCTCTTCTTTAGCTCGTGTGGGTGGTTGTCTGCCTGTCACTGTGTGTGTCTGTGTGTGTATGGATAAGTGACTGGGTGTGTGTCCCACACCAGTCCCACGTTCTGCATCACCATTCATCTCAATTTAACAGTGCTCAATGTGTGCCTCACTGCCTGTGTGTGTGTGTGTAGCCATCAGACCCTGTAGATGTATAAATCATTGGTCGAGATTACGGCTTTTTTATTATTCATGATGCAGGCCTTTTATTGCCAGCGATATTTATCTCTTCGCTATCTCCCATGACCTGCAAGAGAAAGAGGGATGAGGAAGGGAAGGAGGAGGAGAAAGAGAGGAAGAGAAAGAGGGAGGGAAGGAGGGAAAAGTCAGTGTGTTCCTGCGTTTGGAGGGGGTGGGAGGCTTTAGCTGAGCTGTACATAAATAAATTTGTTAAGTGGGCGGGTGTGGTTGAGTATTTGTGTGCGAGTGTGCATGTTTCTTTTCTTTTTTTTTTTGTTTTGTTTTGTTTTTTTGTGAGTGTTACCTTCGATTTTCCCACCATGAGGCCCAGAAAGCACATGCAGCAGTCCTGCATAACACATTTTGCTTTTTCCTCTCTTTTCTCCCTTCACATATGCGTCCTCTTCTCATTTCTTTTTGTCCTTCTGTCTCTCCTGCAGTATTGTTTCGCCTCTGAAATCTTTCCAAACACACTTAAATTTGACATGAATCATTTCTCATAATCATCTGGATTAGTTATTGTATCGTAGCCAGATCACTCACGTCCGGTCAAACCATTTTGGTTTCTGTTTCCAGAAGCTCATGGTGGAATATCGTTTTGTTTTTTGTTTTTTTTTAGATCAATGTTGATCTGATCCCCAAAATTCATGGGGGACATGCTGAACAACCCTTTTGCCAAGAGCCTTGAAATTAGATGATTCTACAAAACCCTGGGTTACAAAGTTCAGTGGTAATGTTTAGTCTCGCATCCAGAGCCAGTTTTAAAATTTCATTCTTTCTGCAACATTTGGTCAAGGTTAGGGAAATAAAAGTGAAGGGACGTCCCTATGTCTGACCTCCACACACTTACTTTGCCTTGTTATATATTGGGCACATCATTTCCTGTGCTGGCACTGAACGTTGGGATTAATCATAAATTGTGAGTTGCTTCTTCCAATGATGAACAAGGGACACTGAGATACTCAGCTAGGTTAAATACCATTCTTGCTCTGTTCACTGCACACACTTCGGACCAGTGTGCCAATGATCACTGGAAGTGTGAGCTGAGCTTCTCACTCATATTTTTGCCAGGCCAGCTTGCATCCGGCTGAAACCTGAATTTCACTTCTTGCTTACCGATGGCTATAGTTGGGCACAACAGAGCACGCTTCTGACCAAGCCCAGCACCAAAACAGAGTTAGAAGAAAACCAGATTGCAGTAAAACTCTTTGCTCTTAAATGAACACATTTATGAACATAAAATCTTAAGTAAACAATGTCAAAATTAGAGCCAATAATCAGGAGACTGGAGCGGTGGAGGAACCTGTGACCGTTATAATGTCCACACTGTACACCTGCCTGAATATGATCGGTCGTTACTTGTCGGCTGATAGCCTCACAGATGTGAATGAGCCAGCCCGTTCGTGAAGCGTGAGTGAAACAGTTGATTCCCATCAGCAAATGCAATCGCACCTTCACCGGTCTGCCTGAACCGATGCTATGCTTCATCTCTTGTTTGTGTGTGACACTCTTCTGTTAATATCTGTGAAGCCAAAGAAGGCATGCTGTAATTCTCCTTCTGCTGATTTTCTGTACACTTTTCAGAAGATACAGATACAAAATAAGGGTGAGACGGCAGAGAGAAGGTGTCTGTTACCACGTGGCTCATAAATGAGCTACAAATGTGTGTTTCATATGCTCGTAAAACACATGAAGTATCAGCAAAAGTGGCTGCTGAATAACAAACTTGAATATGTGCAGGTTCTGAAGTGATTCCAGTGGACATTTGAACTGCGACGGAGACACCATGGAACTGTGGTGCAGCCTGGATGCGACATTGCCGTATCTAGTAGACACGAGGTGAGGCTGCTGTGTTTTGTCTACATAGGTTGATTCACGTACAAATAAAATAAAAAATGCCAGCTTTTTTCTGGGTTGTCTTTAATGTCCTTCTCTTGGGATATATCTTCTTTTTGATTCATTTTTTAAGTGCAACCAGAATTTATGTAATTATTAATAAAGATCCAAGACTTACAGGCACTTGATTGCATCTTCTTTTGGATATTCAAACCGCTACTACAAAATTCAACCCGCATGGATTCTGCTGGGTTTTCATTTCACATGGTGAGGCCATTTTAACTAAGTGGTCTGTACTGTAGCCTGTCTCACTCTGTCTCTCCCTCCATCTCTATCACACACACACAGTCATGTGGAACTAAAGAGGAGCATGTGTCCCAGGTCAGCCTCCATATCACCTCACAGGTGGCAGACACAGCTGTTATGCACACACACACACACATCTATAACAAGTGAAGCACTGACATACGTTGGGAGTTTTTACTGGCGATCCAGATTTTTATATTTAGACTTTTTAATATTTGCGCTGACACTGTTTGACAACTTAACCCGAATTTGACATTTATTTTTCCATTTGTGCTTGTATTCTGAATTATGATGGCTTGATATCCTTTCCTGTCGTTTTTTGTCTACATGTACGGAAAAAAAAGTGGCCGATGACAATGTGTTGTATTCTGCATAAAGCCACCGGCAGGTTTTCAGCAGCTCTGCAGACTGACAGCACAACACATCACATCAACACTGCCAAAATGACAGTAAAACAAAACAGTACAGTACAAAGGTTTTAACTGTGGATATTGCTGTCACCTCTGTCTCCATCTTTCCCTCCCTCTCGCCACATAATATAACACAATGAACTTTAATAAAGACAATATTCTTTTGCTGCATGCGTCTGGACCTCAAATAATGAAAAATATTGATTTGAAACATCTTTAAGTCGATATTACTCTCTGTCATCAGGGAGCACGGACAGAGGAGAGCTCACTGTGAGGTTGCCATTTTGCAGCTTACAGCACCATCTAGTGGCTGTTGATGAAGAAAGATTTGAGAACAGCAACAGTGGCTGTGAAGACCTTGTCTTTTGTTTAGATTTGCTAAGTTATGTATGTGTGCGTTGGTCAAATATTATTTAGCGTGAGGCTATTGTGCATCACCTTAAATAAAAAAAATCTCCCTCTGACTGTCTTTGCATGCTCAGATTTGAAAGCACCACTCATATTAAAAATCTAACATTTATATGGTTCTTCATCTAAATCTATCTTTTATTTATTGAAAGGAAAATTTATTTTTTATTAGTCTGGTTCCCAGGAAGAGGGACCAAAAATTAATTTAAGCAATGAGCTGAAAAAGTCTTAAATCTTCATTTTTCATGAATGAAGGTTTAGTAATGATCCTTGAGGGTGTACACGCTGTGTCAGGCCGAGATTAGCAATGATTTTTTTTAAGGGAAAGAAATTCGCTCAGCTCACCCAGGTGGTGAAAGCTGGACCTTTTATCTGTTTGGTTTATTAACTGATCAAAAGACTGGACAAGATCACAGGCTGCAGCCACTGTCCCCTGAGCCACAGTGACGCAGGTCACGGCTTCCTGTAGAAAGTGTAATGCCATCACACACACACACATCTTCTCTAATAAACCAGATATGAATGCCGCTGTGACAATAATCGATCTTTGTACTGAACAGAAATTCAAAGTATTAAACTATATGTATTCATGTACAGTTACACATGTTAAGATGAGCTGATGAGTTAGGGAGTGTATGAAAATTAGCTATTTCGTTTTTCAGGATGAAAAAATTTTTAAGGATGAAAAAAACCTTTCGCCTTCTCACCCGCTATAGTCAAACTACCCTCCCCTCAGACAAAGCTACAATTTTATTACTCATTTACTTTTCTGACTCCAGCTTGGTCCACCCCCAAATTCGTTTTCATACAGTCTCTTAAAGGAATAAAATGTTCAAAGCTTAGCAAGTGACCCAAAACTGATATGTGACAGTTGAGCAGCAGGGCACCTTGATGAAACTTGTCTTTATACTGTACTTGAACTGGACCTGAACGGACTGAGCCATGCACTCTCGATGCTTGTCTCTTTTTAACCCTCAGTGTTGTTTCATGAGTGTGATGATCTTCTCAACAGTTGGATTCAGGAACAAGTTCCAGCCAACAGGGTCAAATGTTCCCACAGCCCAAATTTTCCGAAACTGATGCTGAGGGTGGAAGAAGGTAGGTGAGACTTTCAGAGTGTAGGTGCAGCGTCAGTGTATGATGATGAGCTTCTAAACTCTGGGTGCAGTTAGTGGAGGATGTGGTTTTTCAAAAAAAACTCAATTTTCGATTCAGCCTTTTGTGTGATATTGTGCACCTGACTGAATAAACCAATGTGGGATGGTACATACCAGCCTGGCAGCTGCATAGCTTCATTCACCCTTTCCTTTAAAATGACGCTTTTGAAAGAAGAAATGACACAAAATTTCTCTTACAAATGAGAGATTTAATTTTTCAGCAGTAATATTTTTATGAGAATAATGCACGCTGTAGATTGACTTAGAGATTAGTTAGGGTCATCGATAAGAGACGGAAGAGGTTTGAGTCTACAGAATCTTTTTAGTTGGAAGTGATGTTGTATAACCTGTATTTGTGGACATAATATTCTTTAAAAAGTATTTTAAGATCTGGTTGCAATAGTTCTTTACACATTGTATTTTTGGTAATTTAAGAGTCATATGACTTAACTAATTATAAAGAAACCACAACCTCAGACACACAAATCTGTCTCTACTTCACCAAAATCTTATTCTTATCTTATTCCAGTTCCATCATTCAAACATTCAAATAACACCAGCCTTTGTCCACATTTATCAATTTATCATTCTTGCTCATCAAAATAAATGAAGAACGATTCTGGGGCTGAGGAGGGAGCAGATGCATTTTCTGTATAACAGGATGAGGCTAAGGAAAAATTATGCTTTAGGTTTTTGAAATGCAAAATTCTATAGTAGCGTTTTAAATCACTACAGGATTAATGACTGATTTCTGGCAGTGGTACAACCGTACAAAAATAATTCCATATAAAATGCCATCACTTGGCTTCAGTTTGTGTTTGTATTTTAATCTTGTTAATCTTGAAAATCAGGTTGATGTTTGGTTCCTTCAGCAGCTGTGAAGAAAAGCATCAAATGCTGCATACAGGCACCTCGACTGTGACAGCATATGATTCTGGCACATGTCATTTAAACATTTAACATATAGATCACACATTACGTTTCAGTAAGTATCAAACTAAATGTGGATGTTTTCATATATTGTGACTGTGGAATTAAATACATTTGGCTCACAAAATCCAAAAAAGGAAAAATACACTAACAGGACAATAACAGGAGGAAATATGTTTCCTCCTGCTTTGTCCCAGGTGTGTGTGCTAAGAAACTGAATGTTCCTTTGCCACAGCCTTACAGATGATATTGGTACATGTGAGATTTGTGTGTGTGTGTGTGTGTGTGTGTGTGTGTGTGTGTGTGTGTGTGTGTGTGTGTGTGTGTGTGTGTGTGTGTGTGTGTGTGTGTGTGTGTGTGTGGTCAGGAGTGGGTGCATCTGTTTTGTTTTCTTCTCAAGGCCATGCAGCACTGGGTGACAACAGATGTCTCTTTGTGTTCTCTTTTTCACTGTCTACTTCCTCAGTCTGTCTTCTTCCATCTCTCTCATTCTTATGAGCAGTGAGGAGCTTTTTCTCTTTTCCTTATTGGGTTTGTACGACTCTGTTACTCTTTCTCTAAACAAAAGTTTGTCTTTTACCTTCATTACATCACAGAGGGGGGTACACTGGAACAATGTCTGAAGTTCAGAGAAGAACATTTGTTACCAGATGGCTGTTTGTTGAGACTGTTCTTTCCAAAAAAAAAAAAAAAAGATTAAAAAAATAGACAAGGCTGATTCAAACAGCTCAAACAGCTGTATCTATGTTTACGCTCCTTTTCATGGACTGTCTTGTCATTCATTCATTTATTTATTAACAAACAAGCTTTTCATTTTGTAAGTTTCCATTTGGCTCACAACTGTACAGTTCTGAGTAAGTGAAACAGTGTCTCTCGAGAAGGAAACTGGCAAATATTCAATTCACCCTAAAAAAAAACCCAACAAACTTTAATAAAGATAATATTCCTTTCCTTGTGTTACTCTACACAATCCACCTATTTGGTTACACATTATCACACACACTCAACCCTTAGTCATAGTGAGAGCTTTAATTCATTGCTATCAGATCCCATTAAAAGCATCTATGTAAGTACAACATCGAAACTTTTACAGGATTGTTTTGTACATTTAAGATTTAACAGAAAGGTCTATGCACAGGGACCCAACTTAGTCACCTAATGAACCAGGTCCTCCATATGGAAAAAAGTGTGCACTCTAAAGGCCTCAGTCTGCAACAGTGTTGACTCAGAACAGCCCCGTGCTGAAATAAATTTTATGTACTTAACAGATAAATGTTTAAAAAATTAAATAGTTTTAATGGAAGTCCTTTTTCTCTTCATCTAACAGAACTAAACCTTTAGGTGTATTTAAGTAAGCTGGGTGGCTTCACAGCAGAGGGCAGCACTGACGCTTGAATATCAAGAAGGCAAACAACATTAAACATTTCTATAAACTGTTGTTTCCAGCTAAACACGAAAATATTGAAACAAACCATAAAATTCCAACCATTAGCCTGTGTCTCCAGAGGAGCTATGAAGTTGAGTTATACATCCATTGCCAGATTAACCTGTTAAGGGACACCAAGGTATCCTCTGTGTTCACTTTAACATCAAAGATTTAAGAGGTTTCCATTCTTTTTCTATAGGACTCTAGTGAATTGCTGTAGAGGACATTGTGGGACTCCAGGTGACACAGGACAAACCACGAATAATAAATTTTGTTTGTATAAAGTCAAAAATGCTCAACTGTATGCAAATAAGGGAAGAACTGACTTGGAAACTCTGTAGAGATTTGCCCAAAAAAACAACATATGTAAAGTTACACAGTGGTGGAACAGGAAGTTTAGCATTTAGCTGGAGCAAATGAATGTCTGTGGAGGAGGAAGTCTTTGTTGTACCATCTGGGATCCCCTGTTCTCTAAATCCCTGGCCTCCAGGATCACAGGTACACACAAAAATGAAGTCCTGCTTGGCTAAAATAACACATAGCACATAAAACTACAGGATAAGGTGCACGTTGTTTGTTTACACAATGTTGAGCTAATGAGCAAGTTTTTCTAACACTGACACACACACAGACTAGAGAGAAATGCTGTGCAATTTGTTCACTTTCAGTCGTTCTTCTCCCCAAGTCCAATACAACCAGTTCTTCTGTGGTTGAATAGTATATAATTTGTATTAGTTTGTTGTAATTTGATTATGTACATTAAAATATAAATATGCAACATGTGAGTACAATATAACCTCAATTGTATTTTGACACAGCTTCCCTCCACAAGACGAGGCCACAAAATTAGCTGTTACTGCAGGACCCACTTTAGTGGTGAGAATTCTCTGACAAATCTCTAATTAATCAAATCAACAAAACCATGCAGTGAACCTTTCGCGGTTCCTGAGGAAGTTGTAAACTTTGCACAGTAGACAGGTTGGTAACACAGTTGTGTGGACACCCAGTGAGCAGAGCTGAAAGAGCTGGTGTGTGGCTGAAGAGACCGAGGACCCCTGCTGTGCTGACTCCAGCAAGCAATGACTTCCCACAACCAGGAGAGGGCAAAGCTGCGCATGTTTCAGCTGCAGTGTTTTGGCTTGTTTGGCCTGTCCGGGCCTGCACAGCTGCACACTCACTCGGACTATTCGACCAAACGGCAGTCAGCTGATCATATCTCCAAAAGGACGCTCCTCGGTGATGCTACCAATAAGTCTCATCTCACTGAATCTTAATACACGGTTTGATGTCGTAAGAAAATAGGTCACTACGCGTCTCTTTTTCAGAGTTTGTTGTCACAACACCACTGATAACAATCTGTGGACTCGCCGTGAGGAGCACATTTAACTGTCGTGTTTTGATGACGCCATCAGTGGGACTTTCCGGATACGTCACTCGGAGCTTCCGAGTTATTAAGCTAGCTCTACCTCTGTGTTCATGTCGTTTGACAGTGTAAACGTCGCTGCGTTGCTCTGGAGTATACACCAAGAGAGACCATGAAAACGCCAAAGGCTCCCAACGGCGCCGAAAGGTTTGAATATTGAGACGTCGTTGTCAGGAGCGACGGTCAGACCGAGAGGCGGAATGTCAACAACGCGGCCCCTCCTCGGAATGAGACGAGTCACCGAGCTAACGTGCCCAGAACAGCCGAGCAGCAGGCTCCCTGCGTCAGCCGGCAGGCAGCAGCAAGAGGCCCCCACCGTGGACGAGTTTACAGTTCTAGAGGATAAAGAAGAAGAGCTGAAATGTGCCAGACCTCGAGTGGAACAGGTTTTTAAGGTAACGTTCACCATTATCGGTCTGTTGGACCACACGGGACAGCCACACGGCAGCAAAACATCACGGCAGATATGGCTGCAGCTCAGAGGAAACAGAGACGACGTGTCAAAGGCAAAGGTGAGGCTCTTTAATTCAGTTTCACTTGCATGTTCTTTACATAAATCATCAGTCCACTGTCGCACATAGCTGATGCCACAGACACCCAAACAGCCGGCTACCACATGCCGGCTATTCGGATGTCTGTGGCTGATGAACAGGTGGATCAGGATCCTGCGATTGACACCAATCTCCGCTGTTGCTTCAGTACACAATATCAGAGCTGGGAGATAAAACAGTATAAAGATCAGATATGGTTTGAAACATTTGTTTGTTGTGTTTGTGTTTTCCTGGTTGACAAAGGCTGCGCCGCAAAGGGATAACTTTGCCGAAGTTGTTGTAGCTAAGAGAAATAAACAATGAATATTTCCACTACATCCACAATACAGTGTCTTCTTAGACACAATATCACCTACTCCTACTTTAGATCAGATATTATATGAAAGTAACAGTTATCATAACGTTTCCAAAATATCAACACACATTTCACATTGTGGTAACTAGTCACAAATGTCATGACATTTGATTTTGTCAGTTAAGATTTTGACTATATCACAATCAGGGCAGTTTAGTTTCAAAATTACTTTTAGTTAGATCAGTTTACAGTTGAATATTTAAATGAAGGCAAGTTCTAATTTGTCGCTGTTGTTTGTTAAATAAGTTCAGACTTTGCCCAGTTTGCTACACACATTTTAATTTGTACAGATCTGTGAAACAAGCACATTTAATTATGTATCAACAAAAATATTTTGTGTCTGTGGGAGGAAATTGGAGGCAAAATTTAAAGACAGTACAGTTGCAGTAAGAGTGGTTTCACAATACAGGCAGGTCTGTGGAAGGGCTGCATTACTAGACAATCTAAAGCAGGGGTGTCCAAACTGTCCCACAAAGGGCCGTGTGGCTGCAGGTTTTTTGTTCACACCAAACAGCAGCACACCAGACTTGACTCATTTAATCAACTGATCTCAGTCTTCAGACATCAGGGCAGCAACTTCCATCATCGATTAATCTGCCCTTTTTTGTTTTCAGTGAACCACTTATTTATCCTTTAAAATGTCAAAATATAGTCAAAAATGCCTGCTAAAATGTGCAGTGTTACAAGAAAACATAATGCAATGTTAGGCCCCCTTGTATAAATAGATCACAATACACAGATGTGTTTTTGATTGTCCATACCATTCACATGATTAATTTCAAATTAGTTTTAGCAGTTTGTGTATGTGTTTTTCCATCTTGGAGACACGTGTACAGACATGATAACATACTGTATGATTTTTGTTGTTTCTTTTTTTAATTATCAACTTACTCGTATTGTGATTACCTAGTTAACGAGCTCACCGTATTGTGCTAATAGAAGTTATGCAACCCTTACTTCCGAAAATTTTTTTGACTAGAAATGACCATTTAACTTTTTGTGTGGGGGATCTCCATATAGGAAGTTATGTCGTTGCAGTGTTATTATAGAACTGTGTCTGACTTCTAGATCTATAGATGCCAGTATTCATCTGTCATGTGAACACATTATTCCTTTATATCTGCCTCTGTGTATCATGCACTTAATTTGAAGCACTCCTGGATAAACAATGCTCGGTGTGACTCAATCACGGTGTCTGACACTAAAGTCAGTGTGAAACCCAGCCATCGCTTTGAAAGTCATCTGGACCTGAGATGCATTTAGAGATTATATACTACGCGTACTCTACGTCACTATCTGTCGAATTTATTTTTCTTTTCTGTGTTATTTCCCATTCAAGAGAATCTTTCACAGTTCCGTATCTTGTGTCATGAGTCTCACTTTTGTTCGTAAGTTGCTTCCCCTGTAACCAGCTGTTCCAAGCTCTGCCAGTCAACCAAGAATGTGATGTGGAAAAGGGAGTTTCACCGTCAGCCTGTTCACCTCATCATGAGGATGACACAGGAGTCATAAATGACTTCCTGCATATCTGTACCGAGTTATGTTGATGCTTCCCCTGGTTTGGGAAATCACTGCCATTATTTCCATGACTGCTTTTCTTGTCACGTAGTTTCTTAAGCTTGAAGCTGACTAACCATGACAAAAACACTGCGCATTATTGACAACAGTCCTAACCGTTATTTAATCTGTCAACAAGCTGCCACAGTTTGCTGCTACTTCTCACAGCGTCAGCAATACAGTTAGCATCTGACTGAATTTAGTTTTATTATCTAAAGGTTTGATGCTTATACCTGAATTAGGAAGCACAAAACAATTTGGGAAATGCGCTGATTCAGTTTCTTGCAGAGACGTAAATGAGCAAAAAGATCAATACCACTCTCATATCTTTACAGTAAATATGTCACTGTAAGCTACGTACATTTAGTAGTTAGCTTAGCTTTGCATAAAGACCTGAAATGGGGAAACGACTAGCATGGCTTTGTTTCGAAGATAACAAAGTCTGTGTACCAGCAAATCCAAAGCTCACTGATTAACACGTTATGTTGTATGTTGCCTTTTTACATGGGGTCACTTGCCATATTAAAACTTCCTGTAGTCTCCACTGGTTGCCTGACAACTGGCCTGGATATGGTCTCCTCATGTTACGCTCAGCAAGATTAGCACATTTTCTATAATAACTATTTGTTTAAGTGAGGCAAGTAGTTTTTTGTTGTTGTTGTTGTTTTCTTTTGTTTTTAAGATCTCGGAGACCCTTGTGTTAAATGTAGCATCACTGAAATGAAAAGTATGTCGTCAGAATAGTTTTTGTCCAGTCACTTATATTACTGTGTTTTGCTGTTGATAAAATGACTGATTATTTCTTAAATCATAAAACCAAAATATAAATTTAGCCACCCTGTTTCCCATCTTCATCTATAATGTTTGTTTCTGACCTAAATCTAATAAATGTTGAATATTTTTCCAGTACTGTCACTGACTGTCGGTTAACAAATACCTCACCCAAATGCAGTTGTTGGGTCATAGCTAAAGTGAATGTGAGTATTTCATCAGAGAGTGAGCAATGAGTTTGTAAAGTATCAGTTTCAGGGTTGGTTTTTTATGGTGTCATTTGGTCCCACATGTCCTGGCAAGTTGGGAAAATTAGGTTGGGCAAAGATCAAGAGGCAAGTTCTTGTTAAAGGGTTGATTCACCTAAATTATGGGGGAAAACATATTTTCCCATGTACCTCATATAGTATCTAGTCATGCAGAAAGCTGGTTTTATTTGGTCAGGTTTTGAGATTCATCCATTTCTGTGAAATTTCCTTTCAACCCAATACAGTATACATGAATGGAGTTTCATCTGTTGTGCTTGCATCGACTTCTTGTCAGTGGTGTCCCACCTCTGACAAGAAGTTGTGTCTCTGTATTTCTGGATAATCCACAGACCTCACTGTCAGCTGTTTTCATCGGGACTCTTTCTTTGGCCGAAAGTAGTAATCGCAGTAGTTTCTTTTTCTCCTTACTTTCTGATTCGGAGTCCACAGAGAAACAGTACAACTTTCATCTAGTGTGTATCATCCAGGATCCAGCCACGATGATGATAAATTTCTATATTTGGAACGTGAGGTGAGGACATAGGGTAGGCCTCCATGTAAGTCTACATGTTCCTTTTTAGGGGGACGGGACTTGACAGGTGATCTGTTCATCTGGTTTCAGTTAGTCATTCTACTCAAGAATATGTACCACATGAAAAAAACTAAAGTAGAAGTACTTACTGATAAGCTTTTATTGATAAGAGTTTGCGTCCAATAAATGTATGCTAAACTAAAAACCAGATTTCTATTTTTACTTTTTTAGTTGTAACTTATGAAAAAGCTCCAGCAGAGTTTTCTCAGCCCATTTGCAGAGAGCTAGACCCACTGGAAATCCCGGCTCGTTTAATTGGCTGTTTCATTTTAAAAGCCACACCCGAATATTTGTGACCTGGTTCTCTTTCAAGTCTGATATCCTTTCCTTCCTTTTTTTTTTCTCTCCCTTTGCGCCATTGTTGAGTCATTTTACATTCTCAGTTCGAAGTCGTTTTATTCTTTCTTTTTCTACAAATTCACCCTGAAGAAATGTGACACAGTATCTGTAAGGAAGTTACCGCACCCACCTGCAGATGATTCATCCAAACATTTCCCAAAGCGAAGAGGTTCCCTGAATCAATGACAAGTGTTAAGTTTCAGCACATGTCAGCTTTACTGCTCTACAGTGAAATGTCGGGACGTGTGTGTGTGTGTGCTTCTGAACCAAGAGACGGCATACCAGCAATTTTGGAAGTAGTCCTGTAACATTAATGTGTATATTTCATTTTGCTTAATGTGCTTTACTCTGAATTTTGCAGATATCACAGACATATTCTTTAGGAACGTGTGCCACTATTTGTTGTACTGTAGGACTCTTGTCCCTGTTGGGCTTCTGTAGATTCAAGCACATTGTTCTTATTAGCTAGTGTGTGCTTTTGTTTTACTTTCTAAAAGGCGTAAACCATTTTCACTGCTTTGTTTGTCAAAGTGAAAGAAACAGTACCGTCATATATAGTGATTATACTTGTTTAATTAACGATGCGGTTGTCACTTTCTTGGCCTTGTTATGCAGGAATATGTTCGAGGACTCTGTGACCCAGAACTGCAGAAAGAGGAGCGGTACCCAGGGGACATGCACTGTATCTTTGCTGGTGCCCGGGGCCTCTTCCTGGACAGGCTCATACGGGACACAAGTGCCGAGGTTCAGGTGCCTGAGCCGGGCCGCCTGCGGCTTTTGGGCCGAGCTGAGCCTGTTGTGATGGCCCAGAGCAGAGTTCAGCAGTTTGTAGCACTATTCCAGGTAGGGATCTGTCATCACACACAGTTTTATTATACAGCAGTTTAGCATAGTAGGTGGATGGACATTTTTGTGCATCTGTTTAGGCGCCTTCTCTCTTCACCTTTATGTATATCTGTAATTTGTATTTTGATTGTAAATCTATTACTTAGAGAAGGCTTTCAAACTTCCAAAGCTGAAACAGTTGGTCAATTAATCGGTTAATTGATTAGAATTAGACTTTTGAAGACATCAAGTTAGAATATAGGAAATGGTGATGGGCATTTTTCATTGTTTTCTTTTTTTTCAATGGCATTCAGTAAATGATTCACTGACTAAACTTGGGATGAAATTAGGAAGATTAATTTATGATAAAAAAAATAATAGGAAGTTGCACCCCCATGAAAAAGATAAGAAAAAATATATTAAAGCATTACAACCTGTGCTACCACACACTCAAATCTGTGTGTGTGTTGTGTCTAGGAGAAGCGAAGTCTACCGAGTGACAGAGAGCCAGCAGTGAAACGAGCGTTCAAGTCCTTTGTGGAGGAGCGGGATGATAACTACACTATGGAGCTTCTTCTTCTGCCCAGTGCCCTGAAGGAAGAGTTACTGGGACTGGCTCACAGCCCCACTTGCACAAACGCATCCTCCTTGGTTCGTGTTTGCCTTTTAATGTGATTTATTACAGTACAGCGTAACCACAGAGTCCAGCAGACACTTGAATCCACTATAGAACAAATCTAGACAGAACAGTAAAAATAAATCTGTAGTTGGGCTTATAACCTCATACTGTTTAATCTAACCTCTAAACATTTTTCGTATGTGTTCTGCCACAGATTAGCCAATACACATACAAGTAAAGGGTAAAGATAAAGACTAAAATAATGAAAAACAGACCTTTAGTAAATGGCTCAGTAATCAATGGGGAAGAATTAAACATTTAGAAACTAAACAGTGGGACCAGCACTGTAAACGCAAATGTCTGTGACCGACTGACTGACTCAGTGATGAAGTTATTCCAATACTCTGCCGGTTGGGTTCCCCAGTGGTCGCTGCTCTATCAGAATGAATTGGTGTGAACAGTGATACATCATCAGGGGGCATTTACAGGCAGTGTTGCCAACTTAGTGCCCCTTTAGACCCCTTTAGCGACTTCCTGCTTTTATTTTAAAAAGCTTTTTGGACAAACTTTTGCTGCCTTTTGTAGGAGAGAGTCGTCAGAGCACGAGGTGGGGCTGTCACTTATTGAGACCCATGCCAATTTTTGGCATTGTTCTGTTGGCATTCTAGTGTAACCACAGTGTCAATAAAATGCACACATAATATAGTAGTGGGTGTTTAAACATAAGACCTTTTAGGGATTTGAGAATGATGAGGATTCCTGCCAGGCTTAAAACTCGTGCGTAGTGAAACAGTTTCATTGAAAATCGGGCTTGTGGCAGAAACTGCTGATGTAGGTGTACAGTTATTGCCTTTCTTGTTTCGGTTTCTGTGCGAATGGAATCCATTTTAGCTTGCGTTTTAAAATCTGGTGTAACTGAATTTAACATGTAAACGTGTAAAAAGTTTCTTAAAGCTACCAGTGTCACTTTTAGGCCTTTATCATCTTATGAAACTGAATAAAGTTGAGGAGCGAGTCAAATCATTTTGACGGCCCGTTCAGTAAGTAAAAGAGGAAATTTCATGCCTCTATGCACAAACTCTGGTTTTGCTAAGGAGAACGACACAGGGTACACAGGGAAGTGCAGTATGAAACATGACCAAAGAAAGTCTTTGAGGGGAACTTTGACTACTTTCCTATTGGCATTTTGTTTCCTCTTCCAGGCCCAGCTCAACCAGACACATGTTAGCATGGTAGAGGTTGATCAGGACCGCTCGCAGAGCAGCACCCCAGTGACGGAGCTCTCCAACCGCATCCTGGACACTAGCTTTGAAGAGAAAGGGGCCGGGATGGGATCTGTCGGCGGTAAAGCAGCAGGAGGAGGGATAGGTTTAGGTCCCGAGGTCATCCTGCTCAACGGCACTCGGCCCTCGCACAAGCGGCGCTCATCTGAGAGCGAGACTCGGGACACAAAGAGACAGTACTCTCTGGAGCGAAGGGACGAGTCACCGGAGAGAGCGAGAGAGCGGGAGCGACAGAGAGACAGAGAGGGTCGGGGCGGTAGTAGCAGCTGTAGATCCAAAACGCCCTCTGCTTCATCGTCGCTCTCCTCCTCAGCCAAAGCAAACACGGTCGGTCCGATCATGCTGGACTCCAGTGAGGGCATCTCAGATGACGGAGAGGCAGTCAGTCCAGAAACCAACCTCCGCTGCCTGGTCAATTTCTTCAGGTAAAGGTCCTAACAGCTTTAAGTCTTTGCAAATGAATCTGTCATTATTATCTTAGGCTTGTTAACTCATTATTTGTTAACCAGTTTCGTTGTACTCCTCAATTTCGTTGTACTTTTGTACAAAGTATGATTGTGCAATGACAATAAAGATTTATCGTATCTAAAAAATTGTTAGTTGCAGCCCTAATGTTTTCTGTTGAGGGATAGATCCTCGTGTTCACGTCTGTCTTCAAACAATGCTCACATCTGCATACAAAGACTTGCTCTAACTGTTACAGCCACCAATGACTATATAATGTACATATGGGTGGGATATGAGTGTTTAAAGACAGAGTGAAAGCCACTCTTTAACACCACTCTCAGTGCAAAATCAAACACTGTTAAAACTCATTTCCTCCAGAACCATGGGCTACCAGCAGGAAGTGGTGGAGCGTGTTGTCAAGGAGACGGGACAGACGGAAGATACCTTCCTCGTCCTGGAGAAGATCGTCGAGGAGACCAAGCGCTGTGAAGAGGGATCAAAAGGGGGGGAAAAAGAAAGACGACTGAACTCTGTGCGCTCCCCTGATATTCCCTCCTCATCGTCCTCCGCCTCCTCTACAGTCTCTCGACTCAGAGACAAGGAGCGTGAGCTGAGCAGAACGTTTGGGTCTAAAGAGAACATTAAGCCCAACCAGCATGGAAGCAGTAGCAACGGGCTGGGACACCAGAGGCAGTGCAGCGGCAGCGAGACGAGCACTCAGCAGGTATTTCTCTTCTCACAAAGACAGTGCTCAGCAGTAGTTCAACATTATTTTTTCCTTCTTTTCCTTTAACAAAACAACAAAATTGAATCTAGCAGCTTGGACTGTGAGAAGTTCCTGGATAAGTTTGAAGGTTTGAAATCATAGTGCAGTGTAGTCTGGATTTAGATTTAATTTTTTTTGTCTTTGCATGATTTAGATGACAACTCATCATATTTTTCCTTCGTTTCACCAATGAAATTTGCATTTTATTAGTCACCTCATTTCACATTTACATCTCTCATATCTTAGCTCCCATGACACATTTAAACGTTTTCTTAAAAACCTTCATCTCCCCATTTTATTTTCCATCTTATGCTCTGATCTCTCCATCTCATCACTTCAGACCATTTCCTCTAGATGGCTTTATATCTTGTGACTCCTCTTACTGGGTGCTTTCGGTGTTACGCACATGATATTATGAAGCATGATGAAAATATAATTCTCAAATGAAATGGTTTATTAGTTTCAGAAAGTTTTAAATAGCGTTTTCCATTCTCGTTTCAGGCAATCACTATCAAGAGGAGCTCCAGTGCTCAAGGAGGAGCAGGAAACTACGAAGTTATTACCATTGACGATGACGATGACGTCATCCACACGGATACCAAAACAGCTGATGGTAGTATGTCCCGGATGATGAGAGTTGCACACCTCGACACCCACTCGGGATCCAGAACAGACTACCTGGCGCGGGGAGGGGGCAGCGTCTCACAGAGAGACTGCCTGTCAAGGGTTGGGACTCAGACTTTAGGAGGATCGGTCAAAGTAGAGAGTGTGACAGCGCTGCGCAGCACGCCTCAGTGGCTGACTGCCACCAACACCTCCTTGGCTTCAACCCCCAGTGTAGGTATTACCCTGAAGTCCCCCTCCACCAAAAAATGGGTTTTGAGTAACGTTACTTCACTGGTTTTCTAGTTTTGGCCGGCAGTCTATGAGTTTGATAATAGAAGGTTGTTTTCTTATGGCTTGGTATTCAGCCTGCACCAGTGTGATACGGAAACCTAAAACCCCCATGACTAAGAATGGAGTTTTTGCTTAAATGTGAAACATCTTGTGTTCAGTAGTTAAACTTTAAAATGAACTAAAAAATCAACATACATATTTTAGGTTTTTTTGTTTTTGTTTTTTTCCTGTTTTGTTTTTTTTTTTTTTTGAATGAGGAAGAAGGAGTAGACGTTATTGGTGGGGAAAAAACATATCAAACACACAGTATTAAAACCCGTGACTGTTGTTGCTGATTGGTTTATGTCTTAAAATATGTCACGAAGGGGTCTTTTCATGTTAGTGCTGCATCAAAGGGATTCATTTTCTGGGACTTTTGCTGGATTTTGGAGTTGGAAAGTCAGTGAGTTGTCAAATCAGTGTTTGTATAATTAAACAACAATCACTGGCCCTACTGACGAGCCATCTCTGGTTGTTGATTTGATGTTTAAAGGGTGAGTTTTACTTCTTGATGAAACTCATGGGTAATCACTCAAAACAAGACCCTAGTTGTGCAAGTAATCACAGTATTAATTAATGGCTTTTATTTGTCCTGAATTTTTTTCATTTGAACTAAGATATGTTGGTACAGGGGACTTTTCTCTGTAAATATATGCTTTTATTCAGTGACATATGTTTTCAGTTTGTTTGTTTGTTTGTTTGATACTATATAACACTGTACACTCATGTAGGGCTCACACACATATTCTGAGCTGGAAATGAGCTGTGATCTTAAATGAACTCACTACAGCGAGGGCTTGGACGGCTTTTGTTTTCTTGTTATGAATCACTTCTTTGTCTTTCTGTTAATTTACAGCTTTTTCCATCTTTTTTTCCTCCTCAGTCAGCTCAACCCATCAGCCGGCCCTCGGCCTCTCCCTATCAGACCATCGGCCACACGGGGTTTCACAGTGGCGGGGCCCGGACTCCACCTGCAAACGACCCCCCTGCGCCACCGGTGACTGGTTTGGCTCGTTTCCATCAGTCACTGAGGACTCCCTACACTCTGAAGCTGCCGAATGAGCCTGGGCGTCCAGAGCTCAGACACATTATCATAGATGGCAGCAACGTGGCTATGGCGTGAGTCTGCGCACACACACACACACACACACAGAACAGATAAGCCCAGAAACCCAATACTGGCACAAAGCAGCATGTAGAATAAGGATAAGTCTAAAATGGCTTTTTCATACCCAAAAAAAAAAAAAACAAAACCTCAGGACCTCCTTTACTGTGGATTTCAATATGCAGAAGTAAACAAATAAACATTAGATTCAGCAAATAGGAATCAAGCATACATGCAAATTAGGTCTCTATGATTTGAATAACTCAGCTTCTCAGTGAGAGCATAAAGCTCTTTCTTCATGCAGCCTTGTTTCGAAATCTCTCTCGTCCTTTGGTGCCTTATCACACTTTTTAATCAGATGTTAGTCGGATGTGGCGTTGTGTTAACGACAAAGGTTTTGAGAGAGTGCAGTTCAGGCTGCCACGTCAGCCTTTAAGACAGCACAGGCATGGATTTGTAAGAGCAAAATAAAATATTGTTATTATAATTGAGGACAGCAAATGACACTATGAGCCACTTTTATGAATTACTTTCTTACAATGGTTCTAATAATTTTCCATGTTTGAAATCATGTTTGTCACTATGATATTTAGCTAGTAACGTTTAAAGTAATTTTACTCTCAAATTTACTGTGTGATCATGGCTCAAAAACGAGATCATTTGCCAACAAATTGAGTCTCATTTTAGTCATTTAGTGTCATACATGTTTTGATGTTGTTTTGAAAGTTGAAGGAAGGCTCTGACAGGATGATCCTTCACCTCCAGGTCATACTGAACAGGTGATGGTCTGCTCTCAGTCTGAGTTTGCACTCGGGGGATTCAGACTGCCAAAAGTAGGCACGAGCAGCTTTGATCATTACAAGTGTGAGAGTCACTTCTGCTGGCTCAAACGTAGTTACTCTATTCCTCTCGGCTGCTCAAATCATCTGATGCGATTCTGTCCTCCCTCACGGGCAAATCTAATTCTGCTCTCACAAATTCCACGCCAGAGCTCTCGCAAAGGTCGACTGGCAGACTGAGTAGCACTCGAATTGTTTTGTGCTCTCTCAAATCTTTTTCTGTCAATATACTTCCGTACTCTGACAGCATCATGGGTAGCTAGGGGGATTTTTTTGTTTATTTTTGTCAAGATTCTGCACCAGCCATTAGTTTAGCTCAGAGGGCGTTGTTGTCATTCCTTTCAGGTTCAATTTCTTTCACCGAAGTCACAGTTCTCTGGTGTGAAATGAAAGTAAAAATACAGAAACATTTGACCTTAATCAGACGTGGGAACTTTCAGGACATGTATCAGTGGTATTTTGCATTTTTAGCATCACATTGTTCTGAAACTGTTTTAAAATTTTGTGCCAGCTCTTAACCTGGTTGAAAAAGCAAGATCGGTAGGAAACAGGCAACGTGAAATAGTCTGCCTCTGAATCTCTGGTTCACTATGGTGGCCCTTTGAGCGGGGCCCGTAACCATAGCAACGGCAAATGCCGTCACAGGCCACAGGACAGGTTTAGACTGGGGTTTACCGGCACTTCTCAACAAGTATAGAAGTATTATCTGTGACCCAGATGTGACAGAGATGATTTTAGTTTTTAAGAACGGTTTTAGGTGAATCACCCATCAGTTCCTCTGAACATTATAAAAACAAAATACCTGGTAAAAGTGGAAAAGTATGTCAGCTGAAATCGCAGCACATTCTACCGAACTCAGACTCAGCATTTCTTACTGGTATCATTGTAAAGACAGAGGGCTGTAGCTCCTGTGATAAACATTAGTATATGTGTTTTGAATGGTGTCACTTCCCACACCTGTGGCGCACACATCACGTTTTTCCTTTTACAACTGAAGCCATCAGCCTTCCCATCAATGCTGCCCTCATCAGCAGTTAAGGTTACACACACATAGTCAGTCACACTCTCAAAGAAACCATCTGTTACAGTGTGTAGGTCACAGCTACAACCTTTATTGTGTAGGTGCACCAAAACTTCGCCCCCACGTTCACATAATGCTGTTACTCATCACTTTTGAGTGTGTGTGTGTGCATGGCAGAGCAAAAGCAGGGCGATATTGATGCGTGGGGGTGGACTGTGGGGGTGTTTTTGAGAAGAAAGGCCTTTTCTAGTAAAAATCCTTGTTTGCAGTTTCTGTTTTATCCAGAGATAGTGAAACAAAGGAGGACCATTCTTTTTGGGCCTGTGCTTAACACTCAAGGAAGGATGGAGAACAGCCCGCTGTTGTTTTTTTTTTTTTTTCCTCCCTCTCTGCTAATGTGTCATCAGATGACCTTGCCTTGACTTCTCACTTTTGCAACCACTTCCTTTCACGTTCTGTGCTCCGCCCTCTCTCCCTCCCTCTACCCTTTCGGCCTCCCTCCTTACTTACCAGAAGTATGCCTAAACAGAGCATCAATTTCTGTCAAACAGGATGAATGACCGTAACAATTTCATCATTATTGTATTTAATATGTATTTAAAGGGAAAGTAGTGCACATTGAGACATGCAGTTGTAAGTCTGATGGGCCTAAAAATCCAACTGAGCTGTCTCTTTGTTTATTTTAATTAAAAATGTCCATGGCTTGCCTTAAATTACTGGAGTTGTTCCCAGTGCAGGTTTGAGGATTGGGTGGGGGTTTGTTGGGATATGTAAAGTTATTCTAATGAGCTCGGTGATGTTTTCCCTAGTCAGGTTACGTCCGTGTTTCCACGGCGATGTTACAGGTTGCATAATCTCTTCCCGCTGTGGTGTCATACATCACTTTCTCTTTCAACAGTCAGTGGAACTTCCCCCGATTTCACATTGCGGCTCTGACCCACAAACCGTAGTGTGTGTGTGTGTGTGTGTGTGTGCGGTCTTGATTGTTGGTTTGTTTGTGCACCTTCTACCATGTGTAGATGCACTGCACACGCACTGGGACAGTACTCTTCCACAGTGTTATCACTTCAGTGCCATCACCATTAGACACTGAAGTCACATCAGACACTTGAGCTTCAGCAATATCAGACTTTCCATGTTGCTTCCACGTTTCTCCTCTTGTTTTCTCATGGTCATGAAAGATGTACTTATTATTAAATGATAATGTTAGTCAGTGTTTTAATGTGGATTAATGAGGTCAGTACTGCTCTGTGTTCCTCTGCGTCGTCCATGTTCAACCATAGATGCAGCTACACCGACTAGCTTTAGCTTTTTGCGTCATTATTTTTTGTCACGCCACTCTGCAGTGCAACGAGCAGCCACCCAGATATGCGTCTCTGCTTTACCACAGCTCATGTGAGGCCAGATTGCTGAACAAGATAATAACCCAGCACTTATACAGAACAGAAACACACCGACAGAAATTCACATGACGAGGAAAAGAGAGTGAACAGAATCTCCATTTGCAATTAGAAATGTTTTTTAATTATTTCTTCAAAAGCTTTGGTTGTCAAAATTCTCTTCTGGCACAAGTCTGACGTCTTTGCTGCATCGGATTTACCGGTTAGTTGGCCATTCGGTCTTGAAGCGTTCCATCACAGTGAAAATGTGAAACTCTTATGAAGAAAACAGGAAATTATGACAGTTGTGAAAGATATTTTTTGCTACTAAACGGTTTGAACACGGATTAGAAAAACCTCATGTGTTACATCTGTAAGTTCAGAGTTGACGCACACAGTCAGACATTCCTACCGAAAATAATCCTGTTCAAAAGCAGATGTCACCAAGAAAAACAGGTTGAGTGATTATCACAGTTTGTCCTGTGGTGATGATCAGCGGCAGGTTTGTGAGGCCTAATGATGTGGCAGATAAAAAAAAAATTTAAACCCAAATAATACTATATATAATATATATTTATATGTATTTATTATATATAATATATATATAATAAATACCCCCCCAAAAAATCCATTTTAAAATAAATTATTGCCAAATAGCGTTTTGGGTCTGCGACTGGCAGCAACAGCAGCAGCAGCTGACTTCCTGTTCAGTGAGGCTGGCTGCTCTCAGGGAGTTTCTCATCTCTGTTGGAGTTTGTTGTTTGTGTTGTTTTGTGGTTTTCTGCCCTAGCTACCCATTTGTTGTACTACAGCTATCTGACGTGTGCATACATACCGTTCACGTCACCTCAAACAATCTGGGTCAGCTGGTGGTGTGACGTGCAGTGTGTGTGTGTGTGTGTGTTTGGGTTCTGTTTTGTATTGAGTATTGCTAAACTAACTGGCTGGTTTGCCATTACTTCTGTTGCCAGAGAGACCATTGAAAGTCCATTTGAAGTTAAGTGCTGTCCTACTTTGAGCAGTACCTTATTTGCCTAATTCTGTTTTTATACTCTATTGATTTTTTTCTTTTTCTGATTCCATAATGCCCAGAAGTGCATAAATATTTACCTTCCGCAAGAGTGTGAAATTTATGCACTGGAAAGTACCTTTAAAAATTTCACAGTAAAACCAAAAAAAAAGTGTCTGTGGCATGTACGCTATTTTCTACCGCAGTGCAATGTGTCGCATGTTGTAGATGCAAACGTTTCTGCTGTGCATTTAACAGCTGTTGGCGATAGGGTCAGGGTTCGATAGCAACTACAATTCAAAGATTCTGTTTAGATCTGTGGTCAGCTGTTGTCAGGCATGAAGCCAGAAATACACGTTACTAAATCAATCAACACTGACATTAATGAAGCTGTGCTAATTAATTTTCACAACCTGCATGTACAGCCTGAAAATGGGAGGAGCAGAAAATATAAAATATTGATTATTGGTTGTTCTGGAATAACAGCTGAAACATACTGACTTTTACTCCTGATGTTTCACAAACTTCTTGAACCATATCACAGTGGTCCTGATGCTGTGAAACTGTGAGCTTAATGAACTGAGGATAGTGATTTGATCTGCATCAAAGGTTTAACTGGGACTTTCCTGTATTTAATGAGGCCACAGTCAGGTGATCGTTTCTCTCGCAAAGAGTCGCCGCTCTCTTTGAACTAAAAAAAAACACAGTTAATTAGCTGGCGTCTAGTGATGTTACACAGTGATGGGTGATGTTGTCATTCACAAACAATCTTTGGCAATCTTTGAGTACAGCACAGACAATAGTGTCAGTTTAGGCGAACAGAGTTAGCACATTAGCTACAGCTGATATGATCTGCTGCCAATGACATTGGTCTTTGCTAATAAAAAAAAACTATATCACAAGGAAAAGAAAAGGGTTCTGTAAGAAATTCATTAGCTTAGGAGCTTAACAAATCCAGGTATTTTGCCAATTTCAATCTATTTTATTGTTTGTCAAAAATGTTCACATTTAATGTGCAGCCTTGTTTCTCCTCACAAACTAAGTTATTCCTCTTTATCCCACTGTGTCAGGTCATATCACCAGAAACCCTGTGTGCAATACAACTTATTTTCTTTACCTCTTATTTCTTCACTTATAGCTTAACTTTATTAACATCTATTTTTATCCAGTCATAATCCTCAGTAATTTAAAAAAATGCACACTGTAGTGCTTTCAAATGTATTTTTTCATTGTCTACACATTCCCCTTTTCCTCGTCTCATCGTGTCACTCCTCTCCTGCAGACATGGCCTTCATCGGTTCTTCTCCTGTCGAGGCATAGCACTGGCAGTGGAGACGTTTTGGAAGCGGGGCCACAGGGAGATCACAGTATTTGTACCTCAGTGGCGTCAGAAGAGAGACCGACTCACGACAGGTACACAAAAAAAAAAAATCCCTTCATTTGAACCACCAGTTCCTACTGAAATATTCCCATTGTCACATAAAAATACATCAAACAACAAACTCAGAGCCGGTGTTGTGAATATAAGATAACACTGTAATAATAGTTCACCACAGCAAGCAGTTAACAGACCAGAATATTAGGTCACTGACACTGCTACGTCGGCTAGCTGTGTCGGTCACGTGACCCTTCGACGCTTTGCAGGTCGAAGCTGTCCTTTGATGGTCGCTCTGTTTGAGCATGTAGCATCTAAACAAACCTTTTTGTGTGTGCATGTGTTCTCATTCTCATGTAATATGAATGTAATTGTTATTTTATTACAGAGCAACATTTTTTAAACCAGCTAGAGGACCTGAGGCTGCTTTCCTTCACTCCCTCCAGAGAGGTCTGTGGCCAGAGGATATCCTCACATGATGACAGGTACACACATGATGACAGGTACACGCATTCACACAGGTACACACCCACAGTTATATTTTATAGGAGGGAGTCGTATAGGGGTGGTTAATCGGTCCAATGTCCTGATTCGATTCGATTACGATTATTGAGGTCTCGATTCGATTACCAATCGATTACAGTACTCCAAAATACACCATAAACGTATTGCACCATTAAAAAAAAAACAAAACAGTCAGCTACTGAATTACACAACTTCTCTTTTACTGAGAAACATCTCAAAGCACCTTCAGTATTGTGTAGTATAGCTGTAACTTCCAAATTAACTCGTTTTAGACGTAGTCTTTCACTGGGGCTAATTTTGTTGTTGTACGTTGATTCGGTGGAATGACAGACTTCAGGCCGTTGTCTTGGATTGGATTGGCTGCATGGATTGGTTGGTTGCTGGTTAATAGTTTTTCTTTGTCCATGTCACGCACCTCTCATCTCGCTAGCATAGTAAGCTCGCTCGCTGGCTCTGTTGCAGGGTGTTTTGTTATGACTGTTAGTCAACAGCTCCGCCTTGCAGTTAAATCCTGTATGACAGCCAGTAAATGGAGAGCCACTGCAGTGTATTACAAAAAAAAAAAAAAAAATCAATCTTTCGAAATTTAGTAATCGTCTCATAATCGTCCATAATATAATCGCGATTAATCAAGAATCGATTTTTTTCACCAGCCCTGAAGTTGTGATACTTGATACTTTATATCTAGTGTTGCAGGTACAAGAGATTCAGTCACAGACCAGAGGTGGGGAATTGAACTTTGTTATTTTGGGGATATTTGGTTTCCATTCACAGCATATTTCCTCCTACGCAAATATCTCACACTGGGTCTTCTTCTCACACCCTGCCCAACACCAACAATAGTCATACTGTATTTTCATAAAGAGACAAATAAGCACACAAGCAAGAAGACAGACTTAATAGATGTCTGCTTTATAAAAGTTATAAATTATAATTTAAAATACTGCAATAATTGTACCTTTTTGTGATTCTTGGGCAGGGGTGTAGACCAGATGGTGAGTTTTTAAAGCCAAATCTCTCAGCAACTTTTAAAATTGATCACAGATATATGGTTAATTTTGTGTGAGTGGGTTAGTTAAATCAAACTAACAAAACAAAAAAAAAAAAAAAAACTCATGCAGACCTGACACACAAGACGTTCCTCTGGCGGTGGATTCCCCTGTGTGTGGACTTTGGCAGCCGAGCTAGGAACAAGCCTCTGACCTTTGAACACAGGGAAAATCCTGATTGTCTAATTCACACACACTCGCTTTCTCTCTCAGGTTTCTGCTCCACCTCGCGGAAAAAACAGATGGGATAATTGTAACCAATGATAATCTGAGGGACTTTGTCGACACCTCTGACACCTGGCGCAGGATCATTCAGGAGAGGTGATTGCATGTTGTGTACACACATTTCAGTTATTCATTCACTGACAGGGTCCATTACCCAACATGCCACTGGAAAATCCACTGAGGCAGCCTGCCAGCAGTTTCCAGTGTTAATGTTGTATTTGTTATTTACTGCCAGTTCATTTACAGCATTTACCAACAGTCTCAAAGTGCTAAAAAAATAAAAGAACAAACAATTTTTAATAACATAAGCAAATACAATTTCAACTATAATGTTCTGCAGTTTCACTTTGATTTTAAGTTAATATTTAATGCTTAGGATTTAATATTTCTACTCACCATGAGTTGATTTGACTAAAATGTGAATTTACTTTTCCGAATAAATTCATATGAAAGGGCTGAGGTACCATATCTTTATGGTGTCCAAAAATATGCTGATGAAGTCCTTTGGTTCATGGAATAACGTTGATCAATATAATGAGGAATGTTTGCGTTGTTGTGTTACAAAACTTTCTTGATTTAAAAACAAAAAAACAAAAAAAAAACCAAGTAATTCCCAGCCAGAAAACCACCAGAGGCAAGATGAATACAGAATACAGAGAGGGAGATTCTGGTAGTTTCCTGTGAGATTGTGTCGCCCTCTGTTGGTTGTTGTGCAGCACAAAAGTTTCAGATCTCGACTCACAAACTCAAAACCTGTTTACACAGGAAACCAGCATCTGACACGCTCTACTGGTTCAACCTGTGTGTCTCATGTGACACCATATGATGCTGCTGTCATAGGTTAATTCCTGGTTGTCTCCATTTACACAGACTGCATCTGTACTTTCCCTCAGTTTCCATCTCTTTATCTCTCGGCTGTGTTAGAATAGTCTGTTTGGCTAATGTACATCCACTTCAGACCAATCTGAAATTAATGAGTGTGTGACACAGTTTTCCTGATCCAGTAGCATTTTTCAGCTTTTTGTATTTTATAAATTGACATAATGTTAGAATTGCAGCTGTACATTACTGCTGTTTAAAGAATTCACCATTAATCCCAACGTGTAGTTAATTTACTAATAAGATTAATTCTTTACATACACAGTTGTGATGCAGTGCTGGAAAACTTTCACGAAAAAGTCCAACTGCTCTCTGCAGTTTCAGAACTTACAGTTCCACGACTAAAAATAGAGTGGCAGTACACTGTGCTGAGTAGTACACAGATGTTCATGTATCATCTGATCACTGGCTGTTAAACTGTTTAAGGGAGTGACTGATTTATTTCTCCCTGAGTTAAGCCACTCAGCTACTGGACAGCTCCTGTTGCTCCTGTGCTAAATCAAATGGTTACTTGTACAGATTATGTCGCTATATGTTACCTGTACGTATTTTGATGGTTAAGTTAAATTATAAGCTGAGAAACTGTTTAGTTTCTTTGAATTTATGGAGCTTGTTTAGTATAATACACAGCCTGTATCACTGCCTGACAACACATGTTTAGGCAGTTACCAAACTGATAATGCAGATATTGTTTGGATTTGTGTTTATTTGTGAGACTGATCCATGAAATCATCTGGAGAAGAGTTTGTTCTTACCTGTTCATAGGTAGAGAATACAGGTTTTTTTTTAATCATATATATTAGTTTGTATTGCATTGTTTTGTTTTGTTTTTTAAATGAAAGTCCTGTTTCTTTCCTTGTGACTTACAGGTTGCTTCAGTTTACTTTTGTGGAGGACCACTTCATGATCCCTGATGACCCTCTGGGGAAAGACGGACCTTACCTGGACGTCTTCCTACGTAAAGACAATAGGTATAGGTAATGTAATGACATGTAAATACTACATGTTGAACTGTTGTTGGGGCTTGTGTTGTCGTAAATGACTGGCCTGTTGTACGTGATGCTCATCACACTCTCCCCCTCTCTGACGTTTTCCTCCCGTCAGGAGAACTGCACTCACTCCTCCACCTCTAAGACCCCCAGATTTCCGGCTGTCCTCACAGCAGCAGCAGCCACTTTACGTCCAGGCCCTCCATTCTGCTCCTCGGACCCCGGCCTCCACACCCAGGCCCCCTCCCTCCCTAATTCCCCACCCGATAGTGCACTGGCCCCACTCCGGTCCCCCTGAATGGCACCCACCCCGCCGTTCCCCCTCACCCTCACCCTCGGCTCCGCCCCAGCGATCGCCGGGGGAGACGTCAGAGTTGAAGAGAAAGCTGTACGACATCTTCCCCGACCAGAAGCAGCGAATCGACCGCATCCTCAGCGACAATCCGTATATGAGAGACCTGAACGCACTGTCGGGGCTGCTGCTGGGATAAATAACTGGCTCTGTCATGAATCAGTAAACACACACACACACACACACAATACTTACACAGACTCACAAGAATATACATACGTGTCAGCATAAATATAATTTATTTTACCATCTCTTCCACCCTGGACGTCATGGAAAGTTTATCATCATTATTATTATTATTATTATTATTTTACATTAAGACTGATCATCAAACTAGCTGCTATTGGCAAAAAGTATTTTTTGGGATGTTTTGCTCTGCACACAATGGGTTTTCTTCTCCAGAACCTTGTTTACCATCAGACTTTCAACACCTTTCACAAGCTCAGAGCTTTTTCTTGATAAGATTATTGACACTGGCAGGTTTTGCATGTCTTCATATGTTCAATATACGACTTTCACACTTTGTCGTTGTTCTGGAACAGAATTAATTCACTGTCAGGCAGCAACAGGGTATCGAACCAGACACCAGTGAACCGTTCCAGCTGTTCAGGATCAGCATCAGCAAGGAAAAGCTTCACAGTATCACTCTTTAACTTAATTTTCTTGACAACGCACTTGTTGGACATGAGTGTTACAAAATCGGCTGTGATGTCTTTTATCAGAGAAGCGTTTCGGGAAGCATGATGAGGTCATTGGCTTTAGCATCAAACAGTTGTTAGACAGTAAACCCACAACGTTAATTTAAGAAGCAAGAAAAATACATATGAGCCTATTAAAGAAACAGATTTAGATGTGTTTTAAGCCAACATTTTGAGGTGATATGGATGAGCAGTCATCACAACCTGTAGCTTTTTTTCTTTTTAATTATTTCAGATATAGCTCACTGTGTGTATATATCCAGCCTGAGCTCATCTCATTTATCAATCCTTTTCATTAATTAAAGCACCACTGCTCGTCTCTGTCCCCTCAAAGTGTTTCCTGGTGTGGCTCAGTTCAAATGAAGTTTTTTTTTTTTTTTTTCCCACTCCACCAGTTCTCCCTGCAAAGTCAGTGCAATTGTAATCTCATGACAAGTTTCTCAAGGGACCATTTTTTTCTCAATGAGAAATTTTGTCCTTTAAATCCCATTGGATTCCCATTTAAGTTCCCATTGGTAATAAGTATCTCAAGAATTATGTTTTTTTTGGCAAGAAATTTTTCATTTGCAGACGCTGTCTTAATAATCAGAAGAACTTATTATTGTGAACTTGTGTATCATCGCTATGACAACCCCCCAGCCCTTCATTAGAGACTTATTCTCGTTATGGACTTGTTTTGCTTCTCAAACCTGATGTTTAAAGCTGTGGAAGACCTCAGGTGCTAAAGCCGAAGTTGCTGTTCTGATAATCTGTTGCTGAACATTGCCTCAACAAGAATTTGATATTCCATTGTTCCAGAATGAGTTGTTCCAGTTAGATACACTATTCAGCAGTGTTTTCAGGAGGTTACAGTTACTAGTTCTTCATCAGCATCAGCCTCGGTCTTTAGGCAATACGTACAGCCGTCCATCTGACCTCGGATGGAAACAAACACTACAAGAGTTTGGATTAAACCTTTGTTGATTGAATTAAATGGCCTACTTAAGTTTGAAATCACACAGGCTTAAGTTGGCTCACCAAAAAAAAAATAACATTTGTAGTTAGTGTTTAATAGCTGAATTTAATGCACTGGAGGTAAGTAATGATGGAGGGAGTAAAACAAGGTTTCATTGAATTTTCAGAAAGCTTGTAGTGTTTTGGGGTTTTTTTTTACCCTCATACACCCAGAGAATGTGGGACGCAGCTTGCATATTTGATGTGCATCTGAGTTTTGTAATATACAAACACTTTATCTCCTTGTAAGAAAAGAATCTCTGCACAAAATCTTTACAAGGTGTCAAAAATAAGTTTTGTTCGTACTTGCTATGTTGTTGTTGTAAGGATTACTGAAGGACTTCTCTTTTGTTGTATTATAATTCTTTGGTGTATATTGATTTCTTTTTTGTAAATACAAGCATTTTTGGCTACAGTGCACATATGGTTTTATGTATGTGGAAAAAAAACCAAAATAAAAATGCAGCAGTCCCCATGAAACCTTTTTTTGCATGCCTGTACAGTGTTTACTGTTTATCCTCCTGTTCTCTCACCTGCAGCATTTAAAACTATTTTTTTCTTTAAATCTATAAATGTTTCAGGGGCAACATTACTGTGATGGCCAAAAGTTTTGTATAAACTATTAAAAGGAACAGTTCAACATTTCATACGGGAAATGTTCTTAATGTTTTTTGTTTTTTTGTTTTTTTACCTAGAATCATGAGAAGATTTCTACCACTAATGCCTGTATGCTAAATGCTACAGCCAGGAGCCAGTTAGCTTCCTGATCAGGATATAGCCTGGCACACAACCCCCAGTAAAACCGGAAGGAGTGATTTTTATACTTTAGTTTTGTACAGGTTAAACAAACAACATGTAACTTGTTAATTAGTGAACTTTAGAGGTGCTGGTACGTGGATTCACTCAGCGTCTAGAAACAGAATTCTACATGCGTTGTTTTCCATGAGGCTTAAATAACTGCGTTACTGACAGCATATCCAATACTTTACTCTGGACTGTACCACAGGAAATGTGTGCGTAACACAAGCCATAGTTGCCCAGAATCTTTTCACAAAAACATGCTTTTGTCTCTAGGGTCAATAGGGTCTTACCTCTACTGGTGATTTGTATAGCCAAGCTGGTAGTTTATGTGCCAGAGTTTTCATATGCCTTTCCCATGTCGTTCTGCTACCTCAGTACGGTATGGGTTTTTCAACGCTGCACTGGAAAATTACAAATTAAAAGACTCTTGATTTGTCTTGAATTTTATAACAACACACTATTAATAGATTATAGCGACAGTTTCTTCAGTAGAAGTAGTAAAAACTGTTCACAGGTTCCCAAAGTCTCATTCAAATCCCTTCACCCAACGAGCTGCCAGTTGTGTTGGCTGGACTGGTCATACTGGAGGTCCTGTAGTTGAGAGTTAAAGCCTGGTCTCTGCTGTGTTGAACATCAGAGTACTTATATATCATGGTTACACATGTAGAAACCCATGTTGTGTGTGTGTGTGTGTGTGTGTGTGTGTGTCTGTCTGTCTGTCTGTCTGTCTGTCTGTCTGTCTGTGTCTGTGTGTGTGTGTGTGTGTGTGTGTGTGTCTGTCTGTCTGTCTTTCTGTCTGTCTGTCTGTCTGTCTGTGTCTGTGTGTGTGTGTGTGTGTGTCTGTCTGTCTGTCTGTCTTTCTGTCTCTGTCTGTCTGTCTGTGTGTGTGTGTGTCTGTGTCTGTCTGTGTCTGTGTCCTTGCTTTAACTGAATTTAATGTAAAATTGGGATCAGAGTCATAATGTAATAATCTGTGCAAAATGTTTTTGCATGATGAACTTTTCTTTTCCATTTTATGACATAACTTAAGTCATTTTTATGACTTAACTTATGTAACAACAAGGATGTTACCAACTAAACATCCCCTCCCTCTGTATCACTGCATGTTTGTGTTTGCATGGTGCTCTCCCATCTTCACTTCTGCTGGCTATTCACTAGGGGTCAGTGTATGTTAAATTATGGCCACTAGAGCAAAGGTTCCCATCAGTTCACTTTACAATCTGCACTTTCAAGTTTTGGCTTCACCAGATGCAACATATAAACCATCTGCGACCACACATTTGACAAGGACAGTGCATGAAAATGGCAGATTGTAAAGGTTCAATTCGAACAACACGCAATGCCCCCCACACTGCCATCATATCCCAGCAGGCATTTGAAAATAACAAGACAACGTCTCTTCTCATTATTCTCCATTGCAGAAGGAAACACTGGCATGAATATTTCAAAATCTAAATTTACCAATACACATTTACAAACACAGGACATGTCAAAGTATGGAGTCGCCACTCTGACAAAATCTAGTAAATGTATAATACAAAAATGTAGCTGATTTCAACAACAAATTATATTTTTTGTTAAATCATTAAAATGGAGTGTAAAAAAAAGTTTTATACTTTTACTATAACCACCACTTTTTACAAAGAAAAAAGCTCTTATTTCAGTTATTAAATATTATTTATTTTACTCTCCTTCATTTTCCTGTTTTTCTTTTCTAAGCAGATGGAGTCATGGTATCTGTAACTCTGTCAGTATTCCCCAAAAATGAAAAGTTTCATTACAGCTTTAATTTGCTTTTTACATTTTTTTTAAATGATTTATTTAGCAATATTATGGTATTGGTGGTATTCACACACACACTCTTTACCGGCTAAAATATACTTAACATTGTTTTAAATCAGCTTTTGTTTGCGTAGCATTTCATATTAGTTAATGAAACTCAAAGTGCTTTACATGTGATTGATGGCTGATAATAAGACAATACTCTCAAATAAGAAATTTGACAACACATAAGAAATGAAAATAAAAAGCTGCTGTTTGTTTCCCATGTGAAACCATATCTTTTATCCATGACTGTTCCACAACCTTAAACGTGTGTTTTTATTATTGTTACCATGACGACAAAGGCCATCTAACCCCAAAAACAGAATTTAACCCAAACCATGGTCTTTTCATAAACCTAACCAAGTAGATTTTGTGCCTAAACCTTCTCAAGCCCCAACGATACCATAACCAGAACCATGTGTTTTTCGTTGTTACCATGACGACAAAGGTTCAATAAGCCTGCCAAAGGTAGGGACAAATGGCGTACATGGTCCTCTAGGCTGTAGTGGACTGGTTGAGGACAACCGAAATGCTGAGGTTCCTCTTTTTAATTAATTTCCATTTGCAAATTTGACTGTAAAAAGAAAAAAACTTTGAAACAGAATCATAAATAAGCCTGTGAACTGTCAAAAACATCAAGGTTAAAGATTTTGTCCATGCAAAGTGGACGGATGCCAAAACAAAATCAATCTAGCCAGACTGAAACTTAAGATTGTACTTCCTGATATTGGATATGGAGGGATTTTAAGGGGGAACTCCCATAGGTGCATGGGAACACACACACAAGAGGTAAACAGTTACATAAGGAGTACACTCCTTTCAGTCCTTCATGCAAATGTGTGTGGTTTCAGGCACAACAGCATGATCCCAACTAAGCAGACACATGGACCTAGGTAAAATTCTTGTGCACGTGCACACGCACACACACACAATGTATCACATACATTTTTGTCACCAGATGTTAAAGTTTAAAAGCCCTGGGATGAAAATAAGATGGGTACCAAAAGGAAATCTGGCTGCAAGTAAACACTGCTCCTATTGGTCTGAGATCCACATTTTCATCATATTTTCTATTTTATCTGTTTACTTATTCTTTTCCACAGAAGACCCAGAGACACACGTAACGCTCATGTACTAACACATATCAGGTGCAACATTACATAAGCAACGTGCTTCTTGGAACCTGGCTCTCATTATGCAAATGAATGTGGTTTGTGTTTCAGGCAAAGCAACTTGCCAACACTGACAACGTGTGTGTCCACACATGATTCCTTGACTACAGTAGAAAGTGCTCATGGGATTCATGCACAACATGTCTGCTTTAGCCAAACAATAGCTTGAGGAGAATTCCCCACAGGCCTGGCAGTCTAATCTGGGACAGATTGGGGTGCGTCTTGTTACAATAAGAGGCCTTTGCATGCAAAGTATATGGCTACTGCACAACTAGTTTGGCAGTTACACATGAGGTTCTGACCCAAAGGTTGAGAAACTCTGAATTACAGGAAGCGGAGAAGAAAGTATTTTTGTCTCCCAGTGAATTTTTAGCATTAAACTGCTCTTCACTCTTAAAAACCAGTGGTTTTATATTGAACCTTTTTAGGTTCAGTATGCTGGTACATACATAACTTGAAACTTTCTTCTGACGGTTAACATTAGCATTGGGTTAACTAACTAGCCAGTTATCCTTAACTAACTTGCCAGGTAGTTAACCTAACATTGCAGCTTAATTTGATACTTGCACCTACCTTATGTTGAAATGCTCACGCTAAAAAACAGACACTCTTAAAGAATGAGAGAAATGTCTAAATAAAAAGGACGTCCTACCCAGTCAAAATTGGATGCCACAGCATTAGCTCTCCTCTCCAGTTGCTGGCAAGTCAAAGAACAACATAAAATGTCCCATTATCAGTATAAATTGAATATTGAGCCTTTTGTGGATAAGCTTCTTCAATTTGGGGGATAAAACCCTGTGGTTCCATATTGAATCTCTTTATCCTTTAACTTTATTTTTCATTTCACAGCATTTCAGTGAAATTGGGGAGCGTCTCTATTTTATTTTCTCTCTGGATGTTACCACACTGATAATCGCTCTATTGTTTAACAAAAGCAGGACTGTTTCAGGCCCATGGGCACCGGATTTCATTGAACCGCCTACTGTCACTCTTGAACAGAAAATGGGGAAATACTGGCTCCCATTATAGACTTGTGTTTTTTTCCGCTCTTAATGAGGCCACTCAAATCCTGTCTGTGCCACTGTTTCCCTGTTTTTCTGAGTCAGGCTCCATCCTTAATTGCCTTTCTTGTTGCTCTGTGGTCCTGTGTGTGTCATGCACAACCCTGTAGTTATGGTTATAAAGACATAGACAATGCTGTTTGTGCTACAGTTGTGCTTTGACTGCTGCCCAAAGACCATAATTTAATAGCTGAATTTCATAATCACATAATTACATTAATCCACCGTAAAGTTATTTGGTGGCCAGAGGACTTAAGGCGGCAGCAGGAAGCTGGTGAGAGGAAATACATGGCATGCAATTATACACACATTTATACAATGTGACACAAAGTTTCTAAAACATTTTCAGTCACAACATGTACCTACTCTGACTGAGTGACATAGTTTGCGTGTCATGTGGGAAACCACATGCAAAAGCCAGGTCACGTGCCACATTTTGGACTTTGGCACGTGTTATATTTTAATAGACCTACCTCAATACAATCACAGCCAAAAAAAGAAAACAGAAAAAGAAACACTTAGAGGAATCGTTTAATATTTTAGCAAGTAAGATCATTTGCTTCCTTGCTGAGAGTTACCTAGATGTGAATATTGATACCATAATATGAAGCTGGTTAGCTTAGTACCAAGACTGGAAACATGGAGAAACAGCTAGCCAGCCTCTGTCCAAATGTATTAAAACTGACCAAGAAGCTCACTTATTAACATTGGCATTGTGTTTGTCAAATTAATAGAAAAACAAGTTGAGATTTTATGGTGTTATGTGCCAGACTGTTTCATAGCCAGGCACAGTGACTTCCCAGAGTCTTGTTGTCACCCTGAGGAAATAGTCCAGAATAAAACCTCCTGTAAAACACAATCTGTCATGTTTACTCTGACAGATTTTACAGATTAAACAAACAAGGTATAGTGTGATAACTAGAGAGCTTCAAGCTGTTGTTTCTTTTTGATTCTCTGGGCTGCACATGAGCAAACATACATTCAGACTGTGTTCGGAGTTCAGACTGCTTCTTTTACATTTTTCCAGATATAACTTATGTGTCCACTAGGAAGAATTATCACATTATTTAGCAAATCACAATGTAAAGAAAAATGTAAAAGAGACATGGCCAGGCTAGCTGTTTCCCCCTGTTTCCAGTCTTTGTGCTAAGCTAGGCTAAGTGGCTGCTGGCAGGATCTTTGTATTTACTGTACAGACTTGAGAGAGATATCAATATTGCTCAAAATGGTGAACCTTCAAACACTTTCAAAACACAAGTGGCTACAATGAATGACAAACAAATATGATCGTTTTGGATAATACGTAAATTCTTAGATAAATTCTCAAACTAGTAATTCATTAAATACCATGCGTATTCCCAGCTCAACCAGCTGCCTGTCTCATACCCAGTAGTTCCCTATGTTTGACCTCCCCCGTCACAGTCAACCAACATTACTGAGAGTTTAAGGGACATTGGTTCAAAACCATTCCAGACGAGCTGCTCCACAAGAATCTCTGGAGTAAACAAATCCTCAGCGAGGATCCTGAGAAATCCACAGCAAAGAATTTGCAATGGTTTCAGGAAAGGAATCTAGTGCCAAGCAGCCTGGAATTTGCTGATGAGAGTGTGAACAAATCTGCCGGTTCTCAGTCACCTTCCTCCTCTCCCTCTCCCTCTCTTTTCTTTTAACTTTCCTCTCCACCCTCTGACTCTCCTCCTCTCCTGTCTGCCTCACACCCATCACCCCTGTCTCCTCACTTCCTTCCTCTCTTTCTCTCGGACTCTCTTCTTGGCCCTAAACTATCTCCCTTCTTCTTCCTTCCTTGTTTTCTTTGCAGCGTCTTTCGTCCACCCTTTTCTCCTTTTCGCTTGGATAAGAAAAAATAAAACAATATGTGCGTTGTTGTGTCCGACCAAGAAATTCAAATTCCTCCAGCATACCAGTGCAGCTTAACATTCTCTTGGGTTTGGATCTCTCCACTTCCCGTCCCTTTCCTTCCCCCAACCCCTCTCTCACATACTCCTTTCTGCTCTCTCTGTACTTTCGTTCCTGCTTTGTCTGCCCTATTCTTCTCATCATTCTAAGGAAGCGGGCTCACTTCATGACTGATTCCAACACATCCACAGATGGATTTTTTCCTTGCTCAACAATAAGAACAGTCATCATCATCCTCATAACTGCTCCATATCCCCAGTTTTCTGACACTTATAATCACCTGAGTTTGCCAATACAATATTTTACTTTGCACTATAGAAAATTCTTGTTTTTCTTTTCTTTATCTATTGTGTTTTTGTTTGTTGCGTTCTTTAATTTACAGAAATTTCAAATATTAAAACATTTTCACAGCCAACTAAAAAAAAAAAATCCTGCCATACATGCACTTGTTATATTCCTGCTGCAATTCTCTGTCTTCTGGCAGTGAAAGGAGTCTCTCTCTGGCTTTCATCTTGTTCAATCTGTAGCTACCAGGTACCCAGAAATAGGATAATATAACACCAACCCTTGTATTACTTTTTCTGGTTACCTTTCAATTTCAAAAATTATTTTAGGATGTTACTCATTTGTTTTAATACCTAAATTTGCCTGGTGCAGTTACATTTCAAATCTTGTAATAATCCCATATGTTCAAGCTCACTCTTTCCTCAGATGTTGCCTTTCTGGTTGTTCCATAATTTAGGCTTCATACTTCAAACTTCATAGGAATCCAATCTATTTGTTGAGTTATTTCACTAAAAAAAAGGAAGGATTCATCCTCTGGGCACCGTGAATGTGATAAACATGGTTCACTTCATACTGGACGTTCAGAGAAAGAAGTGATGAATTTAATATATTCAGAGAGAAAAGTTGAAAAGTATGAAATTCTGTATGATTACAGTAAGAGGTATTCATACAGTGCCTAAAGCCACCACTCATGAGAGGACAATAGGATTAGATTTACAAAAATCTGTTCTTTCTCTCACTTTTCTTGCTGTCTGAGCCTCCCTCGCCCTGCATGTGCTCAGGCTGCTGCTAGCCTACTGGGACAATGCACTTACATAACCAATCCTCCTCTGTAATCCCAGCCCATGTAGCCCCTCCCGTCCCCACCCTTCACTCCTCTCTGTCTCTCCTCTCTTCTCTTCCAATCTCTCCCCCTCCTGATGGTGTGAAGGGGGTGGGGGACTCCCTTATGTCCAGATTACTATGGAAGAAACGACATGACCTCTTAATCTTAATCTCACCCTCTTACATGTACACCCAACAGCATCAAGACTGAATTGCATGGCCTCATTCTGAACTGCTGAACCACTGGAGTGTTTGGAAACTATCATTAGAGTCACCTTATTATAATTTGCTGGAAAACGGAAAGTCACTTTTTGCTTTGATTTTATTTTCATGTATTAAAATTAACTTTATGGGGTATTTTTTAGATTTTTTTCCATCACTTACACTAATGAAATGTCAATGAAGATAAAAGTAAGCCAGGACATCCAGAGGATCTGGTCTCAAGGTAACTTGACATTTTGGTTAAAATCCCTGCAGTTTTCTGTTAACTACAAAACAACACAGATACAAGGGACAATTCGGCTCTGTGAAAGATACTGAGAATAGGAGGAGCGAAAGCAAACTGAAGAGAAAGTAAAAGGAAACGTAAACAGCACTGCTGACCGCTAACCTAGATTCACTGGGGATGATGTGTGTGGAGCAAAGAGGGATTATTTATGAATTAACCGTTCATTATATAGGGAGAAATATCTCAAAACAATATGAAAGCACTGAGATAACTGTAAAGCACGATTTTATGCATATTCTTTGTTTTGAAATAATTTTATGCTCTTAAATTTGGACCGATTTTCACAGTATGTGATTCGTGCTGAGCGCGCTCCCGCGACAAACTTCAACAACTGTGCGCGCTCTGGCGCGGCTGGTACTTAACGCCTGGCGTCTCGTCTCTGGTCCAGGAGCAGTGCGAATGTGTAGAGCCAGCTAACGAATGAAACACGATAAAGAGGGATCCTGTGCATATTACCTCGCAGTACTTTCACCTGTTTATCTGCAGTGAACTGAAGGATATTTCGCCCGAGGTAAGTGGTGTGCCGTGGCGAGTGAAACATCAGATTTTCGAGTGTAGTGTGTGGTGGGGAAAACAACAGCCCTGCTGTAACAGACGTTAGCTTCCTTCGTTAGCGCGGTGCTAATGTTGGCTGTAAGCTAGCTGTGCTTGGCAAAAAGCTGACTAGCCGTGTCGCTAGCTTGTTTGTTGTCATGACGTTTTAAAATGCACACTTGTTTGTGTGTGTGCAGTCGATTGGCGTGCCCGGCGAGCAAACATGGTTGGTAACGTTTACTGAACTGTGCACGAAAAACGTTAACCTATCGGTTTCCCAGCTTGTTCACACACTTGCTAAGCTAACAAGTCACCGATTCGGCTAGCTAGTAATCTGTGGGGCACTGCTTTACGGCAAGACAAGGCCTTGTATGTCTGTTACAGTTAAAGCTAGCTAAGCTACGCCGTTGTCTGCCAGACAGGGCCATTTTGCTTTCAAAGCAGGTTAGTTCAGGTTAGCAGAAACCTATCGTGGTATCGTTTTGTGTAGCAGCGTTACAGGCATAACCTGGTTTTGTGACTGTTGTAGAGGAAGTGATGACTAATGTTTACTCAAAGTAACGACTGTGGCTGCTACAGATCCACAGATCCACCGTGACTGTTTGGGACTATGTGTTTGACCTGTCTCATAGAGGAGGACGAGTGAATGTCAGCTTTTAGTTGTTATTGTTCCTTAGATGGTTGTGATCTGCTTTATTACCCGTTCATCTCAGTGTGTATTGCGAGTGCAGCTGTTGAACTATCGCGTTATTGTTAACGTGGACACCTGTAGATGTTATGAACGATGCTGTCAGGAGCTAAACTCTTAAGGCGTCATGGTATGGCTCTTATGATAAAGTTCCTTCAGTCAAGTAAGGGAAGCTCTTTAAAGACCACATTTGTTGTTTTTCTTGCTGACGATGTATCTGCTGAGGTTGAAGTGGGATAGATCTAAGCTGTGAATTATCAGCAAACTAATGAACTCGTAAAATGGCAAAGGTAAACAGTAAGTTGTCCAGGGCTTAAATGTGCAACATCCTTTCAAGCGACTTTTGGACATGTGGAAGTGATTCTAGTGTCTTCATCAATGCTAAAGGTTAAAATTCTTAAGGGTTATATGACATGTTAGGTTTGCAAGTTTGAAAATACTTGCCTCTGGCCTGAAAAAAAAATACGTGGAGATGATTTATTTGCAGTTGTGAATGTAGAATGCGGAGTATTTAGTTTTATCCTAAAGTTAGAAGTGTTCAGTCTTTGTGCATAAGGGAGGCATGTTGGTAATGGAAGATATAGGCAGAAAGGTGTTCACATGCTTAATGCAACTTTTAATGTGTGACTGTATTGAGGTAGTTGTAGGACATGGTTCTGAGACATGGTTTGTTGCTGTTTTGAATGACCAGAAATGATGATGTAACAGATATAGTCTTTGCTGACTAAGATAGATTACTCTACAAGTGCAGCTACTGTATATACTCTGACCTCACATTTGTGATAACTGCATGTGGATAATGTGTGCCAGGTATGTGGTTGTGATTTCATCTTTCTGACTGACTGCATCACGTCATTGGGAAATACTCAAATACTGGCAAACTTATGTTATAGCTTATTATAATGCATAGAAACTGTTCTGTGTTTACAACAGCACAGTTTGTCAGATGATGCCTGGGGTGTCCCACAGAATATTAAAAATGGAGGTTCAGCTCTATAGAGGTGTTAAGCTATGCTAAACAACTTCCTGAGGAATACCATCTGAGTTTTTTAATATTCATCACTATACTGTCTAAATTTAGATGAAGAACCTCAGTGTCATTCGTATGTTGCTGGTTCCATTGAACTTAACAACGGCTCGCAAATTGTGCTTTTTATTACTTATTATCAAGTTTGGTTTTTTCTTTTTACATTAACAACACTTTGTTTATATGTTCTTAAATTTTTCTTTAAAAAGATTTTAGACTCTGTTGTTATCCCTTAAGATTGAGTGCTTGGTTTTGTTGTGCCAAGAAAGGTGATACTCAGGGTTATTACAATTACATAACATTGCAACAAATTCGTAATACATTTGTAAACACTTCCACTGTCTCTGTACGTTCTATGAGGATAAATCTGTCCTCAGGGAAAATCAAGTAGGATTTAGAAAGAGCTACTCCTCTATTGACCACATCATTCTATTTGTATGGGATGGAGAAAACTTAGAGGTTGTCTGTTGTCTTAAATATCTTGTTATAATGGCTCATTTAAGATTGAAGAAGAGTTGGCCTCCAGTGCTATATTTGCTGTCATCGGTGAATGCAGAAAATTAGATTTAGCTGTAGATATTAGGTTAGATCTCTTGGACGATTAGACACTCCAGTTATGTTGTATGTGTATCTGAGGGTTTGAATAAAATGACATAGTGGAAAAACTAGACTTGAAACTCCTTAAAGTACACCTTTAAAAGTTTAAATGATAACTGACTGGTTTGTGGGGAGATGTCCTCTTTGTATTGTAGTTAAAAGAAGAATTAGTGGCTGGAGGAGACTGCTAGCAAACGCAGCAGGACAGCGTACAGCCATTTGCTTATTATCTAAATCTCTGGTGTGTATGTGTCACTGTGGGTCTTTCAGGTCAAGCAGTGACTAGATGCATGGCGTCTGTCTTACCTATGGCTCACACAAATGTAAAGTCAGTTGGCTGAAACTAACTCTTGAACAGCGGTTGAAAACTGTGAGAAAACCAAATGTATAGACAGGCTATTTATAACCCCAAGTTGAATAACACCTGAATTCCAGAGGTTAATGGAAGATATAAAGGGCTGGATAGAAAGTAGAGGATCTGTAATCTTTGTAATGACAACTGCCTGTGTGATGAGTATTACTTTGTTTGAATGATAGAGTGTCAGCATAATAAATAATGTAAGTAAGCTGCACCTTAAGAAACTTGTTAACACACCATACTAACTGTGTAATTGTGCCGCATTGAAACTGCACTAAAGACTATTCAGGATCCAGACATCACACACTTAGAGCCAAGTACAAGATGTGATAGTGGGAATAAAGCCAGGGAAAAGCCTGGTTTCCAGACTCCAATAGAATTGTTCCTAAAGCTCGACCACAAAATCGTAGAGGAACTTTTTTTCCTTTTAAAGGCCCTTCACACCCCTACGTGTATCATCCATTATTCTGAGTGGTTATACCTCTGCTCAGGTTCAACCTGGGTGAAAAAGGTTGAAGTTGTCCAGTTTCCCTGACTAACAGACGAGTCAGGGACGTGTCAATCAATCAGTCAGCACACACCGTCACAGTCTTGAGAGGAGGTCTGATCAGCTAAGATAAGCAAAAACGCTCATACCATCCTGAGCACGACAATTGGCTTCTTGTTTTGTTTTTATTTTCTTTTAAGCTGACTGTGCTCAGTACAGTGTTGGTTGTCTGTAATGCAGCAGCAGAGATGAACTTGTTTTGACCCATGGGTTTTCAGTAGCTTTTAGAGAGGCTTAGTCGTTTGGTAATGTAGCCACCGGGATGGTTTTCATATGTGGATGAATGTTGACAGATGCTAAGATGATGGGGATTTATGTCGTGGATAGGAAAGACTCATCCTCATGACATCCTCACACTCAGTAAAATGCAAAATAAATAAATAAATGGAGGCTTGCTGTTTCTTACTTTGCATAGTTGGATGAAAAAGTGCTTCAGCTCAGTTTTAGTGGGACAAACTCAGCAACATTTTACATTAAGGGTCTAACTGAAGTTCATGGTATGATATGTACATAGATATGCATTTATAACAGCAGGGATAAGGTTATATTCGTTTTTTTTAAGTATACAGAAAATATGTAAAGGCTTATTATATCAGCTGAAGTAGGTCCATCAGTGGGAAGTTGTCCATCTGATGGATGCTGCTCTTGTTGGCATGCAGCCTTTCTGTGAACTGTTAGAGGTTAGAAACTGTTTTCACCTCAGCGGTATATTCTACCACCCGTCTTTAAGTGCAGAGTTTTGGGGCTGACTTAATTTATCATGTGAATTTTGCAGTAAGGATGATGTAACCACATATGTGTGCACCTGCCGCATCAACCTGAGGGTTTACCAGTTCTAACATTTGACGTCCTTGTGTCTCCCCATCATACAATAAGTATGCTAAAGAGTATTAACCTAGTGCAGGATATTTTGCAGGTTGGTGATGGTGATGATAAGTGAAAAGAGACTTAAATTAAGTGGATATGATAAATAAAAATCAAAATAAGTAGCACAGGACTGCGTAGTTCTGGCTTGAAGAGGAATCACAACCAGCTTACTTAATATATATTTTGATGGCCATTATTCAGCATGCCTGTTAGTCAAGTCTCTTTTTTGTTCAGTTTCTTTTTTTTATTTTTAAACACATCAAAGAACATATACCAAAATGAGTGTCAGTTTTATCACAAACATCTGTGGTAGACCACATATTACTAATTTCTGCAGGTCAGTTTAAAGCTGTGGCTTGTGCGGATCCCTCCTTCATAGACCAGGTGCTTTCTGGTGATATTTATTCTATCATGGATAGGATGCAGTGCGTATGCCTGCCTTTGTTTACAACCATTTTTATGCCTCTGTGCCGGTGACAGCCATGGCTGGAGACACCATGTTTTCAGGTTATCTGTTTTTCCGTCCCATCCTTGTGAACGTGATATCTCAAGAACAATGTCAGAATCAGAGTTTGGTGGTCAGAAAGGTCAAAGGTCACTGTGAAGCATTAATTATTCATACTCTAATTATGACAGTTTCGCACTAATGTCTAAGAGGATAAAAATGATGACGTGACGGCATTTTATATCCAAAAGGTCAAGTTTAAGGTCAGGGTAATCGCAACACGTATGTAGCTGTTGTGTGTCATCACTGACATGCGTCATGGCGACTGTCAAGTAAAGCACCACGGAAGAAAATACAGTGTTTAAGTTGTTGGTTGTTAGATTGAATCCTCCCTCCTGTACATGCCTTCTGACAATGTTGAAGTTATACACCTGCATAACAACAGGATTTGTGCCTGTGTTTGACATGTTGTACTTAGTCTTAAGCCAAAAGAAAGTAATTACAGAGTATGGTAAAATAAAGTGTTGAGGCACTTAATGAAACCAAGTGTGACCTGAGGTAACCCAGTGTTCTAGCACATAACCACAGTATTCTCATTAAACATGATGTCTTGAAACATATCAGCATGCTTTATGTCTTTGTGCTTAAATGATGTAGTTGCAGACGAGATGATGAGTCACAGTTACTCTTGTCTAGGTTGTCTCACTACACAATGTACGAAAACTGAGGACAAGAAGTTGCTCGCTCAGCCTGAAACTTCGTTGATTGATGTTTTTGCCCACTTGCCAGTCCGACAGTGAAGTACAGAAAGACTTTTTGTGAGTTGTTTATTAGTTTTCTCCACAAAAAAAGTAGATGTGGAAGGCTTTCTAAGAGGAATCGATTTATTTCTTTGAATTAAAAGGGAAGTCACTGTGGCTACTTTGTGGGGACGCCCTCACAGTGATGAAAAAAGCCAAACTCAAGTGTCATTGCAGCTTGAAACATGCTATACTGGGTGAGTTGCAAGGACAGATGCACTTGGATACAGTCAACGAGTTTGGTTGCCCAACAAGCAGCTTTAATAAGACCACATTTTGACAGAGATGAAGTTATGCTGACAAGTTTTTGGTGAGTGAGCAAATATCTAAGAAGCTGAAACCTCATTCAGAAGGAGAATTTGTGAGAGAGTGCCTTGTTATCGCTGTGGAGCTACTAGCACCAGACAAAGAAAAATGGTTCCAAAGTGTCAGTTTATCTTGAAGAACCGCCGCAGAGCAGGTTACCGATATGACACGAGATAGTGAAAACATACTGAAATACACCGCAAGAAATTCCCACTTTTTCTCTGCGGTCTGCGATGAAGCAACATAACAAACGCTGTTTTTGTGTACGGGATTACTGCCGAGCATGATACGAGGGAGGACTTGCTGTCTTTGTAAGCCATGTGTGCCATTACCAAAGGTGAGGATATGTTTGAGCAAGTTGTTTTGATTATGAATTTGAATTACCATTTTAAAAAGTTAAATGGCCTTGCCACAGATGGAGCCCCAGCAGTGGTCTGCCTGCAAAAAGGATTAACTGCATTGGTCAAAAAAAGCAATGAGTCGTCTCAGTCTCAGTCCAAGTGATTCAGTTGTATGCCACTGTATCATACATTAAGAGAGTCTGTGTGCATAAAGGGACAACCTGTTGTGGAACGCAGTGACAGCAAGTGGCTGGATGATTTGGCCTTCGTGGTGGACATTATCACATACCTCTCAGAGCTGAACGTCAGGCTCCAGGGTCTCAGCCAGCTTCTCAGTTGTCTGCTTTGAAATGTCAAATCATTCTATGCAAAATTGAAGCTGTGTCAAGTGCAGCTGGAAAGAGGGTAACACTGTGCATTTTCCCGCTCTGCGAGAACAAAAGCTTGCCATGACATCTAAATATGCTGGTGAGCGAACAAAACCCCTTCAGGCGTTTGGCAAGAGGTTTCAAGATGTGAAAAGTAAACAAAAGGCACTGAACATATTTGCTACGTTGTTTAATGTGGAACCAGCTGGTGCTCCTGACAGCCTGCAACATGAAATCATTAAGCTGCTCCAAGTGCTAGAAACTCTACATCTTCAGGATTTTACAATTCTGAGGAGACATGCCTCAGACAGCTTTAAAAATGTAATCAAATCAATTTTATGTATAAATCCCTTTATCACAAATCCAAAAATACACAAAATACACCTAATACATTTCATGGTATTCCTTCAGTCTTGAGTCATGAGACGGTAACACTAGTTTTTACTGGCCTGTCACAGCATCAGCAGCACATAGCCAGTGATTGACAGCTGTTCTGACTGCTGGCCTTGATGTAGAAGCTGTGTGTGCGTGCATGCGTGCGTGCGTGTGTGTGTGTGTGTGACAGACACAATGACTCACTGGCTCTGTAGCCATGAGGTAATTCTAGATCTCTTACTAATGCCAAAGGGAGTCCCTGCTTGCTTTATCGCTCTCTTTGTCTGTGTTTGTGTCTGTGCATGAACACAGACACAAGGTGTAAGGCTTTGTGTGTATGTGTAGTTTTGCCTTTGCCCTGATATCCCTGCTCCGAGTGCCTTCTCCATGGTAACAAGCTGCTAAGCTGCACTGTTACTCCGTTGTTGTTTTTTTTCCCTCTGCTGTGGAAAAGAAGTAACTGCCAAAGCAGAAGAAGTTTTAGCATTACCCCTAAAGGAAATGTTCATGATGTGTTGTTTTCGTTTCACTCAAGGATTGAGTTTGAGGCCCGTGGCTGGCTACTATGCACATTTCCGACACTTGTAGTTCACAAAATGTCCTTTGTTTAAGTACATAGCATGGTTCTCCCTGTAATGATCTAACTTCTTTTACTTTCGTCCTAAAAATGTAGTAATACAGCTCTCTACAGTCTGTAGGAGGTGCAAAAATTCATCATGTGTTAGAGGGACAGCAGGGTACAGTCAGTGGGGAAACTCTTCTTCATCTTCTTCTTCAGCTTCATCTGTTTCATCATGGCTCCACTGTGCATCAGCAAGTTTCTGTTTAACTTAAACATGACAGTACTTTTTTTACATTTTGGTTCAGGTCTTGACTTTTGTTTAAAAAGTCAAGACCTGAATCAAAATGGACCGGATGGCAACTGCACCTGAGCCCAGACAGACCCAAATACACCTGAATCCCGGAAATGTGGGTAATGCCTGCCACTTGCTGATGCACTGCCTTATGTTTGTTTTAACAGTGGTCTCCTCTGTTACCTTATCTAGCTCTGAGCCAGATGGGAGAACCTCTCATTAAAAGTGGATTGACTCCTCACTAGTTCCACTTACTCGCACATTATTCAGTAGTGTGATGCTTCTCTTTTGGAACAGTAACATTAATTAAGTTGTTCTTGTGCCAGTGATGCTCAAAAGGTTCTTACAGAAATGCAGTAAACAGCCTGTATTCTAATGGCTAATTAAGGGAAAACTGAGTACCCAGCATGGCTTCTAGACCCAAGAGTTCAGCTGGGGCCTTCATTTTTTGGCTGGTCAGGTTGACCTGACATTGATTACAAACCAGCTTCTTATATTTACATATCGCAGTGGATGAATGTACATGTTTACAGCTCAGAATTAGCTGCATGATATACAGAGTGGTGGTAAAACGATTGAGACCAGTGAAATCCCATCAAATGTCATAATTAGATCTACCAAAGCATCTTTGGCAGGTCAGGTGAGTCTTCAGCAAATGGAGACTTCATGTGATCAAACCTGTACTTTTTGACAGGTAACAGTGAAGAATATATTTCTTTGCCCTTTTTATTTTGGCTTTGCTTCAGTGACTCACATCGGATTAGTATAAGCCAGACTGTAAATGGAAATGACAGCCGAATTCATTTCATATTGAAATGTGGGCTTGTGCACAACTCAGCCCAAGCGTGTTTTAGAACCTCCTCGCTAAGGCGTGCTTTTTACATCTCCACCTCACTGGTAATGTCCCGTACTTCATTTCAGTTCAGTGATGCTCAGTTGGCTTGAAAAATGTAGACACCTGCCCTTCCAAAGCACATTTAAGATGTAAATAATCTGTCTCTCTCTCCCCTCCCTCCTTCCCTCCATCTACTCCTTTGTAAACCCCTGGCTGTAGGTGATGAAGTGTTTGGATCTCTGGAGATGAACTGCTGCCTGGTCCAGATGGCTCATTGTTGTATCTGCTGCCCTGCCCCTTTAATAGCACACTTTGGGCATTGACTAGTGTCACTAGTGCTGTTTTATAGCTCACAGTGTGCATGTGTCTCACAGTGTGCATGTGTGTCACAGCGGGCATGTGTGTCACAGCGGGCTCTCTTTGTGCCCGTATTTTTTTTGTGCCGCTGAATTTCTGACTGCATTATGTTTATATTGTCTGGCCGTAATGTGAACAGATGCAGTGTAACGATGGTGAAGAGAATACAGGAGTGTACCTTCTGTCCTCTTTCTAAGCCGAAACAAATCTCAAATGCGCTCTCACAGTGGTAGTTTGCCAGAATTCAGGAGTAGTTTGTGAACACCTCTTCCACGTGAACTGTAATATGTCAGGATGACATTTTCTTAGCAAGAGAACGAAACAGAAAGAAAATGGCTGGGTGTTACAGGGCTGAAATCAGTTACATCTGTGTTTGGATCTATCCATATGTGATTGAATCACCCAAGATGCATTTTAGCGCTACTTGTGAATAGGGCCAGCGTCTCAATCTCTCTCTCTCGCTGTGCACTAACCTAGCTATCACTTTCTCTCCTGCTGACAAACAGATTCTGGCTCTCAGTGATATTTTGGTTTCACTTGGGCTTCTTTTCCTGGCAGGCTCAGTTTTGTGTGTTTAGAGCGGGAGCCAGAGTATATGTGCAGGAGAATGAGCCTGTGTCAGAGAAAGGAACAAATGAGAAGTGAACATTTTACATACCCGGACTGACTCTAGAAAGTAGAAAGTAAACATTTGAATCACGAGGGATCTTAGAAATACATCCCGTTGTTTTGATCTGCAAATTGTAGTTTAGCAAATTCCTGAATTCAGCGGTAACATACAGGACACAAGTTTTTGGAATTATTAGGTGTGTGGTTATCAAATGTGATACATACGCTTATTACACGGTGACAAACGGTGCCAGAGGAGGTCAATAGAAAGATAGAATGAAAAGAAAATGCAGTGAGAAACGTATGGTGTCAACAGGGGCAGCTGGTGGTACAGCCTGCAGCTAGACAAGGCTGAAATCTGAGACTTGAGCCGAGGGAGGGGGCAGAGAGAAAGAAACACTAGTGGGAGAAAGAGACTGGGAGAGAGACTGTCCATCGAGGAGAAAGAAGGCAAAATATGCAGACTTGAGGCAGGGAAAGCATGTAAGGAAGTGCACACGCAGAGAGAGGAAGATGGAGACATACTAACATGATAAATTGGGGGTGGAGGGGGGCAAGAAAATGTCTAAGAGTCAAGTTAAAGTCTGTGTGAAAGAGAAATGATGTGTTGCGGAGAAGAAGGGGTTATATGTGGGTAGGCAGCCGCCAAGAGAGAAAGGGGAAGGGTGTGAGTGAGCATGCTCTGTTGGGGCTGACATTGGATGCCGGCTTAGCTTCTCTGTCTTGCACAAACACACCCAGCAGCAGTGGCACCTAGCACACTCCAGGGACAGAGAGAACATGGCTTGAATAAAAGAGTGAAGAGGAGAAAAAGTCTGGGGGAGCGAGACGTTGTCTGGGACTTTCCCTTCTTTCCTTCTCTTGCGAGCTACAGTTTTCTTACAGCAGAAAACCAAGAGAGCAGGCCTTTGTTTTCTAATCAGTAAAGGATTATTTTTCTAGCAACTCTTCTACGCAACACAAGATTTGTCTTTCATAGAAACCAGCCCTTCTTTTGTCGTGGGAATTGTGCTGTTTTTTTGCTGCAAACCTGCAATTTTGGGAAATGGTTCTGGAAGAGGATATACCTGTTAAAGGCTGCAGTGGTGCGGTGCCAAACTCTACACTTCTTGAAGATTTGGCAGCCAGAGAGACAAAGGTGGAACTTGTAAACGGATAATTAGCGAGCCGTGGAGAGAAGTGACTTGGCTAAAATGTCTTGTGCTGCCTTTAGTTCCTAGTGGCTGGGAGCAGCCAGGGAGTGGCTAGTTGACCACACACTAAGAGACTGCTTACAGACTAATTTTGCATGGCTTTCAGTGTAAGAGAAAGCAAATTAGTGAGCTTCTCTGTTTCTCTATGCTGCCGTATAAGCACCTAGCAACCTTGCTCGGTGCTCCTTTTTAGTTTGGGATTCAGTTTGGTCCTGATAGGCAGGTTTGATGGATGCTTGCTTCACCCACTGGATGTCAGCGGCTGTTTTGCTTGCTGATGCAGTGACTGAGGGACTTTGGAATTTGGTGTTTTGTTATTTTTGGGATTCCACTGACACCCTGTTCTCCTTCACTCGTCCCATCCCATTGTGGGCATCTATTTTTCCGGCTATCGAGCATCTCCATCTGACCCTGTCTGGACACAGCCCTCATTCTTTCGTTACAGCTTTCCCCGGACCCTCGTGTGCTTACCCCTCCTAAATGGGGGGACCAATAGGAAGAAATATGATCCTCTGTTTTGTGGTGTGTTTGGGGCAGCAGCAACACTGTGTGGTTTCCATGGAAAAGGCCAGAGAAATATGACACTGAGGGGCTGCGTGAATTCTCTACCCCTATGTCTCTGGTCCAAGTGAATTTGAAGCCAGCTAGCGTAGCACTACAAGCTCCGCCCTGGAACTCCTTGTTCAGACTCTTCTCATGTGTAGCCACAAGGAGCGTGCACAGGACTAAAGGTGAAGGAGCTTAAAGAGATAATGCACATGATGGTGTACTTGCTTGTGGAAACATTTACACCTTTTCTCCTCATCAGCTAAATGTGTCCTTCTAGCTGCAGCCAAGGTGTTGTAAAATGTCATAAATTCCTGTGCTCAGCTCCAGCTGTAGCCTTGATTGTGGCAGGCTGATGAATTGATATTTTTTTTAATTATTATTTTTTCCAGGGAGTTTGTTTACCAGAAAGTGTACTTACTGTATGTTGCTACAGAATGTATGTTGAATAGTTTGTGTGTGGGAGATCACAAAGGAGGCTTTAAACAAGCGTTGCCTGTTTGCATTGTGAATTATGTCTGGTGTGTATGAACACTGTACAAAGTGTGTGTGACTGAGAAAAAGAGTGGGCCATGACTTGAGAACAAAGAATGGCATGCTTGTGTTGAAGCCCAGCTTGTTTTCTGCCTCCCCCTCGACTTGTGCTCTCTTCATCTGTCTCTTGTCTCTGCCTCCTCTCTTCTTCCATATCCTCTCTTCTGTATCCTTGTCTTTTGTGTTTGCTGCCCTTCCTTCCTTGCTATTTGTTTCTTTCCCTTTGTGTCTTTTTGTCCTCAATTTTTCTTCGAGTACACTACTACAGACTGTTTGTACTGCTGAAGTCACCTGTCTGCGCAGTCTTTTTGTAGTGAGTGAACGTATGTGTTTATGTTTTGTCTAAGGCAAGCTGGTGCATGCTGCAGATTAAAGTAGATGTAGTTTCCATGCTGAAATGCCTACATACCCTCAAGTTTTTTGGGTGAGTGTTTTTAGAAACTGAAGTGAGAGCTTTCCATTACTCTTTGGAGATCTGTCCCTGCTGTGAAAGACAAAAACACAAACAATTAACACACAGATATAAATCAGACTCCCTATTCTGATATCTTGGATATTTTTCAAATATCTGTTCTTTGTTAGTTTTTGATAAATAAAAGTGTAGATGCATCAAAACAAATTTACATGCACTCAATAATCCAATCGGGGCAACAGTCAGAACAAGGCAGTTCTCCAGTTATGATGTTTGTGTGAGTTTGCAAAAACATGATTCTAAAGTCCTTGTAAGACCAGAGGTAATGTGTTCAGATTCTGTGAAAGTTTTGTTCGCAGTCACAGCCCTGCATTTTCATTGTACATTATCATGTGTTGCCTAGAGAGGGTTGATGAGACAATAGAAGAGTTAGAGTAAAGTAAAAAATCTTCGGCATGTGTTGGCAAGGAGTCTCCTTGCTGTGATTGTGTGTCTCACAGTGCAGTGGAAAATCCAGTAAAGTTGGATTTACCATCTACATTGTAAAGATGCTTTTTAAGTTCTCTACATATCCTACTATGATGCTTAGTCTGTGAGTTTAGTGGCATTTACATCATTGTAATGTTAATATGTCAATCACTTGATTTGAATGATTTGTTGCTCTACATCTTGAATCTTAACTGAGGGGAATGTCACAGTGCTGCTTAAATCAATATTATGCTATTCGTTTAGTTTTTCCAACAACAAATTGACTTAGGAAGACATGCAGGTTCACACTGTTTAGACAATATACTTTGCCTGTTGGGTTTACCTGCTCTGTTGTGTTTTTAAACAGTGTTTTCAACAGTGCTGCAAGCGAACAGAGGAAACTAGCGGTCTCCCTTTGTTGATGGTTTACACATGTCGACATGCTGTACTGGATTAATTAGTTTTCATATCCAAAACTTGTAACAGTGATCTCGTACTGCTGACTATGATGAACATTAAGCTTCATCCAGAATTTTAATTTATTACAAGTGTGTTTATCACTTCAGAAGTGATCTCTACATCCTAAGACAGGTATTTCAAGGTTATGTTGCAGTTGTTTAAGTAGGGTAGGTGTTGTTTTGTCACTTTTTAAAATAAAAACTGTTTCAGTACTTCAACTATTGGTCTTCAGCTAGCTGTAAGAGGAAGCTAGCTTGGTATTCTCAGTGCGGACAGCATAGTGGAATTGAAGAGATTAGCTCCTAGCATCTACATTTTAGCATCCAACTGCTGCAGGTTCAGATGTTTTCAGTCAATCATATTAGCTGAATGCTAACTTGATCTGAGTGGACAGCGTGATTGCTGGTTTGTACAGAGATGATGATTCTGTGCCTTAGTGCTCGATAGGCTTCCTTTGCTGTGCTTAAGCTGTTAGCTTCTGGGGGGACGCTGCTTCCGACACTCTGACTAGAAACCCAACAGAATTTAATGCACCAGTGTCGTGTAAATTACTGCTTGTGGCTGCAGAGGCTGCTCCTGCTGCTGCTCAGCCAAAGTTGCGTAGTGTTTCTTTAACAGCTTGCAGCAGCTGCAAAAGTGGAGAGAGTGCAAATGAAGTAAAACACAGCAAATTAACACTGCTATTTTAAGGCGTAGCATAGCTGACAGATATGCAATATGTTAAGGTCAGACACATTTTTGGCTGATGGCAATTATGTGGTAAAGCGGACATTCTGTATGTGCACATCTGAACAAAATATATTAATAAATCCACAACGTCTTTGATGACTTCATACAGACGGACAGTCCCATAAAAGCTTATCAGACTGTGTTGGTGAACAGAGTTCAGTCAGCTAAAAGTCACTTATGGAAAGGTTTTACATCAGCATATTCTGATCCTGACTCCAGTATTTAGGAGCCACCGACTCCAACACATGGGTGGAGCTTTATCTACTTTATGAAATATGAATTAGCAGTGCTGGGAAAATGGTGTGGAGCCAACAGACAGTACAGTAGGAATCAATGATTGTAAAAGTCTCATGCCAATGTCCATTGCATTAGCAGCACAGTAAGTGGCTTAAATGCCTTCAACAAACATTGTTTAGTCTATGGAAGTGTACAAGAAAGTGCCCTTCCTGGTCTCTCATAGCCTGTTAGCACGGTGGAGATGGCTGCCATAAAGAAATTTCGACTGTGTCATCTTGAAAATCGGATCTGCTTCATATGTGAACTGACAGAAACAGCAGAACCAGGCCACTCACTGTAGTGAGGGAAGATGTATGTGTACGACAGTAGTACTGCATTTTTGGTTTCCTTTCTGTTAATTCATGGTTATTATGGGATTCCCAGACAGTACTTTGTAGCTTTGTTTCTCAAAGTCATGTTTGCTTACCTTCCCTTTTTTCCACTTTTCAGAGGTCCCCACATTTCAAGAGAAGACGAAAGCCTTATTGGGAAATCTTATGGACGAAGGTGAGTATTTATGTTTCTATTCTATTATATTTTTTTCCCTTCCTCTTTACCTGTCTCCCTGTCCATCTTTAGCTGTGTACTTTCATCGCGACAGTCTTCTCAGTAGACTTTTTCTCATGTCTGTCCTGATCTCCTCCTTGTAGTTCTAGCTGTCCCTGTTGTTGACTTGTAGTTGACTTGTTTGTAGATGAGCTCTCAGTTTCCTTCACTTGGGCAGCACCAAGTACCGTTTTCTCTTTTTTACAACACAGTGAAGTGTGGAACACGATGTGTCTGTCAGCTAATAGCAGGCTAGTAGCCTTTCATTTTGCCTCTTGTTAAAAAGTGCATACATGTTAAACAGGAAATTGTTTACCCTCTCCCCTTTGCCTCTGTGTAGGCCTGTGTGCCTAGTCATTGTTTGTGCCTGCTCTTCTTTCTGCCATCATCCTTCCCTCCACCTCCTTGCTCTCTCTCTATCTGGTGAGCTGACTCATTCTTTCTGTTTCCTAAAGCCCTCTGAGCCCATGTTTTTACTTCCTTCTCTCACACCTTTGTTCAGTGTTTTGGACATTAGTCTTCACTTATCTAAACAGATTAAGCTTTTACAGAAAACAGGAAGTATAATGTCTTGGATTCAGCATCAGAATATCAGCTCTGTTTTTTTTTAGCCCATATTTGTTTATGTTTCAAAAATTAAGTAAGCCAAGTTAGTTATTAGCAGTTCCTGTTTGCTATGTGTCTTTGGCTATGCTGTTAACAACCGAGGATATTGGAGAAAACTTGGTGATCAGACAAGTTATATCATTATAAGGAGCTTTTTTTTCTTTGATTTCTAAGTTGATTTATGGGCATTTATTTGTGATGAACATTATCGATAATGACCTGTGAAAGTCACACTGATTCTAAATTATGTGTATCATATGTGTGTGTTCAGTTGTGGCTCAGATTTTTGACAAAAATTGCTGCTGTCAGGCAGTGAGGGTTTTGAAGTGACCTGTGTTAATTGCCACCGTGAGCTGTACATCACTGCTTCTGCTGCTGCAACTGATGACCGTGTTGATTTGCAGGCCAGACTACAACAAGTAACTTCTTGTTGTCTTGCATGCATCTGTCCCTTTCACCTCACACAGTATTTTTGCCTCACGTCTCTCCCCTTGTACCTCCTCTGTAAGTGTCCTATGCCTCCCTTACAGTTCAGACTTCATGAATATAGCCCAACCATTTACCGGTGGAAGCCGCCCTGATGGTATGAAAAGTAGCTGAGTAGTCGATTCTTACCTGCCCAGTTAAAGAAGAGTAGCCCAGTTGGGTGGAAAGGCACCTAGACTGGCAATTTGGCAGATTGGGTTGTGGCTTTTTCTTGAATGTATAGTTTTGTTATAAATGCTCTCATCCCTAATGAGCTGCCAGTTGTCTGCAGTTTCCACATTGTAAGAAGTAAAATGCAGAAGCCTTGTAAACTGTAAATTCAGACTGTAAAAGCTATTTCAAAGCCTCCGGTTAACAACAAAAGAGTGCTGTGCCTTGTTTATCTGTACTTTGCCTTTGTCTTGGCAGTATCACTTCTTAGCAGCCCATGTGCCAGCTGAACAAGTGATACTATGTTTATCCCTCCATACACTCTTTTTAGTTGGGCATGTTGCTACTTGTTGAAGCCTTATGTGCTTCCAACTAGCTATCATAGCGGGCAGACGGGCAGATTATTGTCAGAAGTAAAGTTTAAACCATTGATTATACTCAAGAAAGTGATTAATGACTTTCTTACGATGGACAAAGCCTTTTTTTTAAGTGTGCTATTAGCCTTTCTACCATCGCCTGTGTTGCCATGTTGGTGGCATTTGTGGTCCCCAAATTCCAAGAGCCTGTGTATAGCTCGGCCAATCAGAAGCAATGCGTTAATCACATCAGTCACAACTGAGCTGTTTTTTTCAAAGATCACTGTGCATCAGTGAAAAGCAGTCAGCAGCGATGATGCCCTGCCAGAATTTAAATCACAAATTGACTATATATCATTAGCCCTAAATAGATAGATACACCCCTCATGGTTGAATTAAAACAATACATTTTAATACAGTCCTCTTGGATTGGGTTTGGCAACTCTGTTCTCAGCTCTGGGACTATAAAACCCTACCCCCTTTCCTGGCCTCCTGGTTGAGGTCCAGTGTTGATCTATTTCAGAAAAGTATGTTTAGCCATACATTAGTTCTGCTCACTGAGCTGCAGTCAGTATTCTTCATGTAATATTAGCTTAGCTTCAGCTCATTAGTCATTACCATACATGATTAGCATCTAATGGCGGCTGTGTTTCACCAGAAATGAAGAGGGAATGCGTCTTTCTTCAGTCTAGATTTGCAGATTGACACCTGGAAATTTCTCTCTGATTTCCATTGACACTTCATCGGTCATGCATATCATAAGATGGCACTGCAGTGGTGCATTTACTTGACAGTGGTACGAATCAGCCACACCCAGACCACACATTTCCCCCCCCACACACACACACAGCTGGCAGATGGCCTTCAGTCTTGTGATAAGTTGATGTGTCCTTGTCAAGGTTTATTTTAGCAAAGTTAAAATACTCAACAGTGATTCTATGTATAGCAAGTATGTATAAACGACTTTCTTAACACCTCACCACACATGAGCACATTTAAATGCACGGTATGAGTCAGTTGTATTTGTTTGTTGTGTTGACAGTATCGCTATGAACTAAACAGAGGTAAAGGTTAAACTTACAAGATGTGTTAAACACTCCACATTAGGTTTTATGAATTTCTTTAAAAGGGATAATGTCTTCAAGTTTGTACAAATATTCAGTTAATTCTGATGTACTGGATAAAGTTTGGGCTTTAATAAATGAAGCAAGTTAGTTATTGAGCTTGTTAAAATTAATATTAATACAAAAATACGGTTTACCTTGGATGTATCTATACACAACTAAAAAACTGCATTTTTAAATATATTTTATACGAATACCATGAATTTAGATATAGACAAGACACAGCAAATGACTCTGTCCTTCCAGTCACAATGATAGCATTGTCTTCAAGCTGGATCAGCCAAGCCAGCGCCTGTCTGTTTGAAACTGTCCTGTGTTAGATATTTCAATGTCGCATGCTAGCCGACTGTGACCCTGGCCTCAGCCTAGCTGAATGTCCTGAGCTAATTTGGTCCCACTGCTCTTAGTGCTGCTGCTAGCATGCTAGCCAGCTAAGAAGCTCTATTAATAGCTGCTAAGACAGTATCTCCATCACAGCAGATGTGTTTACAGGCAGGCAGGCGCAGGGACAGCTAGCTAATAGTCTGTCATTAGATCCAGTTTGTGCCTCTGCAGTTGGCATGGGTGTGCAGAGAAGAATTACCCGAGCCACACACCAACCAGCCCTGTCTGCTTGTATTGCTGCCAGGTACCAAGCAGGATGTAAAAGGGAATGATTATGATCTAGATTAAAGCATCAAATTTGGTATTCATAATTACTGGATGACAAACCATCTGGGACTGGTCAAACGTGTCAGCAGGAAATCACAAATCACTGAAAGACTTTCTTTGTGGACGCATTGGAACTAGAGATTGACATTTCAAGCAAAAAATACTATTTGATATTGATTGGAAACTATTTTTTGTTTTGTTTTGTTTTTTTAACTTGAGGTTGGTAAACAGCTTTTAAGCACATTAGCGCCACCTTCTGGCAGTTGTAAGGTGTTACTTACTGCCAGGTGCCGGTAAAACAAGAGAAAATAGATTTTGTGAGACAATGGTCGCATAAACTATTCGATTTTAGTTTTATTCGCTTTATTTTTCTAAACTTTTTTTTAAACTTGATTATTGTTTGCTGTACTAATCAAACACCCCAGAACAAATGCTAAACATATTTCTAGAGAAAAAACATTCAGGAAGAATTCAGAACACCACCTATGAAGGTCCCTGTTTCCCAACAACTGTTTTCCATTTAACACCTTTAAATTGTTAAATTAGCTGCTAGGTGAGGCAAATTGAGCAGCCACGACTGCTGATGGTTGTTAATTCCCCAGCTGTTGGACTGTCTGTCTATATATTGCTGCTCTGTCTCACCGCCTGATTCTTCTCTCGTGTCTTCACCTCCCCCACATATTATCCTCCCTTCTCTTCACATTCTCTCCTCTCTGCTCTGGGTCTCCCTGTGCTGTGTCTGTCTGTCTGTCTGTGAGTAGGGCTATAAAAAAAGGACAGACTATAGCAGGTAGCAGAGTAGGTGGGCACACAGCATGCACAGTCATCCCTCCTGAACCCCTGTACTGCCCAGAAAAGATCTGACCTGAGAAACATCCTCCTTACATTCCTGTTCTTCCCTTCCTTTTTTTGAATCTCCACCCACCATGCTGCATTTTCTTTTGGACATCTTCACTGTCCTGTTCAGGTTAAAGCAGATTATCTGTCCACACCTGCTGCTTGATTCTAAACTTTGCTGTCTCACTCTTCCTCTCCCTCTGCTCCTTCTTCCTACTGTATCATCTCCTCCTCCCTTCATCTCCAATAGCTATCCTCCTGCCCCTCTTCCTCAACACATACCTATTCTCCTGCCCATCATTTTTACTGGCCTCCTCTCCAGCCTCTCCTTTTCTATGCTCCACAGGGCATCCCATAACTAACCACAAACCTGTTACCAAGGCAACTACACAGCACGATAGGAAACAGCAGCTCCACACACACATACACACCACATCTGAGTTCACTTTACTGTCTGGTTGTTCTTTTTTTATATATGTGACCAAGAAAATCTGTACAGCTCTGACTTGTTTCTGGGGCAATAACAGATATGTTGTACATGGTAGGTGACAGAGAGAATGCTGACATGTTGACTGCTTATTCCTCATATACTTCTTTTTTTTCCTTTTTTTTTAAAAGCAAAGATACTGTAAGGTTTCTGTCTGCTTGTTGTTGGCAGCCACAGAGAGACGATATATCCCCCCTAAGAAATCCAAATTAAATCCAATGTCTGTACCACCAAGGACACAAATGTACTGTGGTGACAGACATTATGTAGCCTACAGCAGTTACACAAAACTGGGAAGTGTAGTAGGATGACTAGTTTACATAGTTTGAGACAAGTGAGTAACCACACTGATTTCTTCTGTATGGGAGTAAAGCTGTTTGGTGTTCCGTGATAATTGATTTTACATGTATGTAAACACATATATTGTAGCTCAGTGAGTGTTATTGCAGGATGCTTGATTCTGAAATGTTTGTTAGTGTTGATGCAACCTGCAGTATATGGCAGACATACTGTGCTGTACAGTGGATTGTGACTCTATTTGACATTCAAAGCTGTGACAGCTATAAAGTGTGGCGGGTATCACAGATGAGATGAGAATGGAGGAGCTCAGCATGTACCCTCATGTCATCATGTAAGCTGAAACGTGCGACTGGTGAAAGCATGTGAGGAGGATTGGAAATTACATTTCCCACATCACGACATGGAGGCAAATTGAGGGGCTGTCACAGCCTGAAACGCTGCTCTCTCTCTTTCACCTGATGACGATGAAAGCTTGCTCATGTGGTAGTCTCATAGACTTGAAGCTGCTTTGGTTTGTGAATGTGTGACAAAATAGTTTTTGACTCTAGAAATATTGCTTACAACTTGAATGAACAAGTCATGTTTCTGTCCACCTGATGACTGTAAGTCCAGGTTTCACTCTCTCTTAGCTCTCTAGCAGCTACATGCTCCACTATTCTCACCATTTAGTCTCTGACTGTGTCTGTCTGCTGTTTGGTGTTAAACAGGTAGTGTCCACTGGGTTTTTATAGCTTCTTTTTTTTTTCTCAGAAAACAAAATGACATTAAGAGATTAATGAGTGTGAATTAAGTGTAAATTTACAGACTGGGCAGGTAAACAATGATCTGATCAATATAAGTCATTATAAAGCTTTGTAAAGCCGAGGGGAGCTGCAGATGTTGGTGATAATTCTCAGTTATCACGTCGCCACATTGTCATTGTATTAGTTATAGCTGCTTTGAAGTTTTTGGTAGAAACAGTTATTCTGGAACATATGATTTGACAAATTTCAAGTTGCCACATATGTCCACCGTTGCTGTGTTCACCGTTGTGTCTGTCTCATGCCGCCTGTCATCATTATCTCTTTCCCTGCATCTCGCTTTTCTCGCTTCAGCTTTGATGTAGAGATGTCAGAGTTATACCTCCATACTTAATTTGTGAAACAAAAACTTTATGTTTGTGAAACTGTGCAGTAAGATCTGCTGAAAACTTAATCACAACCCGCCCCCCTCTCGTTACCAGAAATGAGTCGCCAGACTGCCACCGCGCTGCCCACAGGAACTTCCAAGTGCCCCCCCTCCCAGCGCGTGCCCACCCTGTCAGGCACCACAGCCTCTAACAGTGACCTGGCCAGCCTGTTTGAGTGCCCTGTCTGCTTCGACTATGTCCTACCCCCCATCCTGCAGTGCCAGTCCGGACACCTGGTATGTACCGTCCAGCCTGGAGAGTAACCAGCGGCAGTTGTTGCATGCACTACATCTTAGGTGTCATTTAGAGGATCTCATTTGCTTTCATTTTTGATTCTGCACAGTTTATGTATGCATGTGTTTTCACGTAATGCATAAAGTTGATCTTGAATTTATCAACATTGTACCCAAGTTTATTGAGTCCCATTGGAGCTCATGAATAGCAAGATACTGATATTGAATTGCAATGTTATTAATCTAATCACGATCAATAATAAATGGTTTCTTTTTACCTGTCCTACCCAAAGTATTTTCCCAGTTATGAGTTATGTTTTTTTTCTTTTCCCCTGTATGTGAACTTGTCCTCACACAAAGATGCTTCCTTTCACGTAAGCTTAAGATTTTAACAGCTCTACAGAAGTAAACATCTGAAATGCGTTCATGACACAACTCAGTCTGGCTGCTGAATGAATGTGCTGATATTGACCTGACATTTGACTGAACTTGACCCAGAGTGTAACTCATGTTAAAGGCAGTTGTACTTTGGAAATGTGTTCATCATTATACTGAGAAATGTGTATTTCCTGTTCTCAGCTCTGCCACTTCTCATGAATATTCAATCCAATACAATTACAGAAAATGAAAAAGAGATTCCAACAACTACCACTAAGAGAATAACATCTCAGGGGGGGAAAACTTATCTTATCTTGTGTTATTTGTCCCTTTCCAGGTGTGCTCCAACTGCCGGCCCAAACTCACCTGCTGCCCCACCTGCCGAGGCCCCCTGGGCTCCATCAGGAACCTGGCCATGGAGAAGGTGGCTAACTCTGTCCTCTTCCCCTGCAAGTACGCCTCATCGGGCTGCGAAGTCACCCTGCCTCACACCGACAAGACGGAGCACGAAGAGCTGTGCGAGTTTCGGCCGTACTCCTGCCCCTGCCCCGGCGCCTCCTGCAAGTGGCAGGGCTCCCTGGATGCTGTCATGCCGCACCTGATGCACCAGCACAAGTCCATCACCACACTGCAGGTCAGACACTGACTCTGGTCCTTAAAGGTAGCTTTAAGGTTATCTTAAAACTGTTCCATTAAACGTGTAAGCTTCATTTATCTCCACAAAAATACAGTCCTTCCTTTCAACCATTGTCTTTTCCATATGATCTGAGGAGCTCACATTAGTGTCAGGCTCAGGAAAACATCCATCAGGCCTCTTTTTTAGCAGCATGCACCTTCTGTATTGCAGGCACTGGCGAGTGATAAATAACTTTGGAAAATAAATGAAAATTCTCAAAGTACACAAGCGGGCAGTGTTAGGGTTTTCTGTGAAGACAGATGCCTGTAGTGTTTCTAAAAGCCTTTCACAAACAGTTCTAAAGTTTAGCGTAGAAATCTGTTTAACGTGTGTGTCTCTCTGTCCAGGGAGAGGACATTGTGTTCTTGGCCACGGACATCAACCTGCCGGGCGCGGTGGACTGGGTAATGATGCAGTCCTGCTTCGGCTTCCACTTCATGCTGGTGTTGGAGAAGCAGGAGAAGTACGACGGCCACCAGCAGTTCTTCGCCATCGTGCAGCTCATCGGTACTCGCAAACAGGCAGAGAACTTCGCCTACCGGCTGGAGCTCAATGGACACCGGCGCCGCCTGACCTGGGAGGCCACGCCGCGCTCCATCCATGAGGGCATCGCCACGGCCATCATGAACAGCGACTGCCTGGTGTTCGACACGTCCATCGCACAGCTGTTCGCCGAGAACGGCAACCTGGGCATCAACGTCACCATCTCCATGTGCTAAGAACTTTGACAGAGAAGAGGGTCAAAAAGTTACAGATTGTCAGGGGGCATTTATTTAGGGGGTCAAATCAGTTGTGACCTCACAGCGCCCCCCTCCTTCTCTGCCTCACCCCTAGAGACATGGAACTGGACTGTCTGATCGGGCAGCCGTGGAGGCCCAGGGGGTGGGATGGATGCATGGATGGATGGATGGATGAATGGATGGATGGATGAGTGGAGGACATAACCGGACATAACCGTGTAGTGATGGCTATAGACTTCTAAACACACACATATAAACATATATGTGAGACTCCTGCGCGCACATGCAGTCTCACCCTCTCTTGGTCATAAACACGGACACAAACTGAGAAGCTGTTCAGTCAAGCTCACCTGTCAAACTCTCGTTTCTTGGTCATGTCTCTCTCTTGGAGTGATTTCCCTCCATCTTCCTCTTATTTTAGTGTCTCTCTCTCTCTCTTCTCTTCCACTCAGTCATCCTCAGACATTTCAGACACTACAGCTCTCCAGCTTTTGCTCCAAGACACTGGAGGCTGGTCACCACTGAGCAGAACTATATTTCCACGCGGACTCCTGGTCAGTGCTAGGTAGCTAGCCAGCTATCTAGCTTCCCCTTCCGTCTGTAATCCACCTCAGTACCTGTCAGACCTCCTGGATCAAATGGTTCACACGTTACCGACACTTGTAGGGCTAGGACTGCAGCTGTGGCTGGTATTCACTAGCTAAAACTGGAACTAGAAGTCCATGAAAACTTCTAGTTCCTTATTACAGATTTGGATATTTATTTTCTCCTGTGACTGACATGGATGTGGACGGCTGGGACTGGAACCGTCACCCACAGGCATGGATGGCAGTAGCACGCAGTACCACCCAGTTTCGTCCAGGACTGGAACCTCTGATCTGCAAGGGTCCATGGATGTCCGTCTGCATCTGCGATGTGCAACATCCGTGCAGGCTCGTCGGGTTTCCTTCCGGTCCACACCGGTCCACCCCAAGGCTAAAGATTGTGCATCGGACGCTCTTTAAATAGCTGACTGTCATTGTTGATAGTTATTAGACTCTCATACTGTATGGATTTAAAAAGGCCCTCAGCTACATCAGCCGTGGATGTTTGTTTTTTTTTCATTTTTTCATAGAGTGGACACAACAGTGGCGTTGTGATGCACACACACGCACGCACACACACACACTTAGTCTTTGCATTACCGGCTGTGTGTTCAGGTGTAATAGTGGACGAATTGAGTGTGTGTCGGAGCATTTGTTTGTTTTGTTTGTTTTTCACAACGAGGAAAAAAAACACACTGCATTTCAGTTGATTCAGAGTTTTCTTTTGGGGTTTATTCTTAAGTCTGTTTCTTTTTAATTATTTTAGTTGTCTCTTTTTTTGTATGAGAGGAGAGAAGAACTCCTGGTGTATGTGTTTTGTGTGTGTGTGTGTGTGTTTGTGTGTGTGTTCACGTGTGTGTGAGAGATGGACATTTGGCAAGAAGCCCGCTCTTCTTCTCTCTTTCCTCTGTCCCCTGCTCTTCTTTCATTTCTACTCTGCCTCCTTCTCACTCTGTCTGCCAGCGTCGGCCTCAACCACTGACTGACTGACTGATCACCCAACCAGGAATGAGGGACAGTTTCTACCGTTACAATGTTGCTATTGTTATTATTAAATGGAGATTATCATAATTATCATTTTTTGTAATGACTTTTAAAAACAAAAGTTAAAAGGCAGTTGTAAAACTTGTGGCTAAACTTCAGTGTTTGTAGTTAAAAAGCAAGTTGTGTCGTTCTTCTGAAGGTTTGTTTTTTGTTTTTGTTTTTTTGTTTTTTTCCAGAGTTGGAATTGTTTTTCATCTATTTGTCTCTCTGTCCTTTTGTTTGTGTGGTAAGTCATTTCTTTCTTTCTTTCTTTCTTTTTTCTTTGTTTGTGAGGAGGGAGGGAGGTCAAGCCAATCATCTCTCCCTTTCTCTTCGTGTGGAGTCTCAGTCATGTTGCTGCTCTCCCTCAACTCCCTGACTTTTTTTCTGTTTTAATTTGTCATTAAATAAATCTATCTTTTTCATACCTGGTGTCTTTTCTCCATTTCTTTTATCATAGGCCTCAGTCACTTCATTGCGGCCGAATCCAACACTGAAGAGCGGCAGTTAATGTCTGCGAGGTTTTGTTTGTATCCTGCTCAGCAGCAGCATGATACACATGCTGCTGTTTGTTTCACTGTATTCTGCTGACTGATGTCCGGTGGAGGTAACGCACAAAACATACCAGTGCGCTTGCACAGGCAGTGAAGAAGAGGAAGAGCTCTGACGACTCCACTGAAGGCTCTGACTGGTTCTCTGGATTCTCAAGTCAGTACATTTAATACTTGAAAATAAAATCTCACATTCAAGTCCATTCAGTAGTCCTTCAGGAGCTTTGCCCTGTTGTCATGGCATTGTATATTAAATTGACATTTTTTTCTGAGCACTTTAAGTTGAGTTTCATCCATAATGTCATGACAACTGGGCGAACTCTACCTGATACAATGAAAGTTTCCAGAACAGCTCAGTGAAATGTTCTTATTTCAGTTTGTTGGCTGATTGATTTGTGACAACATATTTACAGTCTGTCTTTGTAGGAATAGTAGTAATAATAATAATAATAATAATAATAATAATGTTAATAATAGTTTTCTTTGCAAGATTACAAAGTGCTTTCCAAAGAAAAAAAACTTTTAATCTCTTGAAACCAGTGAATATAACCAACATACACCTGTTACTGAGTGTAACCCTAACCCCCCCCCCCCCCCCCCCCCCCCCCACCCCTCAGGTGTGAACTGGTGTATCTTTATGCATGAGAGGAAAACATGCAGTCTCAGCAAATCTTTAGGTAAATGATGAGGCTCTGGGTCTCTGTAAAGCACTTTGAGACAATTTTGACTGTGGAAGGCGCTATCTAAATAAAACTGAATTGAATTAAATATGTTGACACTTTATCATGAAGCACAGACTGTTCTTCAACTTCCCGTAAAGGTCATAATCAATAATCAGTATATGGGAACATACAGGGAGCTGAATGATATAAGACTGTTACTGAAAAAACTGACAGGACCAAAAAAAAAAAAAAAAGTTTCAGAGGTAAAATGCATCCCAGTGATATTGTCCTCAATACATGTGTCGGCCTAACCACATTTATCACTGTTAAGTAGGTCTGTGGATGTAGGGCAGCCTGTGAGGTCAGATAGGTAGATCAGACAGGCAGAGCGGAACACAGGAATAGTTTTTTGCAGGTGCAGGAGCACAAGTTATTCGCTTTAAGATCAGGGTGACACTGAGGAAAATGTGTTTGCAAAGACGCCAGTGTCTTCAGTCTGTCAAAGGTTTGGCAGTGATGTGTGTCTGGGGGTAAGAGAGTGTGTGAAAATGATTAGGAGGAGAGGTGGCGGCAGAAAATGGTGAAGGGATTTTTTCATGAAAAAAAAAGACGATGAAATACCTAAAAGATCATGGATCTTTAAAGAATAGTTTAAGTAATTTTGGGAAACAGGCAAAAATCTAACCTGGCTCTGTCCAACAGTCCTGTTGGTCGCTCTGCCATGTGAAGTGGGCATGCTGCCAGTATACTAAGCACACCCTCTGGGTAATTATGTATAGGTTACAGTCCTCCATTCACCAGAAGGGAAATGTGTGTGGTTTTGGGGGAGATGCTCACACAGGGAGTCCTAATACTGGGGTTTAACTGAGACTGGGTGTGTCTGCAGTGACCTCACTGCAGACACACATATGTGGTACATACATGTACAAAAGCATTGTATAGAGCCACAAATACACACTGTAATACTCTGGCAGAAGTGAGGGTTTTTATGTGGTGACCAAGAAGGAGGGATGTGATGAATTAAAGCGTAGATGTGGAGGTAATATATGTTGTGGTAAAGTGAAGGAGGAGCACTGGGCACATAACAGGACTGTGTCAGTGCACATTCAGTGTCTGTGGAGCTTCTTTGGACAGGCCTGTGAGACTAAACAGCAGCCCCTGGAGGCTCATATGTTTATTGCATCCCAAAAAAAAAAAGCAAAGTTGCTCAACAAATGTTAAGATTATGAATTGTCTATCAAACTGTAAGCTTGAAACGCTGCTGCCAGTTAAACCTCTCTGTACCAGCTCCAGAGACCTGTGCAGCTCAAAGCTACATTCAGGAGAGTTTTTTTTTTTTAATCAGTTTTACTTTTATGTCCAAAATTTTGCTTTTACCAGTTTGTTAAATACAGACCCCTGATGGACATGAATGGATGAATGGACCAACAGATCCAGTTACCATAGAGACAAATTAATCCTGATCTGATGGTCACAACTGAAACAGAACATCCCCAGATTCAGAAGGGTTGCATTTATTTCATAGCATTATTTTTTGCTTTTATATTGTTAGGTGCTCTTGTTATTCTGGGTCATTGAGGTCTGCTTCAGTGAGCTAAGCTCAGGCTATGACTGATGAAGCTCCCACAGGCTCATTTACAGCACACATCAGGATAAAAGTACTGGATGGCTGCACATTAGCACAGACACTATGTGAGTCAGCATCTAAGCACATGTGAGATCATCAAATTTTTAAAAATGTCATTGTTGAACATTTTTTACACAGCTAGGTAAAACATAACATCTGAAAAATATCTGATCCTAGGTCAGTCCAACAGCTCCACCGGTGTCAGTGTCTACAGTGTGTTCATCAAACAGCTGAAGGGCTTCATCACTGGCTCCCATCAAACAGCTGCAAGTCATCACCAAGTACAGGAGTGGTCAAGTCAAAGAGCTGAGTAACCAGTGACAGGCCTGTGTGACAAACAGCCTCCTGGAAGACGATGCACCTGCCACTGCAACAGCAGTGACTGTCACATTTTTTGTCACACATTTTTCTCTTTGTAAGGACACTCATTGACATAATGTAGTCCTCAGCCCCTAACCAAACCTTAACCATCTGAACTAAATGCCTCACCCTAACCCTAACCTAACCAAAACCTAATTCTAACCTGAACCTTAAAACCAAGTCTTAACCCTCAAACAGCCCTTGAAAGATGTGAGGACCAACCAAAAAGTCCTAACTCCAAGTCTATGTTCAAACTGGTCCTCACAAAGATAGATCTACAAGTACACACACACAAACACATACTTGGCTGCCCTGACTGAAACTCAAAGAAAGAAAGAAAAAGATGAAAACGTATCGTGTATGTAAATGAGGTTTTATCACCTAACTGTTGAGGTTTGATTATTTTGTTTCATCAAAGTATTTTCACATAGGACCAGTGCATCATTCTTTTGATCTGTTTGGCTCTCATGAATGTATCTGTGGGAAATTTTCTTTATCTTTTCATGGCTCTTTAAATATAGACCAAAAAAATCCCCCCCAAAAAACAGGACCTCCTGTTGTTCTACATCACACAGGAGAGATAAAAAAATCACATGTGTGGCACAGAGCTGGAGAGTCCTGTTTTTCTGTGTGGATTTAGCTGACTTGCATGTACACAGATACACTGAATACAGTCGCTCACTGAAGAACATCTGAAGGAATGAAAGAACACGTTTTCAAGATTTCAATCATCTTTAATTCAACTCTCATTTTTTTTTTACAGTCATTTAATAGGACATAAGTGCATCTTGGTTTAGTATGAAATCACTGCCTTGCATTGGAAAGTGATTAGGTTTGCTTCCTTAACAGGAATTGCAATCCAATCTTTAGTCAGCACCTCAGCAGAATTACAGCCTCGTGCAGTGAGTGCCTCTGTGACGGGACAACACGCCCACATACACCTCTGAGATGAACAATATCAAACTAACTCACCTCTTTGTGGTTATTTGTCAGAAAATTTGCTCAGGTAAGAAATTCCAAAATCTGAAATTCGACCACACTGGATTAGAGCATGTGACTGAACACAGTCATCCAAACAGGCTCCTGGTCTCTGAGCGTGTCTCAACTAAGAAGCTGTTGTAACTTCATGTCACTGTGTGCTGCCCCTGTGCACTGACGTCTGACTGTGAATCACAGCTTCATTTATCTCAAATTATCTCTTCAATACCAAAGTAATCTGAAAACGAAAATCTCAACTGCAAAGAACCTTAAAACAGGGTTAAAGATTGAATCACATGACTCAGAATTACGCATACAGAATTGTGCATACTGTCTTCTCCTGTCACTGCACATCAGGGACAAAAACTCATTGGGCTCTAACTTGTCTGAGCTGAAACACAGCCCACTCTCTCCTGTTAGGACTATTCACGAACACTTTCTAACTTCACACTGTCACTGTGTGTGTGTGTGTTTTACATCAGTGTGTTACAGTTTGCTGGTCAGCTGAGGGTGTGTGCGTGTGCTGGCTGTCCCTGGAAACCCTCCCTCGAAGGCGGCGTTCAGCACCTCGTCGAGGTTTGCGGCGGTGACGAAGTCAAGGTCGGCTCGGATGTTGGCCGGAAGCTCCTCCAGGTCCTTCTCGTTGCGTTTCGGGAGAATGACGCACTTCACTCCTGCCCTGTAGGCCGCCAGGACTTTGTCCTTGATCCCGCCCACCTGAGGAGGACGGACCAATCCAGGCGGTTAAAATGGCGTGGCCGTGGATTTACACACTATTGTGTGTGCAGAATGTGAGTACTCACCGGCAGCACCAGCCCTCTTAATGTGATCTCTCCTGTCATGGCAATGTCTGATCTGACCAGTCGGCCGCTGAACAGTGAGGCTAAGCAGGTTACTATGGTAACGCCGGCAGAGGGGCCATCCTTGGTGACAGCTCCGGCAGGGAAGTGGAGGTGGATGTCTGTCCCTTCTAGAGGATCTGGACCCCCGACCACTGATCTCACACACACACACGTTCTCCATTAGAGCATGCTAATTAGCCTCTTTCACGTGTTCTACTTGCTGCAGCAGTAGTGTCTCTGTAAACTCATGTACAGTGTATATATGTAAACACATCTGCGTGTGGACTCACTGTTGGTGAGCTGGTAGGTTTTAGCGTTTGCTCTGAGCCAGCTGATGGCCAGATGGGCAGATTCTTTCATAACATCCCCCAGCTGACCGGTCAGTGTGAGCTGACCTTCTCCCTCCATTCGACTGGCCTCCACAAACATGATCTCCCCACCGAGCGGGGTCCACGCCAGCCCCAGAGCTACACCGGGAAGGGTAAACCGCTCAGACACCTTCCACCGCACGCACACACACACACATACATACACACACCTGTAAGTGGCTGCCGCATTCTACGACTGTGTTTTCAGCTATTTTGACTTTACGTACAGCAGCAGTTGTGGAGCAGTGAAACATCACCAAAAAAAACCCAAAAAAACTAACACCTGCAGATTCATTTTGCACAGGTTTCTGTCACTGACTTGTAGAGAAAACTTTCTGCATCTTTATAAATACTGCTAATTCTCTGCAGATGCTGCTCCATCTGCCCCACCCAGAACTCCGTCTCTCTGCTGGTGCCCTGCTTACCTCCATCTCAAACAGTGGAAGTCCCAGGATGTCTTTCAGGGCCATGTGGTCGATCAGTATGGGCATCTCTGGGGGTGCCGCCTTGTCTGAACACACACACCCACACACACACACACACACACACACGTACAGTTAATTAATTATGCAACATTACATCTAGGGATGCACCGATTCACATCTTTTCACTTCTGAGCCACTTTGGTGTATCGTTTGTGTGTAAAATAGCGCGATCGATGCTAATGCGCTAACCCGTCAATTGGATTCTCCATATTATGTTAGCATCGAGCTAATCGCTACTTATTACCACTTGTAGGTCGCGACGGAGCTTCCGCCCCTCGGTACAACGGCTTAGCAAACATTGCACATTGCTGTCTTGCTTTATTGTGTTTCAAGTGTAAAATATTTTCACACAGTGCAAACATGTGCTGAAAAGTTGGTAAGCCACGATGCTCGCCTGCTAGCTGGCTGCAAACTGTGGAATGGTTTTCCTGGATGGCGACGTGTCTCATTACTCCGCGTCACATTGAGACACGTCTCCGTTCAGGAAATCCATTCCACATTTTGCAGCCAGTTAGCAGAGCAGCCGACAGGCAATCACTTGTGGAGTCATTTCAGTAGACAATATTAAAGCACAGAAATGGTTCATGGATTGGAAATCTCCGCACGTTGAATAGGAAATTTAGGATCTGTGAATTATGTTGGTATCGGAACCCGATACCAATACTGTTTTGACACCTGACGGCTGTATGACGTGCTTTATGACATTTTGAGGTCTTCTTAAAATGTGACTTTTTTTTGGCATATTTTGACGCCTTGGTATACTATGACTTGTTTTATGACATTTTGAGATCATGCTAAAAAAATCACTTTTTTGGCATATTTTGACACCTTAGTATACTATGATGTTTTTTATGTCATTTTGAGGTCTTACCAAACTATGAATTTTTTTTTGGCATATTTTGACGCCTTACTATTCTATGACATTTTGAGGTCTTACTAAAATATGACTTTTTTTGGCATATTTTGATGCCTTACGGTTTTTATGACATTTCAAGGTCTTACAAAAATTTGACTTTTTTTGGGCATTTTTTGACGCCTTACTATACTATGACGTTTTTTATGACTTTTGAAGGTCAAAAATTTTTTTGACTTTTTTTTGTCCGATTTTGACGCCTTACTATACTATGACGTTTTTTATGACTTTTGGAGGTCAAAAAAAAATTAGACTTTTTTTGTCCGATTTTGATGCCTTATTATACTATGACGTTTTTCATGACTTTTGGAGGTCAAAAAAAAATTAGACTTTTTTTGTCCGATTTTGACGCCTTACTATACTATGACGTTTTTATGACTTTTGGAGGTCAAAAAAAAATTAGACTTTTTTTATACGATTTTGACGCCTTACTATACTATGACATTTTTTATGACTTTTAAAGGTCAAAAAAAATTTGACATTTTTTGTCCGATTTTGACGCCTTACTATACTATGACGTTTTTTATGACTTTTGGAGGTCAAAAAAAATTTGACTTTTTTTGTCCGATTTTGACGCCTTACTATACAATGATGTTTTTTATGACTTTTGGAGGTCAAAAATTTTTTTGACTTTTTTTGTCCGATTTTGACGCCTTACTATACTATGACGTTTTTTATGACTTTTGGAGGTCAAAATTTTTTTTGACTTTTTTTGTCCGATTTTGACGCCTTACTATACTATGACGTTTTTTATGACTTTTGGAGGTCAAAAATTTTTTTGACTTTTTTTGTCCGATTTTGACGCCTTACTATACTATGACGTTTTTTATGACTTTTGGAGGTCAAAAATTTTTCTGACTTTTTTTGTGCGATTTTGACGCCTTACTATACTATGATGTTTTTTATGACTTTTGGAGATCAAAATTTTTTGTAACTTTTTTTTGTCCGATTTTGACGCCTTACTATACTATGACGTTTTTTATGACTTTTGGAGGTCAAAAAAATTTTTGACTTTTTTTGTCCGATTTTGACGCCTTACTATACTATGACGTTTTTTATGACTTTTGGAGGTCAAAAAAAAATTTGACTTTTTTTGTCCGATTTTGACGCCTTACTATACTATGACGTTTTTTATGACTTTTGGAGGTTAAAAAAAATTTTGACTTTTTTTGTCCGATTTTGACGCCTTATTATACTATGACGTTTTTTATGACTTTTGGAGGTCAAATTTTTTTTTGACTTTTTGTATCCGATTTTGACGCCTTATTATACTATGACGTTTTTTATGACTTTTGGAGGTCAAATTTTTTTTTGACTTTTTTTGTCCGATTTTGACGCCTTACTATACTAGGACGTTTTTTATGACTTTTGGAGGTCAAAAAAAAATTTGACTTTTTTTGTCCGGTTTTGACGCCTTACTATACTATGACGTTTTTTATGACTTTTGGAGATCAAAATTTTTTGTAACTTTTTTTTGTCCGATTTTGACGCCTTACTATACTATGACGTTTTTTATGACTTTTGGAGGTCAAAAAAAATTTTGACTTTTTTTGTCCGATTTTGACGCCTTACTATACTATGACGTTTTTTATGACTTTTGGAGGTCAAAAAAAAATTTGACTTTTTTTGTCCGATTTTGACGCCTTATTATACTATGACGTTTTTTATGACTTTTGGAGGTCAAAAAAAAATTTGACTTTTTTTGTCCGATTTTGACGCCTTACTATACTATGACGTTTTTTATGACTTTTGAAGGTCAAAATTTTTTTTAACTTTTTTTGTCCGATTTTGACGCCTTACTATACTATGACGTTTTTTATGACTTTTGGAGGTCAAATTTTTTTTTGACTTTTTTTGTCCGATTTTGACGCCTTAATATACTATGACGTTTTTTATGACTTTTGGAGGTCAAAAATTTTTTTGACTTTTTTTGTCCGATTTTGACGCCTTACTATACTATGACGTTTTTTATGACTTTTGGAGGTCAAAAAAAAATTTGACTTTTTTTGTCCGGGTTTGATGCCTTACTATACTATGACGTTTTTTATGACTTTTGGAGGTCAAATTTTTTTTTTACTTTTTGTATCCGATTTTGACGCCTTATTATACTATGACGTTTTTTATGACTTTTGGAGGTCAAAATTTTTTTTGACTTTTTTTATCCGATTTTGACGCCTTACTATACTATGACGTTTTTTATGACTTTTGGAGGTCAAAAAAAATTTTGACATTTTTTGTCCGATTTTGACGCCTTATTATACTATGACGTTTTTTATGACTTTTGGAGGTCAAAAAAATTTTTGACTTTTTTTGTCCGATTTTGACGCCTTATTATACTATGACGTTTTTTATGACTTTTGGAGGTCAAAAAAATTTTTGACTTTTTTTGTCCGATTTTGACGCCTTACTATACTATGACGTTTTTTATGACTTTTGGAGGTCAAAAATTTTTTTGACTTTTTTTGTCCGATTTTGACGCCTTACTATACTATGACGTTTTTTATGACTTTTGGACGTCAAAAAAATTTTTGACTTTTTTTGTCCGATTTTGACGCCTTACTATACTGTGATGTTTTTTATGACTTTTGGAGGTCAAAAATTTTTTTGACTTTTTTTGTGCGATTTTGACGCCTTACTATACTATGATGTTTTTTATGACTTTTGGAGATCAAAATTTTTTGTAACTTTTTTTGTCCGATTTTGACGCCTTACTATACTATGACGTTTTTTATGACTTTTGGAGGTCAAAAAAAAATTTGACTTTTTTTGTCCGATTTTGACGCCTTACTATACTATGACGTTTTTTATGACTTTTGAAGGTCAAAAATTTTTTTGACTTTTTTTGTCCGATTTTGACGCCTTACTATACTGTGACGTTTTTCATGACATTTTGAGGTCAAAAAAATTTTTTACTTTTTTTGTCCGATTTTGACACCTTACTATACTATGACGTTTTTATGACTTTTGGAAGTCAAAAATTTTTTTGACTTTTTTTGTCCGATTTTGATGCCTTACTATACTATGATGTTTTTTATGACTTTTGGAGGTCAAAAAAAAATTAGACTTTTTTTGTCCGATTTTGACGCCTTACTATACTATGACGTTTTTTATGACTTTTGGAGGTTAAAAAAAATTTTGACTTTTTTTGTCCGATTTTGACGCCTTACTATACTATGACGTTTTTCATGACTTTTGGAGGTCAAAAAATTTTTTGACTTTTTTCGTGCGATTTTGACGCCTTACTATACTATGACGTTTTTTATGAGTTTTGGAGGTCAAATTTTTTTTTGACTTTTTTTGTCCGATTTTGACGCCTTACTATACTATGACATTTTTCATGACTTTTGGAGGTCAAAAAAAAATTAGACTTTTTTTGTCCGATTTTGACGCCTTACTATACTATGACGTTTTTTATGACTTTTGAAGGTCAAAAATTTTTTTGACTTTTTGTATCCGATTTTGACGCCTTATTATACTATGACGTTTTTTATGACTTTTGGAGGTCAAATTTTTTTTTGACTTTTTTTATCCGATTTTGACGCCTTACTATACTATGACGTTTTTTATGACTTTTGGAGGTAAAAAAAAAATTAGACTTTTTTTGTCCAGTTTTGACGCCTTACTATACTATGACGTTTTTTATGACTTTTGGAGGTCAAATTTTTTTTTGACTTTTTTTGTCCGATTTTGACGCCTTACTATACTATGACGTTTTTTATGACTTTTGGAAGTCAAAAAAAAATTTGACTTTTTTTGTCCGGTTTTGACGCCTTACTATACTATGACGTTTTTCATGACTTTTGGAGGTCAAAAAAATTTTTGACTTTTTTTGTCCGATTTTGACGCCTTACTATACTATGACGTTTTTTATGACTTTTGGAGATCAAAATTTTTTGTAACTTTTTTTTGTCCGATTTTGACGCCTTACTATACTATGACGTTTTTTATGACTTTTGGAGGTCAAAAAAAATTTTGACTTTTTTTGTCCGATTTTGACGCCTTACTATACTATGACGTTTTTTATGACTTTTGGAGGTCAAAAAAAAATTTGACTTTTTTTGTCCGATTTTGACGCCTTACTATACTATGACGTTTTTTATGACTTTTGGAGGTTAAAAAAAATTGACTTTTTTTGTCCGATTTTGACGCCTTATTATACTATGACGTTTTTTATGACTTTCGGAAGGTCAAAAATTTTTTTGACTTTTTTTGTCCGATTTTGACGCCTTACTATACTATGACGTTTTTTATGACTTTTGAAGGTCAAAAATTTTTTTGACTTTTTTTGTCCGATTTTGACGCCTTACTATACTATGACGTTTTTTATGACTTTTGGAGGGCAAATTTTTTTTTGACTTTTTGTATCCGATTTTGACGCCTTATTATACTATGACGTTTTTTATGACTTTTGGAGGTCAAATTTTTTTTTGACTTTTTTTGTCCGATTTTGACGCCTTACTATACTATGATGTTTTTTATGACTTTTGGAGGTCAAAAAAAATTTTGACTTTTTTTGTCCGATTTTGACGCCTTACTATACTATGACGTTTTTTATGACTTTTGGAGGTCAAAATTTTTTTTTACTTTTTTTGTCCGATTTTGACGCCTTACTATACTATGACATTTTTCATGACTTTTGGAGGTCAAAAAAAATTTTGACTTTTTTTGTCCGATTTTGACGCCTTACTATACTATGACGTTTTTTATGACTTTTGAAGGTCAAAATTTTTTTTAACTTTTTTTTGTCCGATTTTGACGCCTTACTATACTATGACGTTTTTTATGACTTTTGGAGGTCAAAAATTTTTTTGACTTTTTTTGTCCGATTTTGACGCCTTACTATACTATGACCTTTTTCATGACTTTTGGAGGTCAAAAAAAATTTTGACTTTTTTTGTCCGATTTTGACGCCTTACTATACTATGACGTTTTTTATGACTTTTGGAGGTCAAAATTTTTTTTGACTTTTTTTGTCCGATTTTGACGCCTTACTATACTATGACGTTTTTTATGACTTTTGGAGGTCAAAAATTTTTTTGACTTTTTTTGTGCGATTTTGACGCCTTACTATACTATGACGTTTTTTATGACTTTTGGAGGTCAAAAAAAAATTAGACTTTTTTTGTCCGGTTTTGACGCCTTACTATACTATGACGTTTTTTATGACTTTTGGAGGTCAAATTTTTTTTTGACTTTTTGTATCCGATTTTGACGCCTTATTATACTATGACGTTTTTTATGACTTTTGGAGGTCAATTTTTTTTTTGACTTTTTTTATCCGATTTTGACGCCTTACTATACTATGACGTTTTTTATGACTTTTGGAGGTCAAAAAAAATTTTGACATTTTTTGTCCGATTTTGACGCCTTACTATACTATGACGTTTTTTATGACTTTTGGAGGTCAAAATTTTTTTTGACTTTTTTTGTCCGATTTTGACGCCTTACTATACTATGACGTTTTTTATGACTTTTGGAGGTCAAAAAAAAATTAGACTTTTTTTGTCCGGTTTTGACGCATTACTATACTATGACGTTTTTTATGACTTTTGGAGGTCAAAAAAAAATTTGACTTTTTTTGTCCGGTTTTGACGCATTACTATACTATGACGTTTTTCATGACTTTTGGAGGTCAAAAAAAATTTTGACTTTTTTTGTCCGATTTTGACGCCTTACTATACTATGACATTTTTTATGACTTTTGGAGGTCAAAAATTTTTTTGACTTTTTTTGTCCGATTTTGACGCCTTACTATACTATGACCTTTTTCATGACTTTTGGAGGTCAAAAAAATTTTTGACTTTTTTTGTCCGATTTTGACGCCTTACTATACTATGACGTTTTTTATGACTTTTGGAGGTCAAATTTTTTTTTGACTTTTTGTATCCGATTTTGACGCCTTATTATACTATGACGTTTTTTATGACTTTTGGAGGTCAAATTTTTTTTTGACTTTTTTTGTCCGATTTTGACGCCTTACTATACTATGACGTTTTTTATGACTTTTGGAGGTCAAAAAAAAATTTGACTTTTTTTGTCCGGTTTTGACGCATTACTATACTATGACGTTTTTCATGACTTTTGGAGGTCAAAAAAAATTTTGACTTTTTTTGTCCGATTTTGACGCCTTACTATACTATGACGTTTTTTATGACTTTTGGAGGTCAAAATTTTTTTTTACTTTTTTTGTCCGATTTTGACGCCTTACTATACTATGACATTTTTCATGACTTTTGGAGGTCAAAAAAAATTTTGACTTTTTTTGTCCGATTTTGACGCCTTACTATACTATGACGTTTTTTATGACTTTTGAAGGTCAAAATTTTTTTTAACTTTTTTTGTCCGATTTTGACGCCTTACTATACTATGACGTTTTTTATGACTTTTGGAGGTCAAAAATTTTTTTGACTTTTTTTGTCCGATTTTGACGCCTTACTATACTATGACCTTTTTCATGACTTTTGGAGGTCAAAAAAAAATTTGACTTTTTTTGTCCGATTTTGACGCCTTACTATACTATGACGTTTTTTATGACTTTTGGAGGTTAAAAAAAATTGACTTTTTTTGTCCGATTTTGACGCCTTATTATACTATGACGTTTTTTATGACTTTTGAAGGTCAAAAATTTTTTTGACTTTTTTTGTCCGATTTTGACGCCTTACTATACTATGACGTTTTTTATGACTTTTGGAGGTCAAATTTTTTTTTGACTTTTTGTATCCGATTTTGACGCCTTATTATACTATGACGTTTTTTATGACTTTTGGAGGTCAAATTTTTTTTTGACTTTTTTTGTCCGATTTTGACGCCTTACTATACTATGACGTTTTTTATGACTTTTGGAGGTCAAAAAAAATTTTGACTTTTTTTGTCCGATTTTGACGCCTTACTATACTATGACGTTTTTTATGACTTTTGGAGGTCAAAATTTTTTTTTACTTTTTTTGTCCGATTTTGACGCCTTACTATACTATGACATTTTTCATGACTTTTGGAGGTCAAAAAAAATTTTGACTTTTTTTGTCCGATTTTGACGCCTTACTATACTATGACGTTTTTTATGACTTTTGGAGATCAAAATTTTTTGTAACTTTTTTTTGTCCGATTTTGACGCCTTACTATACTATGACGTTTTTTATGACTTTTGGAGGTTAAAAAAAATTGACTTTTTTTGTCCGATTTTGACGCCTTACTATACTATGACGTTTTTTATGACTTTTGAAGGTCAAAATTTTTTTTAACTTTTTTTTGTCCGATTTTGACGCCTTACTATACTATGACGTTTTTTATGACTTTTGGAGGTCAAAAATTTTTTTGACTTTTTTTGTCCGATTTTGACGCCTTACTATACTATGACCTTTTTCATGACTTTTGGAGGTCAAAAAAAATTTTGACTTTTTTTGTCCGATTTTGACGCCTTACTATACTATGACGTTTTTTATGACTTTTGGAGGTCAAAATTTTTTTTGACTTTTTTTGTCCGATTTTGACGCCTTACTATACTATGACGTTTTTTATGACTTTTGGAGGTCAAAAATTTTTTTGACTTTTTTTGTGCGATTTTGACGCCTTACTATACTATGACGTTTTTTATGACTTTTGGAGGTCAAAAAAAAATTAGACTTTTTTTGTCCGGTTTTGACGCCTTACTATACTATGACGTTTTTTATGACTTTTGGAGGTCAAATTTTTTTTTGACTTTTTGTATCCGATTTTGACGCCTTATTATACTATGACGTTTTTTATGACTTTTGGAGGTCAAATTTTTTTTTGACTTTTTTTGTCCGATTTTGACGCCTTACTATACTATGACGTTTTTTATGACTTTTGGAGGTCAAAAAAAAATTTGACTTTTTTTGTCCGATTTTGACGCCTTACTATACTATGACGTTTTTTATGACTTTTGGAGGTCAAAATTTTTTTTTACTTTTTTTGTCCGATTTTGACGCCTTACTATACTATGACATTTTTCATGACTTTTGGAGGTCAAAAAAAATTTTGACTTTTTTTGTCCGATTTTGACGCCTTACTATACTATGACGTTTTTTATGACTTTTGAAGGTCAAAATTTTTTTTAACTTTTTTTGTCCGATTTTGACGCCTTACTATACTATGACGTTTTTTATGACTTTTGGAGGTCAAAAATTTTTTTGACTTTTTTTGTCCGATTTTGACGCCTTACTATACTATGACCTTTTTCATGACTTTTGGAGGTCAAAAAAAAATTTGACTTTTTTTGTCCGATTTTGACGCCTTACTATACTATGACGTTTTTTATGACTTTTGGAGGTTAAAAAAAATTGACTTTTTTTGTCCGATTTTGACGCCTTATTATACTATGACGTTTTTTATGACTTTTGAAGGTCAAAAATTTTTTTGACTTTTTTTGTCCGATTTTGACGCCTTACTATACTATGACGTTTTTTATGACTTTTGGAGGTCAAATTTTTTTTTGACTTTTTGTATCCGATTTTGACGCCTTATTATACTATGACGTTTTTTATGACTTTTGGAGGTCAAATTTTTTTTTGACTTTTTTTGTCCGATTTTGACGCCTTACTATACTATGACGTTTTTTATGACTTTTGGAGGTCAAAAAAAATTTTGACTTTTTTTGTCCGATTTTGACGCCTTACTATACTATGACGTTTTTTATGACTTTTGGAGGTCAAAATTTTTTTTTACTTTTTTTGTCCGATTTTGACGCCTTACTATACTATGACATTTTTCATGACTTTTGGAGGTCAAAAAAAATTTTGACTTTTTTTGTCCGATTTTGACGCCTTACTATACTATGACGTTTTTTATGACTTTTGAAGGTCAAAATTTTTTTTAACTTTTTTTGTCCGATTTTGACGCCTTACTATACTATGACGTTTTTTATGACTTTTGGAGGTCAAAAATTCTTTTGACTTTTTTTGTCCGATTTTGACGCCTTACTATACTATGACCTTTTTCATGACTTTTGGAGGTCAAAAAAAATTTTGACTTTTTTTGTCCGATTTTGACGCCTTACTATACTATGACGTTTTTTATGACTTTTGGAGGTCAAAATTTTTTTTGACTTTTTTTGTCCGATTTTGACGCCTTACTATACTATGACGTTTTTTATGACTTTTGGAGGTCAAAAATTTTTTTGACTTTTTTTGTGCGATTTTGACGCCTTACTATACTATGACGTTTTTTATGACTTTTGGAGGTCAAAAAAAAATTAGACTTTTTTTGTCCGGTTTTGACGCCTTACTATACTATGACGTTTTTTATGACTTTTGGAGGTCAAATTTTTTTTTGACTTTTTGTATCCGATTTTGACGCCTTATTATACTATGACGTTTTTTATGACTTTTGGAGGTCAATTTTTTTTTTGACTTTTTTTATCCGATTTTGACGCCTTACTATACTATGACGTTTTTTATGACTTTTGGAGGTCAAAAAAAATTTTGACATTTTTTGTCCGATTTTGACGCCTTACTATACTATGACGTTTTTTATGACTTTTGGAGGTCAAAATTTTTTTTGACTTTTTTTGTCCGATTTTGACGCCTTACTATACTATGACGTTTTTTATGACTTTTGGAGGTCAAAAATTTTTTTGACTTTTTTTGTCCGATTTTGACACCTTACTATACTATGACCTTTTTCATGACTTTTGGAGGTCAAAAAAAATTTTGACTTTTTTTGTCCGATTTTGACGCCTTACTATACTATGACGTTTTTTATGACTTTTGGAGGTCAAAATTTTTTTTTACTTTTTTTGTCCGATTTTGACGCCTTACTATACTATGACATTTTTCATGACTTTTGGAGGTCAAAAAAAATTTTGACTTTTTTTGTCCGATTTTGACGCCTTACTATACTATGACGTTTTTTATGACTTTTGAAGGTCAAAATTTTTTTTAACTTTTTTTGTCCGATTTTGACGCCTTACTATACTATGACGTTTTTTATGACTTTTGGAGGTCAAAAATTTTTTTGACTTTTTTTGTCCGATTTTGACGCCTTACTATACTATGACTTTTTTCATGACTTTTGGAGGTCAAAAAAAATTTTGACTTTTTTTGTCCGATTTTGACGCCTTACTATACTATGACGTTTTTTATGACTTTTGGAGGTCAAATTTTTTTTTGACTTTTTTTGTCCGATTTTGACGCCTTACTATACTATGACGTTTTTTATGACTTTTGGAGGTCAAAAAAAAATTAGACTTTTTTTGTCCGGTTTTGACGCCTTACTATACTATGACGTTTTTTATGACTTTTGGAGGTCAAATTTTTTTTTGACTTTTTGTATCCGATTTTGACGCCTTATTATACTATGACGTTTTTTATGACTTTTGGAGGTCAATTTTTTTTTTGACTTTTTTTATCCGATTTTGACGCCTTACTATACTATGACGTTTTTTATGACTTTTGGAGGTCAAAAAAAATTTTGACATTTTTTGTCCGATTTTGACGCCTTACTATACTATGACGTTTTTTATGACTTTTGGAGGTCAAAATTTTTTTTGACTTTTTTTGTCCGATTTTGACGCCTTACTATACTATGACGTTTTTTATGACTTTTGGAGGTCAAAAAAAAATTTGACTTTTTTTGTCCGGTTTTGACGCATTACTATACTATGACGTTTTTTATGACTTTTGGAGGTCAAAAAAAAATTTGACTTTTTTTGTCCGGTTTTGACGCATTACTATACTATGACGTTTTTCATGACTTTTGGAGGTCAAAAAAAATTTTGACTTTTTTTGTCCGATTTTGACGCCTTACTATACTATGACATTTTTTATGACTTTTGGAGGTCAAAAATTTTTTTGACTTTTTTTGTCCGATTTTGACGCCTTACTATACTATGACCTTTTTCATGACTTTTGGAGGTCAAAAAAAATTTTGACTTTTTTTGTCCGATTTTGACGCCTTACTATACTATGACGTTTTTTATGACTTTTGGAGGTCAAATTTTTTTTTGACTTTTTGTATCCGATTTTGACGCCTTATTATACTATGACGTTTTTTATGACTTTTGGAGGTCAAATTTTTTTTTGACTTTTTTTGTCCGATTTTGACGCCTTACTATACTATGACGTTTTTTATGACTTTTGGAGGTCAAAAAAAAATTTGACTTTTTTTGTCCGGTTTTGACGCATTACTATACTATGACGTTTTTCATGACTTTTGGAGGTCAAAAAAAATTTTGACTTTTTTTGTCCGATTTTGACGCCTTACTATACTATGACGTTTTTTATGACTTTTGGAGGTCAAAATTTTTTTTTACTTTTTTTGTCCGATTTTGACGCCTTACTATACTATGACATTTTTCATGACTTTTGGAGGTCAAAAAAAATTTTGACTTTTTTTGTCCGATTTTGACGCCTTACTATACTATGACGTTTTTTATGACTTTTGAAGGTCAAAATTTTTTTTAACTTTTTTTGTCCGATTTTGACGCCTTACTATACTATGACGTTTTTTATGACTTTTGGAGGTCAAAAATTTTTTTGACTTTTTTTGTCCGATTTTGACGCCTTACTATACTATGACCTTTTTCATGACTTTTGGAGGTCAAAAAAAATTTTGACTTTTTTTGTCCGATTTTGACGCCTTACTATACTATGACGTTTTTTATGACTTTTGGAGGTCAAAATTTTTTTTGACTTTTTTTGTCCGATTTTGACGCCTTACTATACTATGACGTTTTTTATGACTTTTGGAGATCAAAAATTTTTTTGACTTTTTTTGTGCGATTTTGACGCCTTACTATACTATGACGTTTTTTATGACTTTTGGAGGTCAAAAAAAAATTAGACTTTTTTTGTCCGGTTTTGACGCCTTACTATACTATGACGTTTTTTATGACTTTTGGAGGTCAAATTTTTTTTTGACTTTTTGTATCCGATTTTGACGCCTTATTATACTATGACGTTTTTTATGACTTTTGGAGGTCAATTTTTTTTTTGACTTTTTTTATCCGATTTTGACGCCTTACTATACTATGACGTTTTTTATGACTTTTGGAGGTCAAAAAAAATTTTGACATTTTTTGTCCGATTTTGACGCCTTACTATACTATGACGTTTTTTATGACTTTTGGAGGTCAAAAATTTTTTTGACTTTTTTTGTCCGATTTTGACGCCTTACTATACTATGACGTTTTTTATGACTTTTGGAGGTCAAAATTTTTTTTGACTTTTTTTGTCCGATTTTGACGCCTTACTATACTATGACGTTTTTTATGACTTTTGGAGGTCAAAAAAAAATTTGACTTTTTTTGTCCGGTTTTGACGCATTACTATACTATGACGTTTTTCATGACTTTTGGAGGTCAAAAAAATTTTTGACTTTTTTTGTCCGATTTTGACGCCTTACTATACTATGACGTTTTTTATGACTTTTGGAGGTCAAAAATTTTTTTGACTTTTTTTGTCCGATTTTGACGCCTTACTATACTATGACGTTTTTTATGACTTTTGGACGTCAAAAAAAATTTTGACTTTTTTTGTCCGGGTTTGACGCCTTACTATACTATGACGTTTTTTATGACTTTTGGAGGTCAAAAATTTTTTTGACTTTTTTTGTCCGATTTTGACGCCTTACTATACTATGACGTTTTTTATGACTTTTGGAGGTCAAAATTTTTTTTGACTTTTTTTGTCCGATTTTGACGCCTTACTATACTATGACGTTTTTTATGACTTTTGGAGGTCAAAAAAAAATTTGACTTTTTTTGTCCGGTTTTGACGCCTTACTATACTATGACGTTTTTTATGACTTTTGGAGGTCAAATTTTTTTTTGACTTTTTGTATCCGATTTTGACGCCTTATTATACTATGACGTTTTTTATGACTTTTGGAGGTCAAAAATTTTTTTGACTTTTTTTATCCGATTTTGACGCCTTACTATACTATGACGTTTTTTATGACTTTTGGAGGTCAAAAAAAATTTTGACATTTTTTGTCCGATTTTGACGCCTTACTATACTATGACGTTTTTTATGACTTTTGGAGGTCAAAAATTTTTTTGACTTTTTTTGTCCGATTTTGACGCCTTACTATACTATGACGTTTTTTATGACTTTTGGACGTCAAAAAAAAATTTGACTTTTTTTGTCCGGGTTTGACGCCTTACTATACTATGACGTTTTTTATGACTTTTGGAGGTCAAATTTTTTTTTGACTTTTTGTATCCGATTTTGACGCCTTATTATACTATGACGTTTTTTATGACTTTTGGACGTCAAAAAAAATTTTGACTTTTTTTGTCCGGGTTTGACGCCTTACTATACTATGACGTTTTTTATGACTTTTGGAGATCAAAATTTTTTTTGACTTTTTTTGTCCGATTTTGACGCCTTACTATACTATGACATTTTTCATGACTTTTGGAGGTCAAAAAAAATTTTGACTTTTTTTGTCCGATTTTGACGCCTTACTATACTGTGATGTTTTTTATGACTTTTGGAGGTCAAAAATTTTTTTGACTTTTTTTGTGCGATTTTGACGCCTTACTATACTATGATGTTTTTTATGACTTTTGGAGATCAAAATTTTTTGTAACTTTTTTTGTCCGATTTTGACGCCTTACTATACTATGACGTTTTTTATGACTTTTGGAGGTCAAAAAAAAATTTGACTTTTTTTGTCCGATTTTGACGCCTTACTATACTATGACGTTTTTTATGACTTTTGAAGGTCAAAAATTTTTTTGACTTTTTTTGTCCGATTTTGACGCCTTACTATACTGTGACGTTTTTCATGACATTTTGAGGTCAAAAAAATTTTTTACTTTTTTTGTCCGATTTTGACACCTTACTATACTATGACGTTTTTATGACTTTTGGAAGTCAAAAATTTTTTTGACTTTTTTTGTCCGATTTTGATGCCTTACTATACTATGATGTTTTTTATGACTTTTGGAGGTCAAAAAAAAATTAGACTTTTTTTGTCCGATTTTGACGCCTTACTATACTATGACGTTTTTTATGACTTTTGGAGGTTAAAAAAAATTTTGACTTTTTTTGTCCGATTTTGACGCCTTACTATACTATGACGTTTTTCATGACTTTTGGAGGTCAAAAAAAATTTTGACTTTTTTTGTCCGGTTTTGACGCCTTACTATACTATGACGTTTTTCATGACTTTTGGAGGTCAAAAAATTTTTTGACTTTTTTCGTGCGATTTTGACGCCTTACTATACTATGACGTTTTTTATGAGTTTTGGAGGTCAAATTTTTTTTTGACTTTTTTTGTCCGATTTTGACGCCTTACTATACTATGACATTTTTCATGACTTTTGGAGGTCAAAAAAAAATTAGACTTTTTTTGTCCGATTTTGACGCCTTACTATACTATGACGTTTTTTATGACTTTTGAAGGTCAAAAATTTTTTTGACTTTTTGTATCCGATTTTGACGCCTTATTATACTATGACGTTTTTTATGACTTTTGGAGGTCAAATTTTTTTTTGACTTTTTTTATCCGATTTTGACGCCTTACTATACTATGACGTTTTTTATGACTTTTGGAGGTAAAAAAAAAATTAGACTTTTTTTGTCCAGTTTTGACGCCTTACTATACTATGACGTTTTTTATGACTTTTGGAGGTCAAATTTTTTTTTGACTTTTTTTGTCCGATTTTGACGCCTTACTATACTATGACGTTTTTTATGACTTTTGGAAGTCAAAAAAAAATTTGACTTTTTTTGTCCGGTTTTGACGCCTTACTATACTATGACGTTTTTCATGACTTTTGGAGGTCAAAAAAATTTTTGACTTTTTTTGTCCGATTTTGACGCCTTACTATACTATGACGTTTTTTATGACTTTTGGAGATCAAAATTTTTTGTAACTTTTTTTTGTCCGATTTTGACGCCTTACTATACTATGACGTTTTTTATGACTTTTGGAGGTCAAAAAAAATTTTGACTTTTTTTGTCCGATTTTGACGCCTTACTATACTATGACGTTTTTTATGACTTTTGGAGGTCAAAAAAAAATTTGACTTTTTTTGTCCGATTTTGACGCCTTACTATACTATGACGTTTTTTATGACTTTTGGAGGTTAAAAAAAATTGACTTTTTTTGTCCGATTTTGACGCCTTATTATACTATGACGTTTTTTATGACTTTCGGAAGGTCAAAAATTTTTTTGACTTTTTTTGTCCGATTTTGACGCCTTACTATACTATGACGTTTTTTATGACTTTTGAAGGTCAAAAATTTTTTTGACTTTTTTTGTCCGATTTTGACACCTTACTATACTATGACCTTTTTCATGACTTTTGGAGGTCAAAAAAAATTTTGACTTTTTTTGTCCGATTTTGACGCCTTACTATACTATGACGTTTTTTATGACTTTTGGAGGTCAAATTTTTTTTTGACTTTTTGTATCCGATTTTGACGCCTTATTATACTATGACGTTTTTTATGACTTTTGGAGGTCAAATTTTTTTTTGACTTTTTTTGTCCGATTTTGACGCCTTACTATACTATGACGTTTTTTATGACTTTTGGAGGTCAAAAAAAAATTTGACTTTTTTTGTCCGGTTTTGACGCATTACTATACTATGACGTTTTTCATGACTTTTGGAGGTCAAAAAAAATTTTGACTTTTTTTGTCCGATTTTGACGCCTTACTATACTATGACGTTTTTTATGACTTTTGGAGGTCAAAATTTTTTTTTACTTTTTTTGTCCGATTTTGACGCCTTACTATACTATGACATTTTTCATGACTTTTGGAGGTCAAAAAAAATTTTGACTTTTTTTGTCCGATTTTGACGCCTTACTATACTATGACGTTTTTTATGACTTTTGAAGGTCAAAATTTTTTTTAACTTTTTTTGTCCGATTTTGACGCCTTACTATACTATGACGTTTTTTATGACTTTTGGAGGTCAAAAATTTTTTTGACTTTTTTTGTCCGATTTTGACGCCTTACTATACTATGACCTTTTTCATGACTTTTGGAGGTCAAAAAAAATTTTGACTTTTTTTGTCCGATTTTGACGCCTTACTATACTATGACGTTTTTTATGACTTTTGGAGGTCAAAATTTTTTTTGACTTTTTTTGTCCGATTTTGACGCCTTACTATACTATGACGTTTTTTATGACTTTTGGAGATCAAAAATTTTTTTGACTTTTTTTGTGCGATTTTGACGCCTTACTATACTATGACGTTTTTTATGACTTTTGGAGGTCAAAAAAAAATTAGACTTTTTTTGTCCGGTTTTGACGCCTTACTATACTATGACGTTTTTTATGACTTTTGGAGGTCAAATTTTTTTTTGACTTTTTGTATCCGATTTTGACGCCTTATTATACTATGACGTTTTTTATGACTTTTGGAGGTCAAAAATTTTTTTGACTTTTTTTGTCCGATTTTGACGCCTTACTATACTATGACCTTTTTCATGACTTTTGGAGGTCAAAAAAAAATTTGACTTTTTTTGTCCGATTTTGACGCCTTACTATACTATGACGTTTTTTATGACTTTTGGAGGTTAAAAAAAATTGACTTTTTTTGTCCGATTTTGACGCCTTATTATACTATGACGTTTTTTATGACTTTTGAAGGTCAAAAATTTTTTTGACTTTTTTTGTCCGATTTTGACGCCTTATTATACTATGACGTTTTTTATGACTTTTGGAGGTCAAATTTTTTTTTGACTTTTTTTGTCCGATTTTGACGCCTTACTATACTATGACGTTTTTTATGACTTTTGGAGGTCAAAAAAAATTTTGACTTTTTTTGTCCGATTTTGACGCCTTACTATACTATGACGTTTTTTATGACTTTTGGAGGTCAAAATTTTTTTTTACTTTTTTTGTCCGATTTTGACGCCTTACTATACTATGACATTTTTCATGACTTTTGGAGGTCAAAAAAAATTTTGACTTTTTTTGTCCGATTTTGACGCCTTACTATACTATGACGTTTTTTATGACTTTTGGAGGTCAAAATTTTTTTTAACTTTTTTTGTCCGATTTTGACGCCTTACTATACTATGACGTTTTTTATGACTTTTGGAGGTCAAAAATTCTTTTGACTTTTTTTGTCCGATTTTGACGCCTTACTATACTATGACCTTTTTCATGACTTTTGGAGGTCAAAAAAATTTTTGACTTTTTTTGTCCGATTTTGACGCCTTACTATACTATGACGTTTTTTATGACTTTTGGAGGTCAAAAATTTTTTTGACTTTTTTTGTCCGATTTTGACACCTTACTATACTATGACCTTTTTCATGACTTTTGGAGGTCAAAAAAAATTTTGACTTTTTTTGTCCGATTTTGACGCCTTACTATACTATGACGTTTTTTATGACTTTTGGAGGTCAAAATTTTTTTTTACTTTTTTTGTCCGATTTTGACGCCTTACTATACTATGACATTTTTCATGACTTTTGGAGGTCAAAAAAAATTTTGACTTTTTTTGTCCGATTTTGACGCCTTACTATACTATGACGTTTTTTATGACTTTTGAAGGTCAAAATTTTTTTTAACTTTTTTTGTCCGATTTTGACGCCTTACTATACTATGACGTTTTTTATGACTTTTGGAGGTCAAAAATTTTTTTGACTTTTTTTGTCCGATTTTGACGCCTTACTATACTATGACTTTTTTCATGACTTTTGGAGGTCAAAAAAAATTTTGACTTTTTTTGTCCGATTTTGACGCCTTACTATACTATGACGTTTTTTATGACTTTTGGAGGTCAAATTTTTTTTTGACTTTTTTTGTCCGATTTTGACGCCTTACTATACTATGACGTTTTTTATGACTTTTGGAGGTCAAAAAAAAATTAGACTTTTTTTGTCCGGTTTTGACGCCTTACTATACTATGACGTTTTTTATGACTTTTGGAGGTCAAATTTTTTTTTGACTTTTTGTATCCGATTTTGACGCCTTATTATACTATGACGTTTTTTATGACTTTTGGAGGTCAATTTTTTTTTTGACTTTTTTTATCCGATTTTGACGCCTTACTATACTATGACGTTTTTTATGACTTTTGGAGGTCAAAAAAAATTTTGACATTTTTTGTCCGATTTTGACGCCTTACTATACTATGACGTTTTTTATGACTTTTGGAGGTCAAAATTTTTTTTGACTTTTTTTGTCCGATTTTGACGCCTTACTATACTATGACGTTTTTTATGACTTTTGGAGGTCAAAAAAAAATTTGACTTTTTTTGTCCGGTTTTGACGCATTACTATACTATGACGTTTTTTATGACTTTTGGAGGTCAAAAAAAAATTTGACTTTTTTTGTCCGGTTTTGACGCATTACTATACTATGACGTTTTTCATGACTTTTGGAGGTCAAAAAAAATTTTGACTTTTTTTGTCCGATTTTGACGCCTTACTATACTATGACATTTTTTATGACTTTTGGAGGTCAAAAATTTTTTTGACTTTTTTTGTCCGATTTTGACACCTTACTATACTATGACCTTTTTCATGACTTTTGGAGGTCAAAAAAAAATTTGACTTTTTTTGTCCGATTTTGACGCCTTACTATACTATGACGTTTTTTATGACTTTTGGAGGTCAAAATTTTTTTTTACTTTTTTTGTCCGATTTTGACGCCTTACTATACTATGACATTTTTCATGACTTTTGGAGGTCAAAAAAAATTTTGACTTTTTTTGTCCGATTTTGACGCCTTACTATACTATGACGTTTTTTATGACTTTTGAAGGTCAAAATTTTTTTTAACTTTTTTTGTCCGATTTTGACGCCTTACTATACTATGACGTTTTTTATGACTTTTGGAGGTCAAAAATTTTTTTGACTTTTTTTGTCCGATTTTGACGCCTTACTATACTATGACCTTTTTCATGACTTTTGGAGGTCAAAAAAAATTTTGACTTTTTTTGTCCGATTTTGACGCCTTACTATACTATGACGTTTTTTATGACTTTTGGAGGTCAAAATTTTTTTTGACTTTTTTTGTCCGATTTTGACGCCTTACTATACTATGACGTTTTTTATGACTTTTGGAGATCAAAAATTTTTTTGACTTTTTTTGTGCGATTTTGACGCCTTACTATACTATGACGTTTTTTATGACTTTTGGAGGTCAAAAAAAAATTAGACTTTTTTTGTCCGGTTTTGACGCCTTACTATACTATGACGTTTTTTATGACTTTTGGAGGTCAAATTTTTTTTTGACTTTTTGTATCCGATTTTGACGCCTTATTATACTATGACGTTTTTTATGACTTTTGGAGGTCAATTTTTTTTTTGACTTTTTTTATCCGATTTTGACGCCTTACTATACTATGACGTTTTTTATGACTTTTGGAGGTCAAAAAAAATTTTGACATTTTTTGTCCGATTTTGACGCCTTACTATACTATGACGTTTTTTATGACTTTTGGAGGTCAAAAAAAATTTTGACATTTTTTGTCCGATTTTGACGCCTTACTATACTATGACGTTTTTTATGACTTTTGGAGGTCAAAATTTTTTTTGACTTTTTTTGTCCGATTTTGACGCCTTACTATACTATGACGTTTTTTATGACTTTTGGAGGTCAAAAAAAAATTTGACTTTTTTTGTCCGGTTTTGACGCATTACTATACTATGACGTTTTTTATGACTTTTGGAGGTCAAAAATTTTTTTGACTTTTTTTGTCCGATTTTGACGCCTTACTATACTATGACGTTTTTTATGACTTTTGGAGGTCAAAAAAAAATTTGACTTTTTTTGTCCGGGTTTGACGCCTTACTATACTATGACGTTTTTTATGACTTTTGGAGGTCAAAAAAAATTTTGACATTTTTTGTCCGATTTTGACGCCTTACTATACTATGACGTTTTTTATGACTTTTGGAGGTCAAAAAAATTTTTGACTTTTTTTGTCCGATTTTGACGCCTTACTATACTATGACGTTTTTTATGACTTTTGGAGGTCAAAAATTTTTTTGACTTTTTTTGTCCGATTTTGACGCCTTACTATACTATGACGTTTTTTATGACTTTTGGACGTCAAAAAAAATTTTGACTTTTTTTGTCCGGGTTTGACGCCTTACTATACTATGACGTTTTTTATGACTTTTGGAGGTCAAATTTTTTTTTGACTTTTTTTGTCCGATTTTGACGCCTTACTATACTATGACGTTTTTCATGACTTTTGGAGGTCAAAAAAATTTTTGACTTTTTTTGTCCGATTTTGACGCCTTACTATACTATGACGTTTTTTATGACTTTTGGAGGTCAAAAAAAAATTTGACTTTTTTTGTCCGGTTTTGACGCCTTACTATACTATGACGTTTTTTATGACTTTTGGAGGTCAATTTTTTTTTTGACTTTTTGTATCCGATTTTGACGCCTTATTATACTATGACGTTTTTTATGACTTTTGGAGGTCAAATTTTTTTTTGACTTTTTTTATCCGATTTTGACGCCTTACTATACTATGACGTTTTTTATGACTTTTGGAGGTCAAAATTTTTTTTGACTTTTTTTGTCCGATTTTGACGCCTTACTATACTATGACATTTTTCATGACTTTTGGAGGTCAAAAAAAATTTTGACTTTTTTTGTCCGATTTTGACGCCTTACTATACTGTGACGTTTTTTATGACTTTTGGAGGTCAAAAATTTTTTTGACTTTTTTTGTGCGATTTTGACGCCTTACTATACTATGATGTTTTTTATGACTTTTGGAGATCAAAATTTTTTGTAACTTTTTTTGTCCGATTTTGACGCCTTACTATACTATGACGTTTTTTATGACTTTTGGAGGTCAAAAAAAAATTTGACTTTTTTTGTCCGATTTTGACGCCTTACTATACTATGACGTTTTTTATGACTTTTGGAGGTCAATTTTTTTTTTGACTTTTTGTTTCCGATTTTGACGCCTTATTATACTATGACGTTTTTTATGACTTTTGGAGATCAAAATTTTTTGTAACTTTTTTTGTCCGATTTTGACGCCTTACTATACTATGACGTTTTTTATGACTTTTGGAGGTTAAAAAAAATTTTGACTTTTTTTGTCCGATTTTGACGCCTTACTATACTATGATGTTTTTTATGACTTTTGGAGGTCAAAAAAAATTTTGACTTTTTTTGTCCGGTTTTGACGCCTTACTATACTATGACGTTTTTCATGACTTTTGGAGGTCAAAAAATTTTTTGACTTTTTTCGTGCGATTTTGACGCCTTACTATACTATGACGTTTTTTATGACTTTTGGAGGTCAAAATTTTTTTTGACTTTTTTTGTCCGATTTTGACGCCTTACTATACTATGACGTTTTTTATGACTTTTGAAGGTCAAAAATTTTTTTGACTTTTTTTGTCCGATTTTGACGCCTTACTATACTATGACGTTTTTTATGACTTTTGGAGGTTAAAAAAATTTTTGACTTTTTTTGTCCGATTTTGACGCCTTACTATACTATGACGTTTTTTATGACTTTTGGAGGTCAAAAAAAAATTTGACTTTTTTTGTCCGGTTTTGATGCATTACTATACTATGACGTTTTTCATGACTTTTGGAGGTCAAAAAAAATTTTGACTTTTTTTGTCCGATTTTGACGCCTTACTATACTATGACGTTTTTTATGACTTTCGGAAGGTCAAAAATTTTGACTTTTTTTGTCCGATTTTGACGCCTTACTATACTATGACGTTTTTTATGACTTTTGGAGGTCAAAAATTTTTTTGACTTTTTTTGTCCGATTTTGACGCCTTACTATACTATGACCTTTTTCATGACTTTTGGAGGTCAAAAAAAATTTTGACTTTTTTTGTCCGATTTTGACGCCTTACTATACTATGACGTTTTTTATGACTTTTGGAGGTCAAATTTTTTTTTGACTTTTTTTATCCGATTTTGACGCCTTACTATACTGTGACGTTTTTCATGACATTTTGAGGTCAAAAAAATTTTTTTTTTTTTTTGTCCGATTTTGACACCTTACTATACTATGACGCTTTTATGACTTTTGGAAGTAAAAAAAAAATTAGACTTTTTTTGTCCGATTTTGACGCCTTACTATACTATGACGTTTTTTATGACTTTTGGAGGTCAAAATTTTTTGTAACTTTTTTTGTCCGATTTTGACGCCTTACTATACTATGACGTTTTTTATGACTTTTGGAGGTCAAAAAAAAATTTGACTTTTTTTGTCCGGTTTTGACGCATTACTATACTATGACGTTTTTCATGACTTTTGGAGGTCAAAAAATTTTTTGACTTTTTTTGTCCGATTTTGACGCCTTACTATACTATGACGTTTTTTATGACTTTTGGAGGTCAAAATTTTTTTTGACTTTTTTTGTCCGATTTTGACGCCTTACTATACTATGACATTTTTCATGACTTTTGGAGGTCAAAAAAAATTTTGACTTTTTTTTGTCCGATTTTGACGCCTTACTATACTATGACGTTTTTTATGACTTTTGAAGGTCAAAATTTTTTTTAACTTTTTTTGTCCGATTTTGACGCCTTACTATACTATGACGTTTTTTATGACTTTTGGAGGTCAAATTTTTTTTTGACTTTTTTTGTCCGATTTTGACGCCTTACTATACTATGACGTTTTTTATGACTTTTGGAGGTCAAATTTTTTTTTGACTTTTTTTGTCCGGGTTTGACGCCTTACTATACTATGACGTTTTTTATGACTTTTGGAGGTCAAAAAAAATTTTGACATTTTTTGTCCGATTTTGACGCCTTATTATACTATGACGTTTTTTATGACTTTTGGAGGTCAAAAAAATTTTTGACTTTTTTTGTCCGATTTTGACACCTTACTATACTATGACGTTTTTTATGACTTTTGGAGGTCAAAAATTTTTTTGACTTTTTTTGTCCGATTTTGACGCCTTACTATACTATGACGTTTTTTATGACTTTTGGACGTCAAAAAAAAATTTGACTTTTTTTGTCCGGGTTTGACGCCTTACTATACTATGACGTTTTTTATGACTTTTGGAGGTCAAATTTTTTTTTGACTTTTTTTGTCCGATTTTGACGCCTTACTATACTATGACGTTTTTTATGACTTTTGGAGGTCAAAAAAAAATTAGACTTTTTTTGTCCGATTTTGACGCCTTACTATACTATGACGTTTTTTATGACTTTTGGAGATCAAAATTTTTTTTGACTTTTTTTGTGCGATTTTGACGCCTTACTATACTATGACGTTTTTTATGACTTTTGGAGATCAAAATTTTTTTTGACTTTTTTTGTCCGGTTTTGACGCCTTACTATACTATGACGTTTTTTATAACTTTTGGAGGTCAAAAAAAAATTTGACTTTTTTTGTCCGGTTTTGACGCCTTACTATACTATGACATTTTTCATGACTTTTGGAGGTCAAAAAAATTTTTGACTTTTTTTGTCCGATTTTGACGCCTTACTATACTATGACGTTTTTTATGACTTTTGGAGGTCAAAAAAAAATTTGACTTTTTTTGTCCGATTTTGACGCCTTACTATACTAGGACGTTTTTTATGACTTTTGGAGGTCAAAAAAATTTTTGACTTTTTTTGTCCGGTTTTGACGCTTTACTATACTATGACGTTTTTTATGACTTTTGGAGGTCAAATTTTTTTTTGACTTTTTTTATCCGATTTTGACGCCTTACTATACTGTGACGTTTTTCATGACATTTTGAGGTCAAAAAAATTTATTTTTTTTTTTGTCCGATTTTGACACCTTACTATACTATGACGTTTTTATGACTTTTGGAAGTAAAAAAAAAATTAGACTTTTTTTGTCCGATTTTGACGCCTTACTATACTATGACGTTTTTTATGACTTTTGGAGGTCAAAATTTTTTTTGACTTTTTTTGTCCGATTTTGACGCCTTACTATACTATGACGTTTTTTATGACTTTTGGAGGTCAAAAAAAAATTTGACTTTTTTTGTCCGGTTTTGACGCATTACTATACTATGACGTTTTTCATGACTTTTGGAGGTCAAAAAAATTTTTGACTTTTTTTGTCCGATTTTGACGCCTTACTATACTATGACGTTTTTTATGACTTTTGGAGGTCAAAATTTTTTTTGACTTTTTTTGTCCGATTTTGACGCCTTACTATACTATGACGTTTTTCATGACTTTTGGAGGTCAAAAAAAATTTTGACTTTTTTTTGTCCGATTTTGACGCCTTACTATACTATGACGTTTTTTATGACTTTTGAAGGTCAAAATTTTTTTTAACTTTTTTTGTCCGATTTTGACGCCTTACTATACTATGACGTTTTTTATGACTTTTGGAGGTCAAATTTTTTTTTGACTTTTTTTGTCCGATTTTGACGCCTTACTATACTATGACGTTTTTTATGACTTTTGGAGGTCAAAAAAAAATTTGACTTTTTTTGTCCGGGTTTGACGCCTTACTATACTATGACGTTTTTTATGACTTTTGGAGGTCAAAAAAAATTTTGACATTTTTTGTCCGATTTTGACGCCTTATTATACTATGACGTTTTTTATGACTTTTGGAGGTCAAAAAAATTTTTGACTTTTTTTGTCCGATTTTGACACCTTACTATACTATGACGTTTTTTATGACTTTTGGAGGTCAAAAATTTTTTTGACTTTTTTTGTCCGATTTTGACGCCTTACTATACTATGACGTTTTTTATGACTTTTGGACGTCAAAAAAAAATTAGACTTTTTTTGTCCGGGTTTGACGCCTTACTATACTATGACGTTTTTTATGACTTTTGGAGGTCAAATTTTTTTTTGACTTTTTTTGTCCGATTTTGACGCCTTACTATACTATGACGTTTTTCATGACTTTTGGAGGTCAAAAAAATTTTTGACTTTTTTTGTCCGATTTTGACGCCTTACTATACTATGACGTTTTTTATGACTTTTGGAGGTCAAAAAAAAATTAGACTTTTTTTGTCCGATTTTGACGCCTTACTATACTATGACGTTTTTTATGACTTTTGGAGATCAAAATTTTTTTTGACTTTTTTTGTGCGATTTTGACGCCTTACTATACTATGACGTTTTTTATGACTTTTGGAGATCAAAATTTTTTTTGACTTTTTTTGTCCGGTTTTGACGCCTTACTATACTATGACGTTTTTTATAACTTTTGGAGGTCAAAAAAAAATTTGACTTTTTTTGTCCGGTTTTGACGCCTTACTATACTATGACGTTTTTTATGACTTTTGGAGGTCAAAAAAAAATTAGACTTTTTTTGTCCGGTTTTGACGCCTTACTATACTATGACGTTTTTTATGACTTTTGGAGGTCAATTTTTTTTTTGACTTTTTGTATCCGATTTTGACGCCTTATTATACTATGACGTTTTTTATGACTTTTGGAGGTCAAATTTTTTTTTGACTTTTTTTGTCCGATTTTGACGCCTTACTATACTATGACGTTTTTTATGACTTTTGGAGGTCAAAAAAAAATTTGACTTTTTTTGTCCGGTTTTGACGCCTTACTATACTATGACGTTTTTTATGACTTTTGGAGGTTAAAAAAAATTTTGACATTTTTTGTCCGATTTTGACGCCTTACTATACTATGACATTTTTCATGACTTTTGGAGGTCAAAAAAATTTTTGACTTTTTTTGTCCGATTTTGACGCCTTACTATACTATGACGTTTTTTGACTTTTGGAGGTCAAAAAAAAATTTGACTTTTTTTGTCCGATTTTGACGCCTTACTATACTAGGACGTTTTTTATGACTTTTGGAGGTCAAAAAAATTTTTGACTTTTTTTGTCCGGTTTTGACGCTTTACTATACTATGACGTTTTTTATGACTTTTGAAGGTCAAAATTTTTTTTAACTTTTTTTGTCCGATTTTGACGCCTTACTATACTATGACGTTTTTTATGACTTTTGGAGGTCAAAATTTTTTTTGACTTTTTTTGTCCGATTTTGACGCCTTACTATACTGTGACGTTTTTCATGACATTTTGAGGTCAAAAAATTTTTTTTTTTTTTTTGTCCGATTTTGACACCTTACTATACTATGACGTTTTTATGACTTTTGGAAGTAAAAAAAAAATTAGACTTTTTTTGTCCGATTTTGACGCCTTACTATACTATGACGTTTTTTATGACTTTTGGAGGTCAAAATTTTTTGTAACTTTTTTTGTCCGATTTTGACGCCTTACTATACTATGACGTTTTTTATGACTTTTGGAGGTCAAAATTTTTTTTGACTTTTTTTGTCCGATTTTGACGCCTTACTATACTGTGACGTTTTTCATGACATTTTGAGGTCAAAAAATTTTTTTTTTTTTTTTTGTCCGATTTTGACACCTTACTATACTATGACGTTTTTATGACTTTTGGAAGTAAAAAAAAAATTAGACTTTTTTTGTCCGATTTTGACGCCTTACTATACTATGACGTTTTTTATGACTTTTGGAGGTCAAAATTTTTTGTAACTTTTTTTGTCCGATTTTGACGCCTTACTATACTATGACGTTTTTTATGACTTTTGGAGGTCAAAAAAAAATTTGACTTTTTTTGTCCGGTTTTGACGCATTACTATACTATGACGTTTTTCATGACTTTTGGAGGTCAAAAAAATTTTTGACTTTTTTTGTCCGATTTTGACGCCTTACTATACTATGACGTTTTTTATGACTTTTGGAGGTCAAAATTTTTTTTGACTTTTTTTGTCCGATTTTGACGCCTTACTATACTATGACATTTTTCATGACTTTTGGAGGTCAAAAAAAATTTTGACTTTTTTTGTCCGATTTTGACGCCTTACTATACTATGACGTTTTTTATGACTTTTGGAGGTCAAAAAAAAATTTGACTTTTTTTGTCCGGTTTTGACGCCTTACTATACTAGGACGTTTTTTATGACTTTTGGAGGTCAAAAAAATTTTTGACTTTTTTTGTCCGGTTTTGACGCCTTACTATACTATGACGTTTTTTATGACTTTTGGAGGTCAAATTTTTTTTTGACTTTTTGTATCCGATTTTGACGCCTTATTATACTATGACGTTTTTTATGACTTTTGGAGGTCAAATTTTTTTTTGACTTTTTTTATCCGATTTTGACGCCTTACTATACTATGACGTTTTTTATGACTTTTGGAGGTCAAAATTTTTTTTGACTTTTTTTGTCCGATTTTGACGCCTTACTATACTATGACGTTTTTTATGACTTTTGGAGGTCAAAAAAAAATTTGACTTTTTTTGTCCGGTTTTGACGGCTTACTATACTATGACGTTTTTCATGACTTTTGGAGGTCAAAAAAATTTTGACTTTTTTTGTCCGATTTTGACGCCTTACTATACTATGACGTTTTTTATGACTTTTGAAGGTCAAAATTTTTTTTAACTTTTTTTGTCCGATTTTGACGCCTTACTATACTATGACATTTTTTATGACTTTTGGAGGTCAAATTTTTTTTGACTTTTTTTGTCCGATTTTGACGCCTTACTATACTATGACGTTTTTTATGACTTTTGAAGGTCAAAATTTTTTTTGACTTTTTGTATCCGATTTTGACGCCTTACTATACTATGACGTTTTTTATGACTTTTGGAGGTCAAAATTTTTTTTGACTTTTTTTGTCCGATTTTGACGCCTTACTATACTGTGACGTTTTTCATGACATTTTGAGGTCAAAAAAATTTTTTTTTTTTTTTTGTCCGATTTTGACACCTTACTATACTATGACGTTTTTATGACTTTTGGAAGTAAAAAAAAAATTAGACTTTTTTTGTCCGATTTTGACGCCTTACTATACTATGACGTTTTTTATGACTTTTGGAGGTCAAAATTTTTTGTAACTTTTTTTGTCCGATTTTGACGCCTTACTATACTATGACGTTTTTATGACTTTTGGAAGTAAAAAAAAAATTAGACTTTTTTTGTCCGATTTTGACGCCTTACTATACTATGACGTTTTTTATGACTTTTGGAGGTCAAATTTTTTTTTGACTTTTTGTATCCGATTTTGACGCCTTATTATACTATGACGTTTTTTATGACTTTTGGAGGTCAAATTTTTTTTTGACTTTTTTTATCCGATTTTGACGCCTTACTATACTATGACGTTTTTTATGACTTTTGGAGGTCAAAATTTTTTTTGACTTTTTTTGTCCGAATTTGACGCCTTACTATACTATGACGTTTTTTATGACTTTTGGAGGTCAAAAAAAAATTTGACATTTTTTGTCCGGTTTTGACGCCTTACTATACTATGACGTTTTTCATGACTTTTGGAGGTCAAAAAAATTTTGACTTTTTTTGTCCGATTTTGACGCCTTACTATACTATGACGTTTTTTATGACTTTTGAAGGTCAAAATTTTTTTTAACTTTTTTTGTCCGATTTTGACGCCTTACTATACTATGACGTTTTTTATGACTTTTGGAGGTCAAATTTTTTTTGACTTTTTTTGTCCGATTTTGACGCCTTACTATACTATGACGTTTTTTATGACTTTTGAAGGTCAAAATTTTTTTTGACTTTTTGTATCCGATTTTGACGCCTTACTATACTATGACGTTTTTTATGACTTTTGGAGGTCAAAATTTTTTTTGACTTTTTTTGTCCGATTTTGACGCCTTACTATACTGTGACGTTTTTCATGACATTTTGAGGTCAAAAAATTTTTTTTTTTTTTTGTCCGATTTTGACACCTTACTATACTGTGACGTTTTTATGACTTTTGGAAGTAAAAAAAAAATTAGACTTTTTTTGTCCGATTTTGACGCCTTACTATACTATGACGTTTTTTATGACTTTTGGAGGTCAAAATTTTTTGTAACTTTTTTTGTCCGATTTTGACGCCTTACTATACTATGACGTTTTTTATGACTTTTGGAGGTCAAAAAAAAATTTGACTTTTTTTGTCCGGTTTTGACGCATTACTATACTATGACGTTTTTCATGACTTTTGGAGGTCAAAAAAATTTTTGACTTTTTTTGTCCGATTTTGACGCCTTACTATACTATGACGTTTTTTATGACTTTTGGAGGTCAAAATTTTTTTTGACTTTTTTTGTCCGATTTTGACGCCTTACTATACTATGACATTTTTCATGACTTTTGGAGGTCAAAAAAAATTTTGACTTTTTTTTGTCCGATTTTGACGCCTTACTATACTATGACGTTTTTTATGACTTTTGAAAGTCAAAATTTTTTTTAACTTTTTTTGTCCGATTTTGACGCCTTACTATACTGTGACATTTTTCATGACATTTTGAGGTCAAAAAAATTTTTTACTTTTTTTGTCCGATTTTGACACCTTACTATACTATGACGTTTTTATGACTTTTGGAAGTCAAAAATTTTTTTGACTTTTTTTGTCCGATTTTGACGCCTTACTATACTATGATGTTTTTTATGACTTTTGGAGGTCAAAAAAAAATTAGACTTTTTTTGTCCGATTTTGACGCCTTACTATACTATGACGTTTTTTATGACTTTTGAAGGTCAAAAATTTTTTTGACTTTTTTTGTCCGATTTTGACGCCTTACTATACTATGACGTTTTTTATGACTTTTGGAGGTTAAAAAAATTTTTGACTTTTTTTGTCCGATTTTGACGCCTTACTATACTATGACGTTTTTTATGACTTTTGGAGGTCAAAAATTTTTTTGACTTTTTTTGTCCGATTTTGACGCCTTACTATACTATGACGTTTTTTATGACTTTTGGAGGTTAAAAAAAATTTTGACTTTTTTTGTCCGATTTTGACGCCTTACTATACTATGACGTTTTTTATGACTTTTGGAGGTCAAAAAAAAATTTGACTTTTTTTGTCCGGTTTTGACGCCTTACTATACTATGACGTTTTTCATGACTTTTGGAGGTCAAAAATTTTTTTGACTTTTTTTGTCCGATTTTGACGCCTTACTATACTATGACGTTTTTTATGACTTTTGAAGGTCAAAATTTTTTTTGACTTTTTTTGTCCGATTTTGACGCCTTACTATACTATGACGTTTTTTATGACTTTTGGAGGTTAAAAAAAAATTTGACTTTTTTTGTCCAATTTTGACGCCTTACTATACTATGACGTTTTTTATGACTTTTGGAGGTCAAAAAAAAATTTGACTTTTTTTGTCCGGTTTTGACGCCTTACTATACTATGACGTTTTTTATGACTTTTGGAGGTCAAAATTTTTTTTTGACTTTTTTTGTCCGATTTTGAAACCTTACTATACTATGACATTTTTCATGACTTTTGGAGGTCAAAAAAAATTTTGACTTTTTTTGTCCGATTTTGACGCCTTACTATACTATGACGTTTTTTATGACTTTTGGAGGTCAAAAAAAAATTTGACTTTTTTTGTCCGGTTTTGACGCCTTACTATACTATGACGTTTTTTATGACTTTTGGAGGTCAAAAAAAATTTTGACATTTTTTGTCCGATTTTGACGTCTTACTATACTGTGACGTTTTTTATGACTTTTGGAGGTCAAAAATTTTTTGGACTTTTTTTGTCCGATTTTGACGCCTTACTATACTATGACGTTTTTTATGACTTTTGGAGGTCAACATTTTTTTTGACTTTTTTTGTCCCATTTTGACGCCTTACTATACTATGACGTTTTTTATGACTTTTGGAGGTCAAAAAAAAATTTGACTTTTTTTGTCCGGTTTTGACGCATTACTATACTATGACGTTTTTCATTACTTTTGGAGGTCAAAAAAAATTTTGACTTTTTTTGTCCGATTTTGACGCCTTACTATACTATGACGTTTTTTATGACTTTTGGAGGTCAAAAATTTTTTTGACTTTTTTTGTCCGATTTTGACACCTTACTATACTATGACCTTTTTCATGACTTTTGGAGGTCAAAAAAAATTTTGACTTTTTTTGTCCGATTTTGACGCCTTACTATACTATGACGTTTTTTATGACTTTTGGAGGTCAAATTTTTTTTTGACTTTTTGTATCCGATTTTGACGCCTTATTATACTATGACGTTTTTTATGACTTTTGGAGGTCAAATTTTTTTTTGACTTTTTTTATCCGATTTTGACGCCTTACTATACTATGACGTTTTTTATGACTTTTGGAGGTCAAAAAAAATTTTGACATTTTTTGTCCGATTTTGACGCCTTACTATACTATGACGTTTTTTATGACTTTTGGAGGTCAAAAATTTTTTGGACTTTTTTTGTCCGATTTTGACGCCTTACTATACTATGACGTTTTTTATGACTTTTGGAGGTCAAAATTTTTTTTGACTTTTTTTGTCCGATTTTGACGCCTTACTATACTATGACGTTTTTTATGACTTTTGGAGGTCAAAAAAAAATTTGACTTTTTTTGTCCGGTTTTGACGCATTACTATACTATGACGTTTTTTATGACTTTTGGAGGTCAAAAAATTTTTTGACTTTTTTTGTCCGATTTTGACGCCTTACTATACTATGACGTTTTTTATGACTTTTGGAGGTCAAAAAAAAATTTGACTTTTTTTGTCCGGGTTTGACGCCTTACTATACTATGACGTTTTTTATGACTTTTGGAGGTCAAAAAAAATTTTGACATTTTTTGTCCAATTTTGACGCCTTATTATACTATGACGTTTTTTATGACTTTTGGAGGTCAAAAAAATTTTTGACTTTTTTTGTCCGATTTTGACGCCTTACTATACTATGACGTTTTTTATGACTTTTGGAGGTCAAAATTTTTTTTGACTTTTTTTGTCCGATTTTGACGCCTTACTATACTATGACGTTTTTTATGACTTTTGGACGTCAAAAAAAAATTTGACTTTTTTTGTCCGGGTTTGACGCCTTACTATACTATGACGTTTTTTATGACTTTTGGAGATCAAAATTTTTTTTGACTTTTTTTGTGCGATTTTGACGCCTTACTATACTATGACGTTTTTTATGACTTTTGGAGATCAAAATTTTTTTTGACTTTTTTTGTCCGGTTTTGACGCCTTACTATACTATGACGTTTTTTATGACTTTTGGAGGTCAAAAAAAAATTTGACTTTTTTTGTCCGGTTTTGACGCCTTACTATACTATGACGTTTTTTATGACTTTTGGAGGTCAAAATTTTTTTTGACTTTTTTTGTCCGATTTTGACGCCTTACTATACTATGACATTTTTCATGACTTTTGGAGGTCAAAAAAAATTTTGATTTTTTTTGTCCGATTTTGACGCTTACTATACTGTGACGTTTTTTATGACTTATGGAGGTCAAAAATTTTTTTGACTTTTTTTGTGCGATTTTGACGCCTTACTATACTATGATGTTTTTTATGACTTTTGGAGATCAAAATTTTTTGTAACTTTTTTTGTCCGATTTTGACGCCTTACTATACTATGACGTTTTTTATGACTTTTGGAGATCAAAATTTTTTTTGACTTTTTGTATCCGATTTTGACGCCTTACTATACTATGACGTTTTTTATGACTTTTGAAGGTCAAAATTTTTTTTGACTTTTTTTGTCCGATTTTGACGCCTTACTATACTGTGACGTTTTTCATGACATTTTGAGGTCAAAAAAATTTTTTACTTTTTTTGTCCGATTTTGACACCTTACTATACTATGACGTTTTTATGACTTTTGGAAGTCAAAAATTTTTTTGACTTTTTTTGTCCGATTTTGATGCCTTACTATACTATGATGTTTTTTATGACTTTTGGAGGTCAAAAAAAAATTAGACTTTTTTTGTCCGATTTTGACGCCTTACTATACTATGACGTTTTTTATGACTTTTGAAGGTCAAAAATTTTTTTGACTTTTTTTGTCCGATTTTGACGCCTTACTATACTATGACGTTTTTTATGACTTTTGGAGGTTAAAAAAAATTTTGACTTTTTTTGTCCGATTTTGACGCCTTACTATACTATGATGTTTTTTATGACTTTTGGAGGTCAAAAAAAAATTTGACTTTTTTTGTCCGGTTTTGACGCCTTACTATACTATGACGTTTTTCATGACTTTTGGAGGTCAAAAAATTTTTTGACTTTTTTCGTGCGATTTTGACGCCTTACTATACTATGACGTTTTTTATGACTTTTGGAGGTCAAAATTTTTTTTGACTTTTTTTGTCCGATTTTGACGCCTTACTATACTATGACGTTTTTTATTACTTTTGGAGGTCAAAAAAAAATTTGACTTTTTTTGTCCGGTTTTGATGCATTACTATACTATGACGTTTTTCATGACTTTTGGAGGTCAAAAAAAATTTTGACTTTTTTTGTCCGATTTTGACGCCTTACTATACTATGACGTTTTTTATGACTTTCGGAGGTCAATTTTTTTTTTTGACTTTTTGTATCCGATTTTGACGCCTTATTATACTATGACGTTTTTTATGACTTTTGGAGGTCAAATTTTTTTTTGACTTTTTTTGTCCGATTTTGACGCCTTACTATACTATGACGTTTTTTATGACTTTTGGAGGTCAAAAAAAAATTTGACTTTTTTTGTCCGGTTTTGACGCCTTACTATACTATGACGTTTTTTATGACTTTTGGAGGTTAAAAAAAATGTTGACATTTTTTGTCCGATTTTGACGCCTTACTATACTATGACGTTTTTTATGACTTTTGGAGGTCAAAAAAAAATTTGACTTTTTTTGTCCGGTTTTGACGCCTTACTATACTATGACGTTTTTTATGACTTTTGGAGGTTAAAAAAAATTTTGACTTTTTTTGTCCGATTTTGACGCCTTACTATACTATGACGTTTTTTATGACTTTTGGAGGTCAAAAAAAAATTTGACTTTTTTTGTCCGGTTTTGACGCCTTACTATACTATGACGTTTTTCATGACTTTTGGAGGTCAAAAATTTTTTTGACTTTTTTTGTCCGATTTTGACGCCTTACTATACTATGACGTTTTTTATGACTTTTGAAGGTCAAAATTTTTTTTGACTTTTTTTGTCCGATTTTGACGCCTTACTATACTATGACGTTTTTTATGACTTTTGGAGGTTAAAAAAAATGTTGACATTTTTTGTCCGATTTTGACGCCTTACTATACTATGACGTTTTTTATGACTTTTGGAGGTCAAAAAAAAATTTGACTTTTTTTGTCCGGTTTTGACGCCTTACTATACTATGACGTTTTTCATGACTTTTGGAGGTCAAAAAATTTTTTGACTTTTTTTGTCCGATTTTGACGCCTTACTATACTATGACGTTTTTTATGACTTTTGGAGGTCAAAAAAAAATTTGACTTTTTTTGTCCGGTTTTGACGCCTTACTATACTATGACGTTTTTTATGACTTTTGGAGGTCAATTTTTTTTTTGACTTTTTGTATCCGATTTTGACGCCTTATTATACTATGACGTTTTTTATGACTTTTGGAGGTCAAATTTTTTTTTGACTTTTTTTGTCCGATTTTGACGCCTTACTATACTATGACGTTTTTTATGACTTTTGGAGGTCAAAAAAAAATTTGACTTTTTTTGTCCGGTTTTGACGCCTTACTATACTATGACGTTTTTTATGACTTTTGGAGGTCAAATTTTTTTTTGACTTTTTTTGTCCGATTTTGACGCCTTACTATACTATGACGTTTTTTATGACTTTTGGAGGTTAAAAATTTTTTTGACTTTTTTTGTCCGATTTTGACGCCTTACTATACTATGACGTTTTTTATGACTTTTGGAGGTTAAAAAAAATTTTGACTTTTTTTGTCCGATTTTGACGCCTTAGTATACTATGACGTTTTTTATGACTTTTGGAGGTCAAAAATTTTTTTGACTTTTTTTGTCCGATTTTGACGCCTTACTATACTAAGACGTTTTTTATGACTTTTGGAGGTCAAAAATTTTTTTGACTTTTTTTGTCCGATTTTGACGCCTTACTATACTATGACGTTTTTTATGACTTTTGGAGGTCAAAATTTTTTTTGACTTTTTTTGTCCGATTTTGACGCCTTACTATACTATGACGTTCTTTATGACTTTTGGAGGTCAAATTTTTTTTTGACTTTTTTTGGCCCATTTTGACGCCTTACTATACTATGACGTTTTTTATGACTTTTGGAGGTCAAATTTTTTTTTGACTTTTTGTATCCGATTTTGACGCCTTACTATACTATGACGTTTTTTATGACTTTTGAAGGTCAAAAATTTTTTTGACTTTTTTTGTCCGATTTTGACGCCTTACTATACTATGACGTTTTTTATGACTTTTGGAGGTCAAAAATTTTTTTGACTTTTTTTGTCTGATTTTGACGCCTTACTATACTATGACGTTTTTATGACTTTTGGAAGTAAAAAAAAAATTAGACTTTTTTTGTCCGATTTTGACGCCTTACTATACTATGACGTTTTTTATGACTTTTGGAGGTCAAAATTTTTTTGACTTTTTTTGTGCGATTTTGACGCCTTACTATACTATGATGTTTTTTATGACTTTTGGAGATCAAAATTTTTTGTAACTTTTTTTGTCCGATTTTGACGCCTTACTATACTATGACGTTTTTATGACTTTTGGAGGTCAAAAAAAATTTGACTTTTTTTTATCCGATTTTGACGCCTTACTATACTATGACGTTTTTTATGACTTTTGGAGGTCAAAAAAAATTTTGACTTTTTTTATCCTATTTTGACGCCTTACTATACTATGACGTTTTTTATGACATTTTGTGGTCAAAAATTTTTTTGACTTTTTTTGTCCGATTTTGACGCCTTACTATACTATGACGTTTTTTATGACACTTTGAGGTCAAAAATTTTTTTGACTTTTTTTGGCATTTTTTAACGCCTTAGTATAGTATGACTCTTTTACGACATTTTGAGGTCTTACAAAAATTTTGACTTTTTTTGGCATTTCTTGACGACTTACGGCTGTATGACTTTTTTACGACATTTTGAGGTCTTACAAAAATTTTGACTTTTTTTGGCATTTCTTGACGACTTACGGCTGTATGACGTTTTTTATGACATTTTGAGGTCTTACAAAATTTGACTTTTTTTGGCATTTTTTGACGCCTTACTATAGTATGACGTTTTTTACGACATTTTGAGGTCTTACAAAAATTTGACTTTTTTTGGCATTTTTTGACACCTTACGGCCGTATGGCATTTTTCACAACATTTTGAGGTATTACAAAAATGTGACTTTTTTTGACGACTTACGGCCGATAACGTTTTTCATGACATTTTGAGGTCTTACAAAAACTTGACTTTTTTGGCATTTTTTGATGCCTTTCGGCCGTATGGCCTTTTTTATGACATTTTGAGGTCTTACAAAAATTTTACTTTTTTTGGCATTTTTTGACGACTTACTATACTATGACGTTTTTTATGACATTTTGAGGTAAAACATTTTTTGACTTTTTTTGGCATTTTTTGACGCCTTACTATACTATGACGTTTTTTATGACATTTTGAGGTCTTACTAAAATATGACTTTTTTTGGCATATTTTGACACCTTACGGCCATATGACTGTTTTCATTACATTTTCATGTCTTACTAAAATATGACTTTTTTGCTGGCTGCGACTCCCGCAGCTCACAAGGGGTGCGAGGGCCTGCCCATCGCTGCTTGCAGCTTTAATTAGGGCCCGAGCACAAAAACTCGTGCGAAGCCCTATTGGAATTGGAATAATTCTTATTATTGTTATTCTTTCGCGACTTTGCGGTCAATTTTGACCCCCTCAGCATGCCCAAAAAGTCACCAAATTTTGCCCAAAATTGTCCCCCGATGAAAATTTTCGTTTGACACTGTGCGACCGTGCGTGGCCAAATGGCTCTGCAGCGCCCCCTAAATTGTGAAAATATTCACTGTAAGACTGTGACCTACAGACTTGAAAATCGGTACACAGAGACGAGAAAAAAAAATTCCATGATCTACAGGAAGTCTGCCATTTTGGAAAAACTGCGCCATCTTGCGTTTCGCACTCGCCGTACTTTGACGAACTCCTCTTAGGGGAATTGTCCGATTGAGCTGATTTTTGGTCAGATTGCTCAGAAGGCATTAGGGATAAAAAGTTATCAAATTTTTTTATGTGGGTCACGCGGTCTGCCCGTGCTGCTGCCACGAAAATGACCCTTCACCAACACACAGGAATTTCATCCAATGTGGATAAAAAAAATCAGGCATGATGATCATATGATTCTGAACAGATTGATATGCTAATATGATGATACAGTCATAGTGCCGCCTACTGGCTGTATGCATTATTTTTAGGCCTATTTTCCACATTCCACACATTATATTTTAATGAACTCCTCTTAGGGATATAATCTGATACATTTGAAATGTTGTCTCATGGTTCAGAAGACTGATGAGTAAAAGTTTTCAAATTTACATGGTGTGGCCGTGGCGCTGCCACTCAATTGACCCTTCGCCAACACAGAAAATGGACGTATTTGTGCCTGTATATCCCACATACTTTCAATCCAATGTGCATCAAACTTTACAGTCAGGATGACTGATGACACTGTGAACTCATTTATATGCTCATATGATGATACACTCATAACGCCCACTGCTGGGAGGGGGCAATGTCTTTTCTGTTGCTGTATGCTGCTGTACTTCTCCAGGGAGAAGACTAGGAGAGAGGAGAGGACATAGGAGGACTCTGGTGCTTGGCTGCGGTGGCTGCAGCTCCTGCGGGTTGCAAGGGGTGCGAGGGCCTGCTCATCGCTGCTTGCAGCTTTAATTTGTCTTGTCATAGCAGGAAAAGCTTCTTTTAACATTACATTAACATTACTCTCACTTGTAAAAGAAATGTTGATCTCACTGGGACTAACCTGGTTAAATAAAGGTTAAATAAATAAATCCATGCAATGTCAGCAGAATGAGAAGAACAGGAAACACTGCCTTTATTCATACTTTTGGAGTGTTCACGCATTATTCCACAGTGATTTGCCAAACTGCTGACCCTGCAGTCACACACCACGTCACAAGATTAGCTTGTTTTGTTGTATTACCTGTTTTGTAGCAGTTCATTGCCAAGTGGGTGATGAGCTGTTCCTATTTTTTCTCTCCACACTTTCCTCTTTCCATCATTTTGATAGAGGTTGATTTTTGTTTCATCAGCCCACAAAAACTTTGTTCTACAACTCTACCGGTTTCTTTTTATATGTTTTTGTGAACGGCAGCCTGGCCTCTCTGTTTTTGAGGTTTACCCGGTGTCTGCATCTTGTGGTGAGTCCTCTGAGGTTACGGTCCTGAAGTCCTCTCTTCATCAATGATGAGGAAACATGTGCGCCTACATCCTGGAGAACGTTCCTGACTTGCTGTGCAGTTGTAAAGGGCTTTTTCTTCAAATGACGCAAATGATTTTCCGCTCCTCCGCCAGACTTGTGCTCCTTGGTCCACCAGGTCGTTTGTCATGTTCTAGTTTTACTGTGAACATCTGCTTTTTTAGAGTGTACCCAACTGCTTTATTGTTATCTTCTTAACTTGCTGGGTCATCTCTTCACTCCTCATATTGACAGACGCCTCCAGTCCAACACCATCTAAATGGAACCCTCTCCATGAACTCTGAGCCACATGAGCTCTTTCGTGCACTAACACTGAAATGGCTCAACCTCCCAAGAAACACTTAGTAGCCAAGTGTCTAATTTTGTTTGACTTGGCTACTATGTGTTGAAATGTATCTCACACAAAGTTCTTTGAATATTAATGTAAAAGTACTAAAATCAAAGCTGGGGAGGACATGACATTATATAAAATGTATACAGACGACTAGTATTTTCTAACAGCTGAAAACACCTGTGATGGTGTGTGCTGTGTTTAACAGTGTCAGTTATATTGTTATATTGAATATTGAATTTTCAAAGAACATAACCAAAAGCATTGTTCAACTCCCTTTAAAATCTTCTTCTTCTAGAATGCCATTTTCTGTTCTGCCTTCCTTTTAATCACAGGGCATGGACTTGGTGGTTAGTGTTGTATTTCTTGAGCTGTGCGTATCAGTAGATGTGTATGTGTTAGTGTCTCAGAGTGAAGGTCTTTGCTGACAAGCAGCTAAAAATTTAACCATCTATCCCCCAGTCGATCCCACCTTGCCACTAAGAGCCGGAAAGAAAACAAACTGCTCAGGCTCTCACCTCTGGGCTCTGCTGGTCCCTCTGGGATCAAAGCCTCTGTCTTGGTGACTCTGTGACCTTCAGTGACCTTCACAGCCACAGCACGGCAGATCGCCCCGATCTTCCTCTCTAGGGAGCGCACACCTGCCTCTCGGGTGTACCTAAATGAACAAACACAGATACACAAACAATCGACACGTTTAAATTATGATCTATTATGATCATATAATATGAAATATGAATATGAAAGTAGTTACATGATTATGTAACTACTTTGGCTTCAGAAAGATTCAGACCCCTTCACCTAGTGCACACATTATTGTTTTGTAGATTTAATTTTGGCAAAACTACCATTTGTGCCCAGGCAAGAATAAAAGGTCTGCAAACAATGTAATCTTAAATAAGTTGTCACTGCCTCCCAGGAACAAATACTTCCCTTCGGTCGGATCTTCTACTGCAGTGACCCCTGAAAATCATGAAGTATCAGTCCTGTATCACTCCAAACCCAAACTCACCTCAAAGCTTATATTTTTGTTTGTTTTTTTAAAACAGATCTAGCCAGTAAAATAGGAAGTATCCCTCAGAGTATGAGCATCAAGCTGTGTGCTTTTGGCTGTTTCTATAGTAACCAGACTGAAGTGGAGCGAGTGTTGTAGAGAGGCTCTGCAGATCTGCAGACAGAGTAATACTTACCATCTGAAAAGACCAGAAGCCTTTGTATAAGCAGCTCTGTGTTTGCAGATTTCTTTATAAATATGCCAGATGGTTTGATCACGTGCACTGTATGTTATCAGTTTTCTGTTTCAATTTAAGCCAAATTTACCAAGTCCCTTGAATAACCTAAAATAGTATAAAGCCCAGCGTTAAACTACCCAACCTTTGTCGATAACTTACAAACCCTCTGTGAACCGTCTGTACAAAGGCAGTGTTGGAACAAAGTGTGCTACTACAACCTCTGAAGCTTTATTAGGACAATATTGTACTGCAGGAGATACTCCTGTATGTTGCTGTAAGAGCAGTGAGAAAAAGTAAAGTAACAAAGGAAGACAGACTGGTTGGTCAGAGCTTCATCCTACAGCAAGATAATGACCCAAACATTAGAAGAAAAGAATCAGACGGTGGCTTCACATGATGAAGACCAGCACAGTCTCCAGACTTAAACCACATAGAGCTGGTTTCAGATGAACTGGACAGAAGGTGAGAGCAAAGCAACCTGCAAGTGCAAAACATTTTTGGGAACTTCTGCAACAGTGTTGGGACAAACTTTCTGAACAATATTCGATTTCAACTGTAGAAAGAACATCATGAGTTTGTTCAAAAAGTAGATTCCATGATTCCTTTTTCTAAAATCTCCAATTGTTTATTTTTTCCATTCTTTCATTTCAGAAAAACTGAGACATTAAATGATGTAAATTTAATTGGAAAAACAAGCTAAACTAAGCATTTTTACCAGAAGTGCATTAACGAAGATAAATTAAAAATCACACTGATGCTGAAATGATTAGGCATTTAATCAGTTAGTTGACTGACAGAGAATGAGTCACCAACGCTGATCTGAAATCCTCTCTGTGGAGATACGAAACAGACTCCACGCACTGTGACAGGCTGATTCTTGAAGACACAGGAGGCTGAACAGAAAACATGGGGCTGTTCTCTCTAATCAAAAGGTCACCCTGCCAGAGAAGTACTGGTCAACATTCAAAACAAATACCCACTAAACCACTTGACAACTTAATGATACACTCAGATAACCAGAAGTGGAATTCCAAGTCGGCCTCAGATGTGAGCTGCCAGCTGGCCGAGCGCTCTGCTCCACACAGCACACGCCGCGCCTGTGCTTCACACGTTGGACAGAACAGCGTCTCAGCAGCGAACAAGGTAAAAATGTTATCATTTATTTCATTTCTTTCAGACCATGTTCCTTTGGCATGGAAACGTCTGATGTTTCAAACTCAAACAGTAAAGAGGCACAACAGCTCATCCAGTTTGGTCCTGTTATGATGACATTTAAATCACCATGTACACAAATAAATGTGACCAGTGTCCGAGTGATGCTCAACCAACGTTCGTTACCAACGTTATGTCCCTTCTAGGTACAGCAGGAAGAAAATGAACAGTGAGTGAGCTTCTGCCCCTCGGGATATTTGAGATTTGAAAAACCTTGATTTGTTGCTGCTACAAGAGCCAGTATACTTAATTTGTGCTGATCAGATCAAGCAGCCCTTTTTATTTTTATTTTATTTGGACGGGGGTAGTCTAAAAGAAGGTTACCCTAAAAGAAGGTTACCCTATATGGGTATCTGTCTTGAATTTAATAAATATTGACTGTTAACAGGATTTCCTGTTTTTCTGACTTTCTTTTCTGACCTTATACTTACCTCAAGTTGCCTTTTGGGACATACATGCATACATTCGTACCTATCATACTTGCCTGTGGAGAAGATCTATTACAGCATCATGTAAAATTAACAATAATGACGATAATAATAATAATATTAAAGCAAACAGAGCTCTGGTATCGGAATAGTATCGGTATTGGCAGATATCCAAATTCAGTTATCGGGATCGGATCGGAAGTGAAAAAATGTGGATCGGTGAATCCCTAATTTATTCCCTTCTATAGCTGCTGGTCTCTGAGAGTCACCAAACACATTTTCGTTGTATGCCTATAATGACAAGTCTGGTCTATGAGGCAAAACTGCTGTGACAGTACACAGCCTCACCACAGGATTACTGCACTTCTCTGTCAACTCTGCATTAGATCCAGTGATGACCACTGATTACTTGACTCGAGTTAAATCCTTCCTCTTGCACTTCCTAATTTATTATTTTGTGAACACTAGAAATTTTTCAAAGGTCTAGAACAACCAGCAGGGACTCATGGAAGTCATTGTGTGTGCTTGTGCTTATACCTGCTGATTATGATCTGTGTGGTTTCCTGTGGTATATGCAGCTGTTGAGGTGTTAATCCATGTTGCTCCAGCTGGTTTGGGATCAAGTGACGGTGAGCTATCTCCACCTTCTCCTCCTGAGTGTAGCCTTAAACAATGATCAAGAAAAAAAAATACATTACCCACAACGCAGACTGACTGTCAACAACTCTGTCAGACATTTGGCTATGTCCTATTAGTAGCAGTTGTAGACTGGAGCTGCTAGTCTCAAGCAGAGAAGACTCTGGTAAGTTAACTTCCTTCCAACTTCGCACCTCCAGATATCCCAGATATCTTAAACCTTCAAACCTATATGTCATGTGGTTTATCAAAACTCACAGGATGCACATTAAGAGCAAAGAACACGGAAAACAGGAACACAGAAATTCAAAGGTAGGAAATAATAATTGGTCATTTGAATTCATGAATTATTAGAATATTGTATCAGTTTACAGTTTACACCCTTTCATTAGGAACCTATAATGGACATTACTGGTAACAAATGGTCTTTGAAGTCCAGTGGAAGTGACTGTGGTGGTTGAGTGTGTCTGTACTTGTACTTCTATGTTTGTCCTCGTTTTAGTAAAATGAGGACATTTTAGCCGGTCCTCAATTTCTGACACACATTCAAATGGCTGTTTGAGGGTTAAGACTTGGATTTAGTACAGGTTTGTGTCTGTGTGTTTCATCTGTTCCCTGGCTGCGCTGCAGTAAAGTTGAGATTAGTTCTGTCACAAGGGCAAATGTTTGTCCTCAAGATCAAATGGAAACTGTGGAGATGACTCCTCAGAGCAGGATCACAGGTACCCACCTGGTACCTGCAGCACCTCCATCCTGTCCAGCAGCGCCGGGGGAATGGTTGCTGTGGTGTTTGCAGTGGCAATAAAGAGCACTTGGGAGAGGTCAAAGGCCACGTTGAGGTAATGGTCTGTGAAGCTGTGGTTCTGCTCTGGGTCCAGGACCTAAGAGAACATATGGACACTGTTTGTTCCAGTATGTGTGGTTTTCAGTGTTTAATCACACTGCATTGAATTTCGTTGGAGAGCTAATTGAGTTTGTCATAAACTGGTTTACAGAAGAAACAGAAGAACACAAAGGCACAACAACAGAGGAAAGAGAAACAGACTGACCTCTAGCAGAGCGGCTGCAGGGTCTCCTTGCAGGCTCTTTCCCAGTTTGTCCACCTCGTCCAGGAGGAAGACAGGATTATTGACACCCACTGTCTTCAGACCATTGATGATGCGGCCGGGCATGCTCCCTACATATGTGCGTCTGAGGATATGGATAGGAACTGCTCAGCTGTGTTTATGTTTCCACTCAATTTCAAACAAACTGAAGGCTCACAGAGTACTACAACAAAGTGCAGAAATATATTATGTCAAGGTGAACATCAAGTCTTGTCAACAGATGTTTTTGCTTTGTTGTGTTATTACTGTTAATTTCCCCTAGGGGAAGGATAAAGTATCTATCTATGTACGACAGAATGAAAAATGTTTATCAATCTACCCTGCCAGCTCCCTGATACAAAGTCAGCGTGATGTCCCATTTAGTCAATGTGTGCTGTGTGAGAATTTACAGCGAGTGAGCGGACATGCTGATGACCTTTCTATCACACGTAACCAGAAGTATACAAAACATCCGAGGACGAAGAAGAAGAGTTATCTCAGTATACTTTTTTTTTTTGTCATGTCCTGCCAGATCTCGTCTGACACAGACAAACGCCAAACAATGGCCGGACGTGATTCGCTGGAATCAGAGACAATAGCTAATGTTCGAATGCAAGCACGCTTCAAGTGGTTATAAGCTGAAGGCATAAAATGTGCAATTTCTGAGGGTTAAAGGAAGAAAATAAAAGAAACAACAAAGAAAATAGATAAATTAATAAAGAACTGCTGGAGTTGTCTTATCTTTCAGAGAGAAAAATGTTTTTTAAGTTGAACAAATTGTAAAATCAACCGTTAAAGAACTTTCATCTTTATCTCTTTCTCTCCTGCTGTTGGTATGCAGGACACATGTTTCTCATCTGACTCTGAGAAGGTGTCTCAACTCTGTTTAGTCTACCTTTAAAATACCAGGATCAGCCCTGCAACATGAGATGGACTCTGCTGCCCTGCACATACACACACACACGCACATACGCAGGCTCCAATACATTGCTTGTTGATTGAAGCTAACACCATATACTAGGACACAACAGTGTGTTTGTGTTCAGACTCAATACCAATAGAGGTTGATAAAAGACTGATAAGAGATGAGCTGAGTGACATAACTGCTGAACTCCCATGAGTTTTCTTTTTGTTTACCTTCTGTATTCAATACCCGATGATGACAAGGGGAAAACACATTTTTGCTAATTTCTTAAATAGGAACAAAACTGAAATATCACATTGAGATGAGCTCTGTTCATTCCTGGCATTAACATGTGTCTTGGGTGATCCGATCACAAGTGGACAGATATGAGTATGTTAGTTCACACCTGGCTTTAAAATGTAAAGAAAAAAAAAAAACTTTCTGAATCATCAGTCATTTAAATCACACACAGGTGGACTTCCAGGCTCACTGGAAAGATATTGTCAGTGAAAATATAAAACAAGTGAAAATAATTTTATTATTTGTCTCCAACAGGAGTCCGTTAGAAACAAACTTCAGAGGAAACAGGTTATTTTTCAAAGTGAGCTTCATTTTTCTTGTTCTTTTGTTAGTGTGATGACCGGTCGGATTTGAAACGTAATGAAAATGTTTTAGTCATGACAGCTCATGTTCTATTCAGCAGCAGAAAGCGCTGCGCTCCATCACACCACCACAACAATGTGCTCATGCTTGTTTTGAGAGTAGATACCATCTTGCGTCAACATGCTGACGTTCCGAGTACTCAGCAGCCATTACTACATTATTGCATGAGTACTCAGTACTACTGTGGAAGTTCCTGCTACAGTAGGTGTCTCCGGGACCACATTTTGATGATGACATGATGACACACACGCAGACTCACGAGGGGAAAACCATACAAGCCACACTGTCGTGGTTGGTAATGACTACTGAGTACTCATGGGATGTGGCTGGTGTGATCCCTTCACAAGATGGTCTCTAGTTTTACCTAATGTCTTATAGTGGATGGGAATGATTACAGCTGGGAACATGCACACACACACACAGACTCACAATTCGAAAACAACACAAACCAAGCTGTCGCAGCTGGTAAACAATTGCTGCTTAAAAAAGTGTTGCATTTTGCAAAGATGAATCGCCTCTTATCTACATGTATACTCCATAAATTCTTATATTTCAGGCGCCCCAGGACAAATATATGTTTACATGTAATTGTGCTCGTCTTATGGCTACCTGTGTAGTTCATCACCATGTAGGGAAACTCTCCCCTTCTGCTCATTTCTATTGTGGTCATAATAAAACATTTGTGGTTGTAGACCCTCCAGTACAGCTCCTATCTTATGAGCCTACCTGTGTCCTCGAATGTCAGACTGGTCACAGACGCCTCCTAAAGCGATGCGGTGAAACTCTCTTCCCAGAGTCCTTGCAATAGAGCGTCCCACACTGGTCTTACCGACTCCTGGGGGGCCCACAAAGCATAGAATGGGGCCCTAAAGACACAGCAGCAGATAAATATGTGACATAACAAAGATATTACTTCATATAATCCATAACATTTGCCTTTATGCATTTAATGGACTGTGTGATCTCTGAGAAGCACCTTGAGTGAAGTCTTCAGCTGTCTAACAGCCAGGTACTCCAGCACACGTCTCTTCAGCTTGTCCATAGCATAGTGATCATTGTCCAACAGAGTGCGAGCAGCTCTGATGTCCAGGCAGTCTGAAGAGTGTGTGTGTGTGTGTTGGATGGGGGCAAATGTCAATGAGATGAATGGTGCAAACAAAGAAAGAGAAAACATTGAAGTTAATTATAGTGAAGACAGAGGAATGAGTGACTGTAATTTGAGAAGAGGGAAGAGTGAACATTAAAAAAAAAAAAAAACAGAGTTTACTACCCAGTGGGGCTTTAGAAACCAGCAGCTACACCGAACAAACACACAACACAAAAAAACACTGGTGAAAGATTTTTTCCCCAGGTGGTTTGGCAAAGTTTGCCGGTCCCGCTCAGGGACCAACAGTTCTCCCAAATTATCTGATGAAAAAGCACTTTAGGTTTATTTGCAGCACATACTCTGACTATGACCTCTGACCCTGCAAGTGAATGAACCCTGTCCTCAAATTCTGGAGTCTCCACTGATACGAGGTTACTTATTATAGGGTCAGACTGCGGTCAGCAGAGACAGAGAGACAAAGCAAAGCAGTGACTGTGTGATCCTTTGTACAATACAAGTCTGGCAATGAGCCTTCATGATACTGTGGTTGACATATGCATAGTGTCTTTGTATGGTACACTGTATTGTTGTGGGAAGACGAGCACCAAGGAATTTAAATAGAAATGAGTCTGGGTTCACATTTAGACATGAGTGGTTCAGGATTTATGGTAACTGGTGTGTTTGACTAAAATTACTGTCATGAGAAACTAAACTGTTTGCCAAGAAACCAGAGAATTGTTAGATTTAAAGAAAGCTGTCTAAAGCTTTTTAATAAAAGCAGCATTAATTGGTTTGTGGCCACTTCAGCAAAACAAACTGTGAACACTGGCATTTTATCACCTTCTAAAATTGTTGTGGCTAACATGTTAACTAATTATTGCAAATTTACACATCCAGCAGACACAGAGCAACATTACCATTTATTTAAAGTTTTTTTTTTTCTGACACCCTGATGATCAGTATTCACTCTCCTTTCAACTCTGTTTTGCTTTCGACCAATCCCTTGAGAAAAAATGTTGGCTCTTGGGCAGCTAAATACTCCACAATGTTCACCAGCCCAGTCTATCTTTGTCTGTTTGGTGATGGATAGGTAGTATATTTTGGGTTTACTAAAGCTCTTTGAGGAAACTAGCTGCCTGCTGCTGCTGGAAACGAGCTTGTAGCTGTGAGACTGGACCACATAGTAAAAGCTGTGGGCTATAAAACTCAAAGCTGACAAGGATCTTTTTAGATGTGTAACTTTGGCCACGGTGCAAAAACAGAGCTAAAGAGATCTCAGGGGCATCTCTCAGGCATCAAACATGTTGGCCTATTGACCTGGCCTCTGCTAAAGGCCGTCTCCAGCTTTGTTTACCTTTGGTGCTTTTACTCCATGGCAACTCTACCATCAGATCCAAGTAGTTTCTTGTCAGAGCGTACTCAGGCATGGACTGAGGCATCTTCTTCAGTCTGAATACAGATAAACAAGAGTAATTGCAACACCCGACCGACTGTCGCACAAGACTCGTTAGGTATATCAGACAAAAACTGATAAGAAGTAGGGCGATCCCATCAGAGTAATGATTTATAGGATTAAACAGTAATCAGGTTAAAAAAAATGTTAAAACAAATGCGTGTACATAAATGACTGAGTGACGTTCATACAAAATGTTTTTGTAAAATGAGAAGATGCTGGTCAAAGGAAAGCTCACCTCTTGAGCTCTTTCAGGCAAACTCTGAGTGCAGCTTCAGGCATGTTTGCCCCATGAACCTTCCTCTCCAGGACTGCTGTGTCATCTCCATCATCATCTTCATCCTCCTCATCCAGATTGAACTGCCGGCCTGGGAACACTCCACCTTTGCGTACTGATAACACCTGAACAGATGGGAAACAGACAGGTGAACAGGCAAGTATATATAATCCAAAAATGATTTGCAAATGTATGTTACCCTCTTCTCATTATCAGGACCCGTCTTCCTGGTTTTCTGCAGTAGTTTTAGACCCTCTATCTGTCTGGTCAACATGGGCAGGGCCTTCTTAAAACGCTCCTCCAAGCTCACCGCATCCAAGACCTTCACAGCACACAAGAAGTTACAACAAGTACCAGTCTTTTTTTTTTTGAAAATCACAACCTTATACCAAAGTCTTTCTTTATCACCACCTGGTGGGAGCTTCATGAAAAAGACAGAGCAGCAAACAAACATATGCCAAATGCCATTTTTCTTTAGACAAAGATCTAAGATACAATTGGAAAGATGCTATAATCACATTAAAAACAATACAAATAGACTTACTTTGAATTCACATCTCTGTTTAAAAGTAATTAGTTTGAATTTTGGCCGACACAGACCCAACAGTCACTTCACCTGTAGTTTCTCCTTGTTTGAAGTGCGGATCATGGAGGCGACCACATCAGGTAGCGTTTCCCTGGGCAGGCTGTCCAGCAGACGCCTGAACTTTGCTACCACTGGAACAGACATGTCCAACATACCTAACAACTACACGCACAAAGAGACACATTGGGATTAGATTTATTAACCCAATTAAGCATTTGGAAGCAAGTTCAATCTATTTCAATGTGTTGTTGTCATGATTCATCACAGTTTAGGGCAAAAATGGATAAGATGCCGGTTTCTTGTTATTTTGACAAATTCTGAAGTCCCAAAGTTCATTTAGAGTTTTCATGGAATTCACCCAATGAGAGCAAAACCAGCTTCAGCATAAATTATGAATACAAAGACAGACCTGAAGCCTTTTAACTTATAGGTCTGCCAGCTTCCATAAGTGCTGCACAACTGCAACCTGAGGGACGTCCCACAGCAATTTAGAATACGAAGGGACTTTAAAGGGAACAGTAACAATGCAAATAAGTACATCCCCCATCTCGCTAAGTAACTCCAGTTTAGAGGTAAAACACAGTAAAAAAGTAATATACTAAATATGAAAAATGTGCTTGGGTGCGGCTGAGCTGAAGCAGATCTGTGAGGAGGAATGGTCCAAAATTCCTCCTGAACGTTCTGCAGGTCTGATTCACATTAGTGATGCCAAAGGATGTATGGACACACTAAATGACATACTACAATCAACGCATGTACACATCAAGAGGATCTAAGTGTCTGAGAAGAAAATAATTGAAGTGTCAAAAGGTTCAGAGGAAAAAGTATAGCTATGCTGTTTTGGGAATGTGCTCCCTGACAATGTTTTTTAGGGTAATTCATCAAAAAGCAACTGTTTCAAGTCCAACATTTCCCAAAGACTGAAAATTCAAAGGCAAATGTCTCAGGGGAATGAAAAACACCTACAAGGAATCACTTCTTCAAAACACATTGTGAGGTGCCATCAGACCAGATCAGCTATTACCAAATCTAACATTCAAGTCACTTTCGGATGTCACTGGATCCAACTGGTAAAACAACAACAAACAACCAAGCTATCAGCTGATGTCCAGTAGGTCCAGACACTGAATCTCACTGGCCCTCTTTGTTCAAACTGCTTTTGTAAGACCTGCAATCAACAAACTGGTACATGAGGCTGCCTGTCCCTCTGCGTTTGTGGGTGTGACTGCATCTTGCACAGTTGTGACGCAATTGTGGAGACAAAATCTGTCCAAAGACAGACAGATGATTAAATAACAGCCAAAGTACACAAAACCACTTCTGTGGTAACTTCTGCTACAGTTGAAGTGTCTCCAGGACCACATTTTGCCATGATGACACACCCAGAGTCACAAGGGGAAAACAATACCAGTCACACGCTGGTCATTCAGTGTTTGGGTATAAAAACTCACATTCATAACGGCATCTACCTATGTCACACCTTTTGGACTCATGCAGCCTCATATCAGCATCTCTAATAGGACAAAAACAATCAATAAAAAAATAGCACAAAAAAAGAAAAACGTTCTGTAGACTGTGCAGGCCAAGAGGAAGTAAATCAAGAAATGTTTGAGGGACATTTGGTGGTTTTTCCCCTCAATTAAAAGTAAAATCCTTTAACTTACGATATATACACACACACACACACCTGTACAGCAGCCTGGTAGAACTTCTGGGACAGCTCCCCCAGCTGTCCATCATCTGTGGCAACACCGTCTGTTGCTGGAGACATGTACTGCTCCAATTTATCCAACTGCACCACCTGCAATTTTATTTTGCAATTAGAGAGGCCTGTGTTTTTGGTCATACATTACCTATAAAAGGAGCCATCAATACCAAGGATGCACCTTTGATGTTTCACTGGAAATAACAATATAAAGATGACCTGTGGAGACAGGTAGCAATGTACCCACAAAGGAAAGAAAGCTAGCAAGCAAACATGAATGTAAACAGAAAAAAAGAAAACGCATTCAGCAGCTTTTTTGATCCTCAAGGATACACATGATGCGTTTTCGTGAATAACACTGCAGGTAAACATAACTTTGTTTGTTCATGAGAAAACTCCACAGGGCACATAGCAGTATTGGCTAATACCAGTTACAGTTGTCAGTTCTACTGACTTTCACTGGATGACTAATACTGTTCCACTTCACAAAGAAGAATGCTGTCTCTCTTTCATTTTTACTTGAAGTGAAGACCAATCTCCTCTCTTGCTTTCAAGCTGTTATAAAATGGCATTTGGATCAGAGTGGGATATGATGTGGGGAGAAACGGAAAAGCATAAAACAGCAGGATATATCAGGTAAGCAAAGCATGGTCTATTCAATAATATGTAACAGCATTACTGACAGGGGGAGGAATTTTTATGGTAGAGTATGTCAGTACAGACTGAAATCACTGTTTGTCAGAGATGCAACAAACTGTGAAACTGAGATGCAACAAACTGTGAAAATTCTCAGAATCATGGGACTGTTAACCTTATACAAAATAAGGTCTCATATCATATAAGCTTTACCTCTGCCAGGACGAAGGGTCGCTCCTTCAGCAGACTTGACACACTAAAGCGGCACAGTCCGGTGATGAGGAGGGTGTAGTGGGGCTTAGGCCAGTTACTGCCCACCACCTGTACTGCTATCCCTGCTGTACCAATTCTGCACAGAGACACAGACAGAGAAAGCCAGAGTGAGACAGAGGAGGTGGGTGTTACATTGGAACCATCCAAACATTTGCAGATGAACAGATGTAGCTTTATGAAATGATTAGATGTGACATTTAACTATAATGTGGTGACATGAGATTGTGCAGCAGGTGTATGTGGATGTGAGGTGCTTTATGATGGTGCTGTGGCTCTCAATCAAAGGCACATATAATAAGCTGATTGGATAACCAGCATGAAATTCCTTTTTCTGCCCTTTTCCCCACCTTTCATGTGAGATTATATGCATCTGTGAGTTTTAGCTAGCTGGGAGTATTACCTGACCAGCTTTGTCACTGATTAACTCATACTCAAAATAATAGTATTTTTTTCTTCCAGTAACTGAGTCTGGTAGAGAGACAAACAGACAAACTTAGACTGGCCTGGTGGCCTGCCGATGAAGGTTTAAAGTCCACTTCTCGGTGCTTGGTTGATTGTTTTTGACTGCAGGGCCACTGCTAAACAGTAGAGCCTTCTAGAACAAATCACACACTGCAATATTTGTCAAAAATAATGACTTTTAGAGGCCTTAAAAGGTACAAGGTACAAGTATTTAACAAGAAAATGGTAGAGGTTAGAGAAAAATGTCACCTTGAATGGGCCCCTTGTTGGGGGTCCTGTACAGCATGTTCTTGTCACAACTCCAAAACAACAACAACAACAACAACGTATCAAATTGAGGGAGTGGATTAACTGTTCACTCTCTATCCAGCTATATAACTAAATATTTTTTACTTGTGCAGGGTGGGGAGGTCGTCGGTGTCGTGCTCTGGGTCTCTGGTGTTGGGAATCACTCCTATGATTGTGCTTTTCAGTGAAGTCCCCCTTAACAGCCGTTGGCTGACCAGGTGCATGTTTCGCGGAGAGTCAACGCTAAACCTGACGGTGGAGCCCGGCAGGAGAACCCCTTCATGGGTCAGCAGCAGCGGGAGACGGCTCGGTATCTGAATTCCACCGCCGGAGGTCATTGTCCGTGTGTTTTTCTTTCCTTTTGAAGCCAGGCGCAAAACAACTCCTGCAAACAAACGCGTACTCCTACTGTCAGATGGGCCAGCTAAACGTAAACATACGACTTCCGGGTGGTGTTTTCAAAATAAGATTCTCACTGACGACCCAAACGCACAATTAATGACCAGAAAAAAATAAAACGCGTCTTCAGATACATATAAATATATATATATATTTTTTTTTCTTAAATCAAAATGTGGTTACTGTTATTTTCCCACACATTTTCGCATCATTTTTTTGCCTTTCTTCCTTCTCCTGCGTCCTCGACTTCCTAGTCTGCATTGGCTACGGTAACTACAGAGGGACAAACTACTTTACAATAAATCAAAACAGATTCACTCAGGTACCCAACTTAAGAGCAGTCTTGAGGTACTTGTACTACACTTGAGTATTTCGATCTTCTGCATGTACTTCTACATTTCAGAGCGAAATACAGTGGATACGGTGAAATAATAATTGCATTGTATTTAATAATGACTGGACGCAGGGTTAGTTGATAAAAAATAGTATTTAATTTTTATTTCTTTCATAAAAGTATTGTCACATAGCATTGTACATTTCCAAAAAATAAATAAATTCAATATCTTGTGTATAAAAAATCTGTTTCTAAAATCTATTTTCAGACCAAAGACAACAGCCATCCATGTGTTTGCAGTTAACATCTCTCTGTTGTTGCCAGTCAGCTGTGGGAAATATCACTTAATTTTCACAAGTGATCTTTGAATACACCTTAAAATGCTCTTATGGTTACAAAAAGACAACCATACAGTTATATATGATTAATAAAGTATAATAAAAAATACAATTACTGCATTTATAGAAACACACCAATAATTATCATTCATCTGTTATATCATTATAGAGCTTCTTTTCCAGGGACCAACTTTAGCCCCTTAAAACTTATGAAAGCTGCTCAACCCATTGCTGTATATATAACATATAAATTGAACATCATCATTCTCGCCCCTAAGGAGTGACAGAGTTAGGTTTGTAAGGCTTGAACGTATATCATATGTGACGTTAAGAGTGAGCGAATGAACTGAAACCACAACTTTCATACAAACAGAGAGGTTTTACAAGTAGACACTTTGTGCAGTCTTGGGTGTAATTCAAATTTATGAGACAAGTACCTGAAGCTTTTTTTTATATACCAGTTCTTATTTGCACAGGATTTAGAAATTGGTTTTTGAAATCAGCTCTGGTAACAACTGCATAAAAAATATTATATCATGACAAACACAGTTAGCCCAAAAGTAATAAACTGACTAAACCAGCAAGTCAGGAAAAGTTAGGATTTGCAGACAATGAACCAGGTGTGAGTGAAGTTGCAACCACTGAAACTTGCATGCAAACACGAGTCTTTGAAAAACACTTAAGTAGAGTCAGTCTTGAGCCCTGACTATGCCCAATACTGTAAATGAATGACTACCTCACTGTGACTGAATGGTTGGGGCAAATAGAGACCTGAAAATAATTCACCTTACTTCAGCAAACCCTGTTTACATTTTTGCTTTTTTAAGCCAGAGGCTTGGTTTCAGACAGACTCTCTAACTCCCTGGTTATCATATGTTTCTTGTTGCACAGTTAACTTCAATTTGGCCTGTTTGCATCTTGACAAGCAGAAGGTCTTTATCTTTTAAAATTTGTATGTCTCACAAATTCATTCTAATTCCCACATATTAATCCTGATAGCTAAGGTAATGCCTTTTTCCCCCTAAAGTCTGAGCAGGTCAAAGGGCACTTTATATCCTTCAGCGGCAGACTTCCGCTGAGGACTGAATCTGATGGAATAAACCTTTTAAAAAGAAGTGCCATTTTTACTTATTGGGCCTCAGCAGTGTAACTTGCCGAAATAAGCCAAGTGCCTCACAAATCATTCATTCAAATGCCTCCCAGAAGGACTCCAATATCCTATCCTATATGTTATTACTAAAACCGTCTTGTGCATTACCCACATCTTTATTCTTTATGTGCTGACTATGACCATAAAGAAGGGGATAGCTTGACTCAGTAACACTTAACCCTTATCTTATCATCAGTAATCAAGAGAGGCATGTAAAGTACAACCACATGTTATGAAACTAAATTTTGGGAAGTGTCAGTTAAGAAACATGACAAGATCAAGGGTGCATACCAACCCTGGCAGTTAAAGGGGGCCTTCAGGTGATCTGTTGCACTACTCTGCAGCCATAGTGAATGTCCTCAGCACTTGAAAATAATGGCTGAACATAGCCAACTTTATTTCCTAACTTTACAATTCAGCTATCTCAACGGTACACAGTAAACATTCTCATTCTTGCCTCAATACTGTGTAAATGTATGTTGTATTAAGTGGTTAGTGGCTGGAAAATAAAGTAGCTTGCTGGCCAGTCAGCTTCGTTTAGGTTACCTGATCAATCTGTCTGAACTGTCCTGTCACATTTGCTGAAGTTGCTAACTCAAATTTCACACAACGGGTGGCCTTTTTCTGAGCCTAGGTGTTTTTCATGTTGTGCTTCAACTTTCTAGTGACTACTGACCCTTTTCACAAACATGGCCACCATGCACAGCGGTCACAACATTTATTAAGTCAGAATATATTAATCACTGGTTTGGTTTTGTGAGACTAAAGAGCTAATTTTCAGCCAAAAGCTTTAAAGGTGTTCACATCCAGAGTCTCAGAAAGCTAACAAGCTGGGTTCAAGAATTAGCATTAGCCTGTTAGCAGTGGTTTTGTTTTTTGTTTGTTTGTTTGTTTGTTTTTTAATGAGGTCAAACCTACAAATATAGGTAGGAGAGTCTCTGAAGTATTTGGAGCCTCTTAACCACTGTCAGCGTGGACCACTTCTTCCACAACTGTGAAAGTATGTTTGCCAAGTTTGTGAAGAAGATTTGCCTGCTGCTGTAGTTACCAGGGAGCAAGATGCCAGTCTTGTTTTTATATGTACAGCATGTCTACTAATAAAATACATTGGCTCATATAGTAACACCTTACAGCACAGGTAAGCATGCGATCACTTCAGTTTTTTAATAGTTGTGACCTTGTTTTTTTCTGTTTATTTTTTCTCTCTCTCTCTCTCATTAATTTTTGAATGGTCACTTGAACTGAGTCTCCCAAAGTTCATACGCAGGTTTTGGGTTATGCAAATAAATGACTTACCTTCATTTTCCAGCTTCATCTGTCTGCATTTTCCTTTTTACATTGAGTCTTACAATCATTGTGCCTATTAAACAAAAGTATGATCTCTATAATATAGCTGTCTATCTTACTTCCTCAAAGCCTGACAATTTAATACACTTCGTAGATCGCCTTGACGTGGCTTGTAAGAGCAGAGCCGACACAACTTAACACAGACCAAAAAAAGAAAAAAATGGCAAGAATTATTGATCTGCTTTGAAGTAAAATCTTAGTCAGAATTTGTTGGAGTAAAACTAAAACTTTAAAGAAAGTGATGTTGCTTCATATTTGAAATACTAATAGTCACTCTTTAAGCTTTGCACAGATAATGAATCATCAAAATATTCAATAGTTTCCTGGCAAAAAAGAGAAAGTCAATGAAAATCAATAACAGATCTGCAATTGCTTTTAACTTTGAAGTTCAGTTTATGCACACTGTTCTCGCCCTAGCTCACTAATGTTTGAAAGAGGCATTCATAGAAGAAAAGTCTGGTTATGGTGCAAGCGCAGTTGGTGTTTTTTCAATGTAACAACAATCCAATGTGTAGTCTCTCTTACTGCTTCGTGGTGGTCTCTGAGGTGAACCATGCAGGTCCATGGGAGCACATCACAGGCTTTTTAGGCAGAGAGTTGGCAAAGCCAGAGTGATGTCCTCACTCCAAGTGAAGTTAACCCTTCTCTGATGAGGATTAAGAGGCTTGCGCCGCACCCCTCTTCTTAAAGAATCCACATCAGGAAAGAATTTATCTAATATATTGTTTCATTTCGTTTAGTCCATATATGTGAACATGAACAATTCTCTTCCAAAACTTGAAACTCGAATACCACAGCATCAGTCTGAGATGCCATGAAGAGACAAATTCTTTTGAATTGACAGAATTGGGAAATCTGAGGAGCTGGAGCTTTTACTCCAAAAGGAGGTTAATGGAATTTTAATAGAAAGTCCATATGCTCATAAAGTCATGGTGAATACTGTTAACTGTGCCAACAATTTTAGTCTGCTCTGATTGATGGAGCCATGCCAGGGTTGGTGTCTTCATCCTATCATCAAGACAGGCCCTCTTTGGTAGATTTGGGAGAGAGTTATTGATGTTCACAAATCTGGACTGAACTGTCTTTTTTTCAGTGTGGATTGTCATTTTACCCCTCTCCCGACAGGCCAAGGGAGATACTGATACTAATCCCTAAGTAGTATCAATGGGGACAACTTCACCCCACTCCTCTCAGCTTTCAGGCTGTAAGTCTTTCTTCCTGCCTTTCCTCCAATGAGAAACACCACAGTCTGTAAAATAAATGAGAAGAGAAATTCCATTTAACATTTGCACTGAGTTTCTGATTGATTAACACCTATAAATATTGTTCAGTGTATCTCACCACATTTTTTACTGTCACATTATGAATGTGGATCCCTTCTCTGGGACCATATGGATATACAGAATGAGCCGTGAGGCCAGAGCTCCTCAACTTAAACACAACTTGACTCTCAGATTTCACATACAAAGTAGTTGCAGCTGTAGTTGTTAAAACGCATTATATTGATAGTATACGTATATCAGATTGTCACTGAACCACAGAGACTTGGACCACTGTAGCAGAATTTTAAACAGTCTAGCTAATTTCTTAACCCCAAACAGGCTTCCTGAAACAGTGGGGCGTCTGATTTATCACATGAGCAACTTTACATTTGTAAGTAAGGTGTATTTTGGCCATTCCAAATATACGCAGAATTAAGTGCAGAATAAAGGTTATTATGTATACATGAAATCTATATTTTTCAGCGGGATGCAGCAGAATACTTGGGAAATCCACTTATTCGCTGTCTTGCCAAGAAATAGATGAGAAGGCTGTGACAACCCTCATGTGTGTTTGTTAAATATGAAGCTGCTAAACAGCTATCTATGCTACCTATGTCCCCCTTTTTCCAGTCTCTGTGCTAAGCTAAGCTATTGAGCTGCTGGCTCTAGTTTCATATTTGATGTAAATGTATTGCTTGCAACTTCGTTTTTTATTTTTTACAAAACATATATTGATTTGTGTTGTTTAACAGCTAATCTAGAGTTATGGTAGATGGTTTATACAGGGGCTCTGGACTGTTCCACGTGATACCAGCCCCCCTCATCCACACTTAATGGCAAAACAAACTCACAGTGGATGTTATGAGTAGGGTAAGCTGAAATAGCAGGAGACCACAGTGACTTACAACATCACATGCTGAGCCTCTGGTCTTATTTCTCCCGCTCTATCCTGGCGCAGTCACTGGCTTACCTAACAGATTTCCTCTGCATTGTTTATTGGTATGAATTCCTATTGTAGCTTATAAAAGAAAAGAGGAACGTTTTCACGACCATCTTATAAAGACAGTTTCGTTTGATACTCAAAAGATTGTGAGATTTTGGTCAGACTATCACTTTAATATGCACGTGAGACATAACAACGTTGCAGTGTTTGCTCGAGGAATGCAGTGACAGTGCGTATTCCAGATGTGAGGGCCTCAGACAGCACAAATTACATCCTGTTGCATTCAGAAAATGACGGATTACCCTGCATATGAACATATGGCAAGGGCATAATTACAGCACATACCGACATTGGTGAAAGTTCGGGCTTACTTATGGCAAACATACAGCTTTCCCCATCTGTGCAACAGCAGTCTTTATTGATATGCTGTCAGTGAAGCTTACTTCAACCGTTTTCCATGTGCTGCTCTTGTTTTTATTTTATTTTAGGCGGATTTCCAGCAGAACCTAATGGTACTTCAATCAAGCACTTGTAGGGTGTTGGGTTTATGGCTCTTCCCAGAGCTGTAAAATACTTGTGTTTAGCTATCCACTCACATTGGTGATGATGATGACTACCCCTGTTGGCTGTGCATGTCCTCAAGAAAGCCACAGTACATGGCCAGTAGGGGCAGTGTATTAGGATGTGAAGTGAGGTCAGTAGCAGACTCAGGACACTGAAAGCAACAGTGGAGAGATCTGCAGAGAAACTAATAGAGCTTTTCCTGCCAAGATCTCAACATCAGAGTTACTGATCCCGACACTGTAAATGGCAAATAGTCATTTTTACACTTCAGCTTTTGAACAGATTAAACAAACAAGACACGGTGTGTTAATTTGCAAGCTTTAAAAGTGCTGTTGGGAAGATTTTGTTACCTTCGGACAAAGCGGGGCTAGCTGTTCCCCCCTATTTCCAGTCTTTGTGTTAAGCTAAGTTAACTGGCTGCAGCTGACTGACCCAATACTGAACCGACTGATGCAAGAGTGATATCAATCTTCTCATCAGACTCCCAGCAAGAAAGTGAACATGCATATTTCCCAAAATTCCTAAAAATATTATGTTAACAGGTGCATGTGAATGTCTGAGTCATTAAAGGTGGCTTTGGATCCTGACACCATTGATCATAATATCCTATTGGATAGATTGGAACATGTTATTGGGATTAAAGGAACAGCACTAGGCTGGTTTAAATCATATCTATCAGATAGATACCAGTTTGTTCATGTTAATGATGATCCCTCCATATATACCAGAGTAAGTCATGGAGTTCCACAGGGTTCTGTGCTTGGACCGATACTGTTCACCTTATACATGCTTCCCCTAGGCAATATTATCAGGAAGCATGGAATAAATTTCCATTGCTATGCGGATGATACCCAGCTATATTTATCTATGAAACCAGACGAAACAGATCAGTTAACCATACTTCAGGCATGTCTTAAAGACATAAAGGCCTGGATGACCTGTAACTTTCTTCTTCTGAATTCAGACAAAACTGAGGTTATTTTGTTTGGTCCCAAACACCTCAGAAACAGTTTATCTAATCATATAGTTACTCTGGATGGCATTAATTTAGCCTCCAGTACGACTGTGAGGAACCTTGGAGTTATTTTTGATCAGGATCTGTCCTTTAACTCACATATAAAACAAGTCTCTAGGACCGCCTTCTTTCACCTGCGCAATATCAGTAAGATTAGGAACATTCTGTCGCAGAGTGATGCTGAAAAATTAGTCCATGCTTTTGTTACTTCTAGGCTGGACTACTGTAATTCCCTATTATCAGGATGTCCAGTTAACTCTCTAAAAAGCATCCAGCTGATCCAAAATGCTGCAGCGAGAGTACTGACTGGAATTAGCAAGAGAGATCACATTACTCCTGTACTAACTTCTCTTCATTGGCTTCCTGTAAAATCCAGAATTGATTTTAAAATCCTTCTCCTTACATATAAGGCCCTCAATGGCCAGGCTCCTTCATATCTCAAAGAGCTGATAGTACCATATCATCCTAACAGATTGCTTCGTTCCCAGAATGCAGGTTTGCTTATGGTTCCCAAAATCTCTAAAAGTAGAATGGGAGGCCGAGCCTTTAGCTATCAGGCCCCTCTCCTATGGAACCAACTGCCAGTTTGGGTTCGGGAAGCAGACACCCTCTCTAATTTTAAAACGAAGCTTAAAACCTTCTTGTTTGATAAAGCTTATAATTAGTTGTAGTTACAGTCCTAGTTATTTATTAAACTTATAGTTAGTCACAATTATCTCTATAGACACTGTTACAGTTAAGGATATAGCCCTTAGTAGGGCTGGCTCAGGCAACTGAATCATCCCCTAGTTATGCTGCTATAGGCCTAGGCTGCTGGGGGACATCCCATGATTTACTGCGCACTTCTTCTTCTTTCTCTTTCTCTCCTCAGACCCACTCTCAAATTTATTAGCCTTTATTACATGTCATTAACTCTGTGTCCTCTCTGTCCCGTAGTCCTGTGCTTGTTTCTCTCTGGTCTCTCTTTCTCTGTACCTTTCTGCAGGTACCTCTGGCTCCGGAGCTGCTTGTCCTATGGTCCTGGCTCCACCCACCTGCTGCTGTTTATTGTTTACAATGATCTATTTCTAACATGTTTAATGTTCCGTTCTGCTACAGATAAATATTTGATTAATATTCTTTGCAAACTGTAATGTAAATAATTACCAGTCATGACAGCTTTTTGCCTCCGTGCTCTGTTTCATAATTCTAATCTGCTGAGCACACATTATCAAATAACTGTTCACTAACTGTAATGTAAATACTGACCCACATTGTCTGTATTATGCTGCATGTCTTTCTCCCCCTCTCCTCCATTCCTAGCTGTCCTATCTTCCTCCTTTTCCTCCTTTCACCCAGCCCGGCCATCGGCAGGAGGGTCCCCCATCTGAGCCAGGTTCTGCTCAAGGTTTCTTCCTGTTAAAAGGGAGTTTTCCTTGCCACTGTCGCCTTAAGTGCTTGCTCTGGGGTCAGGCTCTGGGTCTCTGTAAAGCGCTTTGAGACAATTTTGATTGTGGAAGGCGCTATATAAATAAAATTGAATTGAATTGAATTGAAAAATTGACTGCCTAATGAAATCCTTCTTGCAGGGATCTAACGGGCTGTTTTAATGTCCACATGCAACACAAATCAAAGCAGCTCTGTTTTCTTGATGAATGAAGTCACATGTGTTCAATCACCATATGTTAGGGCCTCTCTCGAACAGGAAACACTGATCATGATCACATTCGGACCGTGGGGGAATATCATACTGTGTATGACCAGGCTAGCATTAGCAGGTACCTACACTACCTCATTATTCTGGTTTCTAAATAAGAAACATATCGCATTTCATAAGATTTAGTCATGACCTGTCAAATTAAATAGAGCAAAATCCAGGAGAACTGGGGGTGTCTCAGAGTGGAAGGCCAGAGCTCTTAAACCACAACTGCTGTTAGACCCACTGGGAGGGATATGTTTTTATTTAGGGGATCCTTATAATGTATGAGGCAGGTTTTTAGGTGAATAATGTACCAAGGCTTTTTACAGTCAAGTTTCTTCAAGTTTTTACCTCCAGTGCACTATTCTACAACTACTAAACTACTAGACAAATGTCCTTTGTATGAAGTGTGTGAAATTTTGTTAACTCCATTTTAGTCTAGTCTAGTCCATTCTAGTCAACTCTAGAGCTATGATGAAAATAAATTGTCCAAATGCTGTGGCAAAGACTCCAGCATGAATCAGTACATGAAAGGCTTGGCTGTGTAAGGGAGCACACTTAAGAAAAAAAAAAATGGATGTCCTGACTGTCAACAAAAAAACATTTTAGTTGGTTCCTGATTGTCAAAAGTACACGTGATGTGGGAAAAAAAGAGTACATCCACCTGTTTGAGTTTCACAAAATGTTTACCCCTATTTTAGACAGATCTTGGACTCAGAGTCTTGGACTTGGGCTGGCCGACAAATGCCGATGGAGCCCTTGATATCAGGACTCCGACACTGGGATGTCCTGCCTGGGGCGTTTTTACTAGATAATCTCTCTCATCTTAGCTAAATAAATCCATTAGACAAGTTTACTGCTAAGCAGCGGCAACAGTGGCCTCTGCTGGCACATTAAATTCTGATGGGCTGCAAGCGTCAGTGATTAAGAGTACTGGAAGGAGGAGGTGGGGTTGGGGTGGCCGGGGGGGGGAGGGGTTGATTACATATATATATAACTGTATATACGCCGAGGCCAGTGCTGGAACACTGTCAATTCACGCTGTTACAAAACACTGTCAAAGTGACAGGCACACAGACAGGGCCAGAGAAGGGACACATGGGCCCTGATAAAACTTCATGGATTTTCTGATGGTCCACCGGCCCACTGATGTGCCCAATGGCCAGTACACCACTGAGGTAATCACTTCGCCTCTGCCATGATGTCCATACTGAGAATAGCCATCTAGCTTCTTCTTATTGCTAGCTGAAGACCGTGCCCATTCAATCCAAGTTCCATAGTGCAAGAACAGGCAAGTGGAAATTACAGAGGCACCGTTGTCCCTCTTACATACTGTTGCTCTAAATTGTTTTTCCCTCACAGCTGTGCTATGTGCTTGCTAGTCTCTGCTATCCTATCACTGTCACAAAAATTATTTTTATTTCTAGCTGTTACCCAGAGTGTCACTGGAGGTTTAACTATTCCTCTGTTATACTCACAGTCCTGCTGTGTCCCTGTGCTGGCAAAGCAGTTGCTGAAGAGGCAGTACATGGTGTGGCAGAAGTTGTCTAGGAGGGATTTTGGAGAAGCAAATCGCCAGCTGGACTCTGGCACTCTGTCAGGCTCTTCTGTTAAACTATCCCACATGTCCTGGATAGTCTCTGGAAGCTCCTGCTGCAATACCTGAACACACATGAAAACACACACGCACACACCCACACACACGAGTGAAAGAGAGCCAGATGGGCAATCTGTAAGCAGGTAAATGAATATGGATCCATAAAGTACTTTGCATCTAAAAAAAAAAGGCAGCATAGCAAGTAAGTCAACTTTTGACACTGTGTGTCATATAATCCAGGTCATGTTTATGGCTGTTGTGAAAGGTCAATACACGCAAGAAACACGCAGTACATGACCTCAAAAAAAAAAAAAAAAGAGTGACCAAAAACGCAGGACTCTCCCCTAGTTTCCTTTATATATTTCCATGTAGATATAACCAACAGATGCTTTTAATTGCTTTTAATTCATAACATGGCTAAGTCCAGGCTGAACTTTTCACTCCTGTAGCTTCAGTCCGTCAGTCGTCACACCTTATATCCACGCAGCAGACCCAGGACCACAATGAAATGACGTGAAGTAACAAAAATGTTGGCGATTTAGGTGTTGTTACTTTAGTTAAGTTTGCTTTCCCTTTTTGGTCACACAATTGCCTTAATTATCAATATGGTGACAACAATGTGTGTCCAGCTGTTAAAGTACAGAGCAGTCCCTGTCCAACAGTCACTGTGGACTCCGTAAGTAAAGGCAATCATGAAGTGTGTTCACAGTTTCTCTTATCTGTAACTGGTCACAAGTCCTTAATTGGTAAAAAATTGCTCTCAGAAGTTTTAAATAATTGGACTTAAAAGGAAATTCTTGAACAAAAACATTTAGCGTCAATGTTATCATAGTGATAAGATAAAATACTTATGTAAATGAGGCCCCAGGATTCTGTAGGAGAGTCAGGGAGACAGACTACAGCACCTAAAGAGCTGGGGTAGATAAAACTGGGGTAAACAGCAGGGACCCTGTGATTGTCAGGTCCCTGTAATACAAGAGATGCCAGTGGCACAAGTCCCAGAGATGTATCTCTCAACTTGGCAAATTATTTAGAAAAGATGATGATCAGACACAAGAAGGGACAAAGTAGATAAGGATCAAATGTAAGACATCTTATCTGGCTGTGATCAGTCCAGACTTAGTGTCTGCTGACATTAAACTCAAGGCCCCAAGGGACTGTGTGATGATGCCTGATAGGACATCTGTATGTAAATGTCCAATCGTCCATGTCTGGCATTTAGAAACCGGTCCTGAAAGTATTTTTATCACTGCTACCTCTGGCTCAACAGGGTCTGACGCAGAGTTCAAAGAGGGCTCAGTCAAACTGAAGAACACGACTAGAACATTTGATTTTTAGATCAAATACCATCGAAAATGAGTCACAATCAGAGAAAAACCAGCATCCCAGTAAACTACTCATTAACCTGTGAGTGATCAGCGATCTTGCCAAATTCACCTTCACTGAACTTTTTCTTTTTTGGATCATAAATAGAAGCTGTGCTGAATTTTCTAATGATAAAGGCATCCAATGAATCAATGTGACATCTGTCTCATTCCAAATATCCCCTGACCCTTACAGTCTGAGGGAAATTCACTTATTTAATTGCTTCATTTGAAGAGGAACTGAATACAAGTGTGGTACAGATACGTGACCTCTGCCTTACCTCAGCAGGATGCGAGTGTACAAAGACTCCCTCAAGATCCCTGAAGCGTCTTTCCAACTCAGCGGTATAGGGACGCGAAGGATGTCTCTCTGGCATCACCCGGATGATCTGAAATTTCAGTTTGTGTTTAGGTTAAAAACATTGTTTTTGCACGCTGTAACAGAAACTTTAATCATTTAGCCTACCAGCTAGAGCCACTAATCACCCCCACCAGCCTCGTAGAAGCTGTTTCCCACAACAGCGAAACAGCCAGGCTCTCATGACAGAAAGCAACAACACTAATGTCAAATCTGAAAGCGTGCAGGGCCAAGCTCTCACATTGAGAGCCCAGTATGTAAAAGTGGGCCTTGTTTTCAGGCTAACATAGTTACCTTACTGAACTCTTGTCACTCACAAACAGAGGTTCTTATCCAAGCACAGCTTCTTTTCCAAAGTTTCATTTATAGAACATATTGGTGGGAGCAACAACAACATGTAATGAATTATGAATCCAACTTATTTCTTTTGTTGATTCCGTCCAGTTGGTAGGTCATCAAACCAGACTGAGACTGCGGGGGACGAACTGTGCGACTCCGAACACCAGTCAGTGTTAGGTTAAGTGATCATTAAGTGTGGTTTAAGGGTGTTGACATTTTTCAGAACTGGTGGTTATTTGCAATCAGTGCCTACTTACTGCACAGGATTAAAGGGGCCCAGGCCCTGAGGTTTCAGAGGGCTCAGCATAAGGGAGAGAGCTGCAGGGGTGGTGTGGGGGTGGTGTGGGGGGGGTGGGGGGCACATGTCACTGGCTTTGTCAGCAGCTCAGATAAGCAGCACGTGATTCTTTAGTTTCTTACCAGAAGGCAAAAAGAGGGGGGGCAGGTACAACCTGCAAATTGTGGGATTTTGGGACAGTCTCAAGTCAGCTCTGGCAACAAATCTCTCAGATAACACCACACACACACACACACACACACACACACACACACACACACACACACACACACACACACACACACACACACACACACACACACACACACACACACACACACTCTCTCTCACTGCTTTGTTAAAGGGCTCATCTGTAAATTTTGCAAATTTTTCGCCATCATTACTGAAGACACTTGCATTTACATGACTAGTTAAACATTTTCACTCCTACATGCAACAATAAAATGACATTAATAAATGCAGTACACATACATTTTTCTAAATAAAAAATACTGGTGTGTCTTAAATCAAGTTGACCCACGCACCCATACTCTCTTATGATACATCCAGCTTCAGCACAAAGCATGCTCTGTGTGAACAGTGAATAACTGCTCGACAAACTTCAGCTGTAAGAGTTTTATGACCATCAGTCAAATTAAGTAATCTTTTTATAGCAGTTCTCAACACATTTTGTGTTGCCCACAATAATGACACACAAAGGACAAAATGTCAGTTTGTCAGCTCCATTTTTTCCACAACATTAGGTATTTAAATTTATGAGGTATTTACTAAAAACTGAATGAGTACTGACTGTTCTAAATGCGTCCTTTTACATGTGAAATTGTAGGTTTTCAATGTGGTTAGGACAAAGAGGCATGTCCTTAGTAGTTTTAAAATGGTTCTTAGCTCAAAAGTCCAATCCATTTTTTAAATTTTATTTGATTTCATTTTATTTTATTCATTAGATTAATTTTATTTTTTAGGTACCTTTTTTAACACTCCTTGGTTGACCTGGAACCACAGCCTCTGGAGAACCAGCTCATCCAATCCCTCCACCTTTAACTTCTGATAAGTTGAGTAGAAGAGAGGAGAGAAGAGGAGAAAAAAAATGTCAAGAAGCAAAGCATGATGACTACATTTTATCAGCCTGCACACACCACACAGCACTGTGCTGTAAACACAGAGTATAGCTGCAAATATTGGAGGTTCAGGTGTTGTTGGAGGTGTATTGGTCAGATGTAGCCAGGCTGACTGATGGAATAAAGTCTGGTGGAATAAAGACTTGAAGTCTGGCCTTGTGAGACTAGTCATGCATATGAAATTCACCATCTGAGGAATCTCCTCCATCCTGGCTTCTGACAGGAAAAGGAAGAGAATCAATAAATCATGCTTTACTCAAAGAGAGTGGAGAGTGTGCCATGGTTTTTACCATTCTGCTGATGTTTGACAATTTAAAGACTTCCTTCTGATGAATCTTGATGGTGTAGTTGATGGGGAAGTTGTGCTTCTGTAACACAGAAGAAAAAGAAAGGAGAGACAAATTAGCGTATGAATTTCATACCTCAAATGCTTCCTCAGAACCATTAAAAGGCCATGTCTGCTTTTTACATCTTTCAAAATGTGGTTATGACATTTAATATCAAACCTGGAACATGGGAACAGAGTCTTTCAGCAGTTCAGTAAGACATAAGGCAGCCATAAATGTCATGTTCTATTAGCGATTAAGTCCCCATGTGGGCCATTCAGTGGAGAAAAGAATAATTGTATTAGTAGTGGTGCTCACGTATTTATGATCATGCACGTGCAAGTGGCACACATGGACTAATAAGACACCAAAAACACTGTTTTAGTGTTGAAACAATATGTCAGTATGCAACATAACTCAGTGCACATAACATAACATTACATTACAAACAAAGACATTTCTCTTCAGGTTCCAGGTGCTGACACCCAGGCAGGCTGGTGCGATGAAGGAACTGTAACAGAGAACTTGAGTCTACAGCATGGGTAGGACAAGGGGAAACACACAAAGACATCAGCAAACAATCAGGCAGCTGACTGGGGGAAAAGGGCTGGTATAAATACTGGGGAACAGATGAGGGAAATGAGGAACAGGTGTGTAGGTAGTCGGGGAAGTTACAGGGATTGGAAATTTGAACAGGTGGAGCTGGAAATCTGGTGGGAAGGTGGAATATGACAGGAGGCCAATAAACCTGGTCAAGACATCAGGACCACTGACTTCACTGTACAGTTGTCTCCACTGTCACTGATGTGTGTTAGCAAACATGCCATCATTCTCTCACCATGTACCGCCGCCTGTGGCTGAGGCTGTCGTTGAGCGTCCTCAAAGGTGTGCACATGCTGGCTGGCGTCGAGGCCGTCGGGACAGGTGTCAACAGAACCAGGCCTACAGAAACAGGAGCAACAGAGCATGAGATTAACTGCACAGTCATTTCTGTTTGATCTTTATGATCATTTCGAGTTGAAGTAAAGCCAGCACACAAAAAATCTGTCCATGGTAACTCTTAGTTACGATTGTTGGTAAAAGGTCTCCCATGGATCAAAAAGTTGTCAATATACAAAAAAAAAACAAACAAACAAAACACTCTTGGTTATCTGACATCAACCTCTACACTGACCATGATATTGTTCTCTACACAGTTAATATGACCCAGACATCTGCGCTAAATATCATGACATGACAGTCAAGATATTTCATATTTCATTCATAACTGAAATATTACAGTAACAGCAGTTGTAATCATGGACCGTTATACAGACAATTTTACTGTTTCTATCAGTTCAAATGACACCCTGTATCCTGAGAGCTTTGAATTGAATAGGGAAAAAGTTCAGATCAATTCCATCCCTGGAAGACAAAAATCCTGTTTGGACAAGATACAGTTTGAGGGTAATTGTTTCCAGAGTGTCTCTGTCATTTAATCCAGTCTAAGCAGCCTTGTCATTATTTTGTCAGTAAAGGTCAGTAAATATGTTTTTACCTTCACAGCAACCAGCTTACAGTTGTCTGGTCAAGCAATTAATCAATCAAGCAAGGGATCATTCCGACAGTTGACTGACTTCACATCCATTCATGCATACTTATATTACTTATATTTTTCCTTCTCTTTCTCTTCCTTTCTCTCGGCTGCTGAAATGTACAACCTGTACATCCAGACATCAATGTAAAATCCAGCATCGACACCAAACAGCTTTCGAATTTCACAAAACTAGTCAAAGACATAACTAAGACACGCAAAATCGTGTTTTTGGGAGAAAGTTACAGCTGAAACCTGTGTTTTAATGTAACTCTGTCCTAAGATTCTTCACTGAGCTCAGTTGTTTTTAAACATCCATCTTCATATCTATGATCGACAAGAATAACTGGGTCAGATCCTTGGAAAACTTCACTCAACACACCTTCAAAGCCCAGGGGCCGTATGCACAAACAAGAGAGCTGGTGGAGAAAGGCTCTTAAAGTGGCCTTAAAACTCCCAGCAAGGGGTCTCAGTTTTCAGTGGTTTAGGAAAGCTCTCAGGGCAGCTCCCACTGAGGAACGGACAAGATCATTTGTCTAATGGTGTAAGAGACTTTTATACTTTGTCACTGGCTGACCAAGAATATCCCAGCTCACCCCATTTTCTAGGGATTCAGTTTGCATAAATGGCTCACTCTAAAATTGTACAAACTAGCCACTTGACACCAGCACTCTGAACTCTTTTCTCTTGCAAAGCCAAGAAATGCTGTTTGAAAACACTTCCAATAAAGAATAAATCTCACCTTTTGTGTTACTTGTTCAATCAAGTTTTCTAGTGATGCACCTTCTTCACTTCACTAAAGTGTGCTAAGCCATAATGCACTCATCACTGACCCATGAGGTTCCCTTGGTACTAGACAGTACCATAGATGGGAACCACAGCTTTAGTGGATGTTTTCTCCCTCCAATAGTGACAAGGTGCAACAATGAGCCCATTCCACATTCAAAAACAACCTTCAACGGGTGACACAAAGGTAAGATTAGTGCTATTTCATGTTTTATACAGTTTTCAAACATTATTTTTCAGCTCTGCAAGAGAAAAGACTTCAAGGATGAGGACTAGATGGCTGGTTTTGAAAATGTACATCAGGATAACTTCTCTACCTCCATTAAACTGTAAACACAGCAAATTCCCAGAGCTCTTCTACTGGACTGTCTGAGACTGGCACCCACACTCTTGATAAAACACCTTCAACCAGGGCTAAGAGCGCACCAGAGTTATTTGAAGCCATCCTGAGGGGGACATTACAGTTTCTTGTAAATCCATTCAACGGCTGTCGAGACAGTTCACCCAAAACCACAAATGTCAACCTCATGGTGGGACAAGAAGAAATGTCAGGAGATCACCAAAGTAAGTAGGATACATCATCTGAGACCAACTAATGCCAACAGCTCGTTTTACGCATTTCAACAAATGACTGCTGCTGCTCTTGTGCTTCCAGTGCAGATAGTCTCATTTATACAGATTCCACTGTCTTTTACCTTCTGTTAAAATGTTCTAGTAAAACACGAGCAGGTGTCAGATGTCCAGTAAACTTCAACCATCAAATCAATCAGGCAAGCCATTATTTTGACAGTTACCTGACATGCTGTATTACTTGTATCATTTTCGTGTCAATCTATATTTCAGTACTTCAGTCAGGCAGACTACTTCTACATGCCCTCTTCTTATTTATGCAAATCCTGCACTGTCAACTCAGTCAGCTGTCTTTGGTTCAGCTTATCTGATTTCACCGTCTCTCTCCTTAACCAGTCATCTTGTTGCTGTCAGTTTTTAGACTCTTCTGAGACAATTTCACCTGTCAGTTCAGAGCTTAACACATAATCCCCACCCCCACTGCTACACCGCAAGTTGGGATCCAGCTCCAGGTCCAGTAGTGGGGGCCACTTTAGAAACCCCAACTATGTCCCCATCCAGACTTCCAGCTCTTCAGGTTTGACTCATACTTCAAGAAGGGAAATCCCTATGTGGGTTTCTACTAGCCAAAGATGAGGGTCTGATTCCCAAAGACTCTTTCTCCAAAGACTGTTTTTCCATAGCAATTATTACAGTGCATTCTTTAATAAATAAAGACATGTAGACATGTCATTATCCCTCACACTGAACTGATAAAATGTACACATACAGCTTTATACACAAAAAACTGAATCAAGACCAAATGGTCTCCAGATGGTCTCCAGATGGTCAGCAGTGTTTTAAAGACTAATCTGTGTGTCAGTCTCAAACAGTGACTGGGTCAGGTCCTTCACTCTAAGTCACTCAATGCACCCTCACCCTCCAGGGGCTGTATCCATAAACAATTTGAGGATGTCAAAGAGCTTTCAACTTGAACTACAGATAAAAATCACAGATAGCAGTAAAAGATCAAGAGTGATTCAACCACTGTCAATCTGTTAGGTTTACTGATACTTTACACAAAAAAAAGGTAATCCCTCTGGTTATGATGATATGCTAGATTTATTACACATCTATTATTCTGAGTTTAGGACTTACACTCAGGAGCTCATTACTCTGATTTCTCACGAAAAAAAACTATAGAAATTTGTTTGGGGGTAATCTTATATTCCAGGACGAGACAGTTGTTCACAGCATCATAAGAACGTGACCTATCATATAATTTTTTAGCTGTGAGGAAATAGTGAGTTTGCCTGTTACCTTTTAAACTTACTTTATTTATACTGAACCCTTTTTTTATTCTGAAACCGCTGCAATTACAAAATAAAAAATAAAAAATAAAAAATAATAATAAAATAAAAACTGACATTTTTTTTAAATGCATACTGTATATAAAACACACTGAAGTTCACTCCCAAATTATTTCTACCTTTTCAGTGCTAACTTTCAAAATTGCCATCATTCCGGCAGCTTGTTATCCTCAGTAGAAATCAATTTTTTACACACTAACTACACTCGTGGGAATTTGAATTGTTTTGCACTTTTGTTCCACCACAACATGAACTACTCAGAAACCTTAGAGAACAAATGGAAAGACTTCCCCTGAGCTAAAACTGTAGCTCCCACTCTATCCAACCCACTGCACCATGAATGATGAACTAAAATTTCAGCTTTACTATTATATATTACTATTATTTACAACATAACTTTTCATTACGACTTATTTTACCATTCGACCAAAAAATTACAGCATTGTCACAATAAACCACACAAGAGCTGTAAGAACAGCTCATTGAAGCTCTGCCACTTCCATGTTTTCACAAAACTGGTAGTTAATTACACAAACAAATAAATAAATGGTAACCTCCTATTTATTCTAGTTTAGTCTATTCACTCACGGGTGAGAGAGTGAAAGTGCTGCTACACCATCCGGGAGTCTTTCCGTGTGTAGAGAACAGAGAAAGACTGACTGCTGAACACACTCATTACTGTGAGATGAAGCACAGAAAAGCCACATTTGGAAGAACGCCAATAACTTTGGTTTGAATATTCACAGTTGCTTCTTTTTTTACCTGTGTTCATTCCAGTTATGCCAGACCATTAATACAGACCTCGCCGTCATTCACTGAGCTGTTCCTTCTTATTATTTGAAACATTATTATTCATATTACGTTACTGGTATGTTGTAAAGCAACAGCTGTCATTTGATTTAGCTGGAATACAATGAATTTGTTCCATTATTTCAGTAGTTAGTTTAGTTAGCGTTAAACTGAAGAGTCACATGTATGTCATATATGAGCTTCTCCTGGCTGTCGAAGAACCCCTGCACTGTAGAAGAGAAAGATTCAGAAAGGGTGTAAATGCTTCATAAAATATAAACCTGTACCTGCACGTCAGAACATGTTCTGTAACTATGTCTGTTTATGTGAGTTAGTTTGTGTCTGCGTGTGTCGGTATATGTGGGAGAGAGAGAGGGAGAGAGACTGAATGGATTCATTTACTCTGTATAACCCAAGATAATTTTCGTATTGAGTAGGTGTTGTTGGCAGCTGAAGGAATGTTTTGGATTGTGTGTTTCAGTCTGTTGGATCAGATTGCGACACAAACACATAACTGAGAAAGTTTCAATGGTCAAACTGTTTTTTTTTTTAAGTGTAGAAGATAAGAACCTAACAGTGATTCTGCAATACCATGTAACAAGTGAGTGGTAGCCTGTAGGTAATGAGCACCATTAACTGTAATCATTATCACAGAGCTGACTAATCTGGTTTATTTGGCACATTTGTTTGGCTTGTTCTCTGTACTAACGTAACTTCTGCAATGCTTGTGCCAAAGTTCATGACAAACCATCCAATATTTGTTCAGGCATTTGACTGAAAACGTCATGGTTTCGCAAGAGGAAAACTCCAGGGATCACCACAGTCAGCAGGATCCATCCTCTGTGGACCATGAATGGCTGTATAAAATCTTATGGCAATCCATCCTGCTGTTACTGAGATATGTCAGCTGGTACAAAAGGGATGGGATGACTTCTGATAGATGTTGCTATCCTTAGAGTTATGCCAGTTAAAATCAAATACAAATTCTTTGTAGTCCCACTGGAAGCTACTAAAGCCTCTCCTCTGACTTCCAGCATGTAAAGTGTGTATATCATCAAGTGAAGTGTGGCAATGACTCCCCCAACATCATCAAACAATAAAAACAATAATCCCCACTTCAAATAGTTTGCATCTCATTCAGTGTTGTCTCTACAATAAATAGCTTGTAGCCTGTCAGCACCTAAGGGGAAACATTCCTCTGGAAGATTTCTTCTGAAGTCACCAAGTGGGACGCACCTATGCCTGAGGCCAAGCTTGAAGAATGGATGACAGGAGTCACTGTTGGTGGTAAAAGAGTTCTGAGGCCAAACACAACCTCAGCAGTTGCCTACATACGCAAGGGTTCTGCTTGAAATAGCTGAGCAAGCTCACCAGCTTCAGATCACCATTCCTAGGTGGGAGCTGTATGCATCTCTAATGGCTGTGGCAATAGCTACACCAGAGGTGTCCAAACTGTTCCACAAAGGACCGTGTGGCTGCAGGTTTTTGTTCCAACCAAGCAGCAGCCCACCAGACTTCACTCATTTAATCAACTGATCTCAGTCTTCAGACAGTGGATCGGTCAAACTGTGTGCTCTTCATTGGTTGGAACAAAAACCTGCAGCCACACGGCCCCTTGTGGAACAGTTTGGACACCTCTGAGCTACACTCAACAGTCCAGAAACAGTCCTGATTCTATTGCATGCCACAAACACATTGGTAGCTTTTATACACTGACCACAACCAGTCAGAGTATAGCTCAAGGTCTGTTTCAGCGGCCCAAGTTTTGCACAACCAGCACTTCATGACTCACTGAACAGGAAACTGCTAAAGTCTAAAACCTTACCAAATATGGACAAAATTATGATATACACCAGGAGACATATGTTGTTTATACCAAGGAATCTACCTCTTCATCTCTCTACGCTGCAGTAGATTATTTATCCATGTCAATCACACCTAATCTAGATGATGTCCCTGATACCAGACCCAAGCTAACAAACAATATACATGTTTGTGCAAGAAGCAAGATTCAGTACTATTTGAACATTCCTCTACAGGAAGAGACAGAAACGATTAAAGGTGAGCATTTTGTCATCCAGCTTCAACAAGAAGATCTCATATCCTCCCAAAGAAAGGTCAGCCAGTAAGTTCCAGTCAGTAAGTCAGTTCATTTACTGATAGATACTCCTAATCACATTTCAGATGTCTGAGTCACGAGCAGTTCCACCAAGGGCATTTCCAATTCAAATAACTATTGAGGGCCTAAAGAGGTCAAACACTCCAATAAGTCACAAAAAAAGCAAACCTTAGAACAAAGTCCCAGAAAACAGGCTGGTTAAGATAAGACACATTTCAATAGCTGCCAGTGTTCAATGTGTGATGCTACAAAATGCAGTCTGTCTACACACCAACAATCTGCCTGTGCCTGCAGTTATGTAAAATCTCCTCATGCTTCCACAAGTCTCCTCTTGCTTCTGACAAACACTTAACGTTGGAGAGATGGAAAGGACTTGAACTTGAAATAATCCAAATCTGTGGCTGATACAACGTGTCCTAAAACAACCCCATCAGCCCTGCTGTTAACACTGCCTGACAGCACTGACATTCATCAATCAGTCCATTTCTGCTCTCACTTATCCTGTTCAGGGTAGTTGCACCCCTGGGTTACATCATAGCAAGCATTAAGGAAGAGGCAGGGAAATATGCTGGACAGACAAACAGGTTCACATAATGGGCAGATTAAAGTTTCCGATACTATAAAGTATCTTGCATTTGCTTCGATACTTTAATAATGAAACTAAGAAAACCAATATGTTTGTGAACTTAATGTAAACACTAGAACATTAATAGATGTAAGGGCATTTATTAAAATGCCAACGTTATGTTCACTTTCAAATTTACTTTCTATTCCCATGTACTGAGCTGGGATAAGATTAGTTAAAAACACACTGAATGTACCCTCGTCTGTACTGCATTTTACAAACCCAAAGCATTCCTGAGTAACAAGATGAACTGCCAGGCTACACTGACCCTTACACTCCACACACCTGATGGCATTTGCGCCTAAATCACAAAGGAAAACAGTTCCCCCTGGTACAGCCCATTTGTCTTCATTGTCTTGCAGAAGAATGTGTTTCACCCCGTACTGAAAATCTGAAACACTTAGACTTGTACTGTTTAAATTTTCCAACACAAACCTAAGGAAGAACAGCTGTTCTCCAAACCATCCAGACAGTCATCAGTGTTCGCTCACTTAGATTAGTTTGCACCAGATTGAAAGTGTAATCTGTTGCAGTGAGGAATATGTATTACTCTAATTTTGCAAAAAAAAAATCTGCTCCGCATGGAGTTTACTGTGATTAGTAAATTTGGTAATATTATCTTTGTATAGTACTGTGTTCTAATGAATGGACATCTGAAGCAAATATGTCTGGCTGCACACAGCACACAGCATAATTACTCCAGAGTTATGGAGTAATCTTTTGTACTACTGGTGTACCAGTTCAGGATGTACCAGTACATATAGGTAGATGCTGGGAAACAAGATGCGAAGTTATGGAATAAGTACCCTGAAATAACAGAACAGACACCCAGCATATGTTCTCTTTAAAGTTCCCCCATATTCTCCCATATATTTATTTCCCTTCACCTTGAGAATCTGGGGAATCTTAAATTCAGTCCTAGCTAATCCCTGGAAAATGCTTCTCTTCACTTTAGTTTGTCAGTTTTAAAGCCAGAGGATTATGAGGGCTACAGATGAGGGTTGTCAGGACAGATGAAAGCTGTAGGGGTTGCAGGTTGAGCTGTGCAAATGACTGCAGGTGTCGGACATAAAACCAGCCAGCGGAGACAGTTTGTGAAAAATGTGACGTGTGTAGCTGAGAACAATTGATTGTTAAACATAAATATAGATAGTTATTAAATCCTCCCAGAGCGCTGCTTTTCTTCACCTGAGGACTTCCTTTGCTAGGCTCCACCTCAGCAGCCTGAGACAGATCTTTACTCTCACCACTTTGTCAAGGGGTAGCAACAGCACACTGCGGACCCTGTAAAACCCCAGCACATACACTGCTCACGTCCCCTTTTTCACTCAGCCACTCTGAAGATGGATTTCTCTTCGGTGGCCCCTGATAGCCACAATGTCTGTTTCAGCTGGCGCTACCAGACCGAAGCTGACACTTGGGATGTTCAGGTGTTCAAAGATGCATCCCTTTCCAACCGGGGTGGGATGCCAGGCCGTGATAGGCGGTACGTGGTCAGAACTCAGAACAGTCTTTATGTGGGAGCAGACAGGACGTCCAGCTGAGGCCCAGGAGATGGGCAGTGTATAGGGATTTATAGGGGGCTGCAGCATATGGGTGGTGAATGAAAAGGTCTGTCTCAGGGTGCCGGGGTAGAGCCCATTAGCGGGCTACTACGCATGTACAAGAACATACAATAAATACACTGCATATTTATGTGTTAGTTAATTGTTGCATCCTTATGTTTTTTTTTGTTCCATTTAATTATATACCTGTCCCTGGTTTCACATACAGTACAGCTGTTTGAATCGACAAATGCGACTACAACTGTAGCTGCTACCAAATAAAAGAACACCACATCTGAAGGGCACTAAGATTTACTTCTGAAAAAGCAAAATTTTTAGTTTTTTTCTTGGATGGTTTTTCATTGATGAGTAAAGTTACTGTATCACTGGGTGTTGGGAGAATGTTTATGAACACGACTGTAACTTGGCTTGTTTTCATGGGACAAAGGAGCCTACACATGCTTAAAGGCAAGTTTATACATGTTGGTAGGTCTATCAGAGCAAATGCAACATAGACAAAATAAAAAGCGCAGCCCAGAGAGTGTTGACTCACCAGAAAGTTACAGTCACCAGTGACGATGTGTGTGGAAGTATGGACCAAACACAGCAAATACACAGATCTGGAGGCTTAGGAAGTTTCTTGATCTGCGTATCTGCACACATCTACACTTAACCAGAATACCAAATTTTTATTAATTTTGAATATTACAGTCACCACAAAAAAAGAGATTATTCTGCTTTATTATATCATTGTTGTGGCAGAAATCTCAGAGGCGGATATCTCAAAATCTGGACAACAGATATTGCCAGTGGTCAGCAAGATTTCTTTGTGCGTGTGTGTGTGATTTTGGTACAAAGACCTCAATACTTCAGGCAGCAACAAGTAAAAAGATAGTGGGAAATGATTTTAAACCACTTTACTCCTTCTGAGGGATAAGCAGAGTGTTACCCTTACACCGTGTACACCCTGTCATCCTGGCAAAAATGGTCCTGCAACAGAGCCTGTGTCAGGTGAGGTCACTCTGAGGTCACCTGGGGTCTTCATTAATCATTTATGTCCTCACAGAGAGGCACCATGAATCACAGTCAAATTCGTGTTCATAAAGAATCTTGTTTTTATGAGTTGAGGTAAGAAGGATAGAGAAGGCGCCAAGCCTGTGGGGCATAGTAATTGATTTTCATGGCCAAAGAACACCATGGCCCACCCATGGTGCAATTGGGAATGGACTGCTATTAGGAGGAATGCAGTGGGTGTGTTTGGGAATTCTTGTCATAAAAAGAAAAAAGAAAAAAATGGAAGAAAATACTTAAAGAAATGGCTGGCAACATCAAAATCAAAAAAAAAGTTTTCACAATAATTAAAAAGAGGAAAAAACACGGAATCAACAGAAAGTTTGTGATGAAACAATCATAATGAATCTCAGATTTCATAGATTTATGAAATGGTGTCTCCTAATCAGGCAATTCGTACCATACAGACCTTTTTCACATTTTGTTGTGTTGCAGCCTTACGTTAAAAACATTTAGACTGAAGCCTCTCCTCAGTGACAGACACATGAAAGCCGAAAAGCACCTAAAGGACTCTCAGATGGTGAGAAACAAAATCCTCGTTCAATCACGATTGAGCTTCTTGACCTTAAGCACGATGTCTGGAGGAAACTAGGCACTGATCAATCATCACCTGACCAATGCCATCCAAACTGTGAAGCATGGTGGCAGTGGCAGCAGTATCATGCGGTGGGGGTGTTTTTCAGCAGCAGGCACAGGGAGACTGGTCAGGGTTGAGGGAAAGCTGAACGGAGTAAAGTACAGAGATAGCTTTAATCAAATCCTGAGCGCTCGGGAACTCAGACTGGGCAAGACTATGACCCTAAGCCACACGTCAAACTCAAGGCCCGCAAGGTACAATTACATCTGGCCAGTGAGAAAATATCATGTCTATCATAACTGACATCGCTGATACTACAAGTCCCAGAATGCAAGGCAACAGCAAGCCTGCCAAGCCCAGCTGCCAAACCTCTGGCTCTAATGCATGATCATAAAAGAAGAACGTAGCCTACCTATATATGTTTTCCTTTTGCACTTTATCCAATATACTGTTTATCCTTTCAAATAAATGTTGATCCTGTTTGGCCCTCAACATGGTCCCAGTTTTTAATTTTGGCCATCTCTGTGAGTGAATATGACACCCCTGCCCTAAGCAGACAGCCAAACAATGCAGCGGTGGCTTAGGGACAGCTGTGGGAATGTCCTTGAGTGGCCCTGTGAGACCTGACTTGAACCCAATCCAACATCCCTGAGACCTGAAAATCACTGCCCACCAAAGGTTCCCATCTGACTGAGCTTGAGAGGATCAACAGAGAAGAATGGCAGAAAATCCCCAAATCCAGGTGTGCAAAGGTTGTTGCGTCATACGCAAGAAGACTCAAGGCTGTAATCGCTGTCAGACGTGCTTGAACGAAGTACTGAGTGAAGTAGATGAATGCTTATGTTAATATGATATATCAGTTTTTCCTTTTTTATAAATTTGCAAATAAAATCAAAAATTCGGTTTTCTGTATCTGTCCCTCGCTATGCCAGAGAAGGTTCAGATAATCTGTGATTTTTTTCAGTAGTAAAGTAGCTTTATCCAGGACATACACTATGATTCTTGTAATAAAACAGAGATGCTTAAACAGGATTTGACTACGTGTACATGCAACAAAATATCAACTGTCACCAAAACTGATTAAAGCAATCGTTTTAGCCACTGAACAGGCTGCAACAGATAAATCCAGTCACATTTACAAACCCAGTCACAACTAAAACAAAACTATGAGCTGATCAGGAAGTTAATACAAACTTGTATTTTGTATGTATGAACTGTTCATCATCGTTGGTGTGTCACCAGCACCTAAACTCCTGAAACTCCATGTGACATACTGAGTTATAGAAATGATATGGAGTTGTAGAGTCTACTTTTGCAACAGCCCACTGCTGGTTGTGCAGTACTACATCAAATTAGCACATCAGATACAACATGCACAATGCATTAAGCATGTTGTATCATTCTTAAATTATAGATTGCAAATCACACAAACACACACAGACTGCTCCTGCTGCCTGCAGGATTCATTCCTTCAAAGAAAAGCCTCCTAACCTCCTACTAGTATCCTACCAAGATGTGCAATTATCCACATTTGTACTGGCATTATAAGACTCATGTTTATCTTACAACAATATGGTCATGGCTCAGCAAGAAAACACAGTCTGTTGAAGCTCAAAGACATAATTTCATCCTGGCTGTAACTGAAGAAAAGGACTGTAACTCTGGACCAGCCAGACCGTTTAAGCCTCATTTTAGCCTCAGCTGAACGCTGAAGTGCAGTTTTGTAGAGAACAAGAACTGTGGGTTTTATTTCCCATCATTTACTGTACATTGAAATTGCTTTAGGAAAAGATCTCTTTGTGGCCAGTATGGACAGGAGGAAGAGGAGCAGCAATCAATAACCGTTTCAATGTACATATGGGCAAGTGAGTAATGTATGAAGATACACTACACAAAAATGTGAAACTGCTCCTTAAATTGTACTTTACAGTGCATCTAGATGTTTACTGGTTGCAGAATTTAAGAAAAAAATGACTAAATGTGGTTTTTCAGAGGCTTGCATTTATATGCTATATGTACACACACACACACACACACACACACACAATTCCATTTCCAGCTCAGCACCAATTACAGCAGCAAGGGCCAGCGTACGCACACACATACACATACACACACAAACACACACACACACACATCCGTCTCTTACCCAAAAGGCCTCCCAGCAGACAGACTGAGGTGGGCAGTTGGACCATACTCTTTGGCTTAAGTGCTCAGCTCCACGGTGCTTTAAACTCAGCAGAATGTGTATGCATAAATACACAGGCAGGGTTAGTCACACACACACTCACACACACACACAGGTTCAACACTGGTGTCTGCAACTCTTCACTGTGTGTTCGGCCGACTGACACACATGAATTGTCAGGCTTCAGGTCTTCATTGCATTGTTGAGCACCACTGAAAAAAGCCAGCAGAGACAGATCCAGGCTTTTACGGCTGATGTCCTTCTGTACTTCCTGCTGTTGACAGTCTGAAAACAGGAGATAAAAACCAGTCAGGGGTGCAGAAAAAAAAAGGCAATCAGACAGATGGTGGAATAAAAGTGACAGTTAATCCCACTGATGAACAGGAACAGATGGACAGAGACAGAGTTCAAGTCTGAAAAGCCTCAAGTACTTCTGGATTTTTTTGAAGTTTTTAAAGTTTTTATTTTAATAAAGATTGTATGTTATAATAAATCTATGTGTCTCTCTCATATCAAGTCAGAGAAAGTCTTCTGGAAAAGTTCATGTAGTTTATGTGGAATCATTTTCACACATTTTTTTATGAAGTGCAGCTGAGGTTTTGCAGGTATTTCGTCAGAAACCAAAGTATTGGACAAAATTGAATTTCGATCTGATGATGGGACTAGATGAGAAATCAGAGAAACACCAAAGCTGCTACCACTCGTCTTAATAAATGTATTAGTATCTCAAAATCAAAATCAATCAGTAAATAGAGACAACAAAATAAACATTGTGGAGGATTAGTTATCTCAATCGTCTTTCGATTTTTTGCAAGTTGAATTTCGGTACTGAAAAGAATGAAAACCTATGGCTGCCTAAAGGCAAAAATGTGGAAAATTAAATGTAACAGCAATCAAACATCAACGGGAAGGATGCTTCTTTTTTTCCCCATCCCCCTTTTAACCCTCGTATTGTCTTCGGGCCAAATTGACCCGAAAACAACAGGAGGGTTAACCCTCCTGTTGTCTTCGGCTCAACAGGAGGGTTAAAGTCTTTTCAAGTCAAAGGACAATGTATGTTAGACAAGTTAATCACAGGCAACATACAGATCCTGATGAAATAGGAGGACATCATGCATCTCTATGTATTCAGATGTAGAAGAGGATAACATGACCTCCATCTAATGTCCAAGATAAGAAAAGTTGGGTGTAGGCGAGTGACCAAGCAATGAACCAAAATAGAAAAAAAAACTGAGTGCAAAAGGACCGTTGAGTAATGAACAGCTTGACTTACAGCAATCACAAACAAGCATTAAAAAAACCTACTAAAAATGAAACCAAACAAGTTCTACAAATGTATGTAAAGGCATAGAGTGGGGCAAAGGTAAAACCACTAAGATAGTACTCTGCTTAAAATACTGGGTTTTCCATTCATGTTCCATGTTGCCTTGAACTGTAAGACTAATAATAATTGTAATTCTAATCCCCAGATCCCTGTGCTACCACTTCTTCTGTAAGTAATGAGCAAGTAATCATTGCTGCTTCTAACATCTGGTTCTGCTAAGCATTAAAGAGCTGTAATTATGTTGACAATTACAGTACATTTGTCAGGGAGGATGTTTCAAATTATTTAGTAAATTGTGGTGCTCTTACAAAGTTTTCCCTCCCTGAGCTTCTATAAATTTTATTGTTTTGAATCACTCTGAATCACAGGGGATGTAAGACACAAACACGACTCTTTAAAGTCAAAATATAATAAATCATTACAATTTGATCTAAATAAAATATAAAATACAGATTAGTATTAGTACAGATTAGTAAAGTATAAAATAAAAAACTGACTGCATAAGCATTTACCACCATCGTTTCAATATTATATTACAGTAGAAGCACCTTTGGGATCAGTTACAGCCTTGAGTCTGAAACTGTGCGAACCATGAGCCTTGAAACTGCAGAAGTGACACACTGGGGAAGATTTGCTTTTCAGCAAGACAACACTCAGCAGAGATAAAGCCAAAGCTGCACAGACATGGCTTACAACCATGTTAATGCTCTGGAGAGACCAAGTGAGAGTCCAGACCTCAATCCAGCTCAACATCTGTGACAGGATTTTTTTTTAAAAAAGGGAAAAAAAGCTATTGACTCACGGCCACAGCACAGCCTGAGACTGAGCAGTTTTCCAAAGAAGAAGGACAAAAAAAATGTGTCCAGATGTGCAAAGATTATTCAGACCGCACAGGCTCAAGGCAGTAAATGTCACCACAGGTACTGATAAATATTAATTTAATGGTAATGGATAGTTAATTTTGTACTTAATTTACAGCAATTTGTAGAGAGTTTTTCAATTTGCCAACTTTTTCTCTTTAAAAATGTCAAAACAAAATTAAGAGCCCACAGCCCAGCAGCATTACGAGGTGGTTTGAGTCAGATGATGAATGATTAACATGTTTAGTTTTGCACATTAGCATGCTAATATTTGCTAATTAGCACCATAATACACTGTACAGCTGAGGCTGATGAGAGAGGCATTCGTTTCTGAGGTATTTGGTCATAAAGAATAGAGAATAAAGAATTGAATCAATTTAAATTTTGACATGATGAAGACAGTGGATGAACTGTTGACAGATTCCGGTTCACCCTGAGGGGAAAATCCCTGGTAAACACTTTTCAGCAGCAGCTTTATATAAGACACCTTTAATGACGTGATGAATTCCAATTTAACATCTTTGTCAGCATTTTTTTTTAAATGCAGGCACATCTACTTCAAACTGAAGGAACTCTGCACCTCATCTATAATCTCTGGCATCACAGGGCCGAGCAAACTGGGCCATCCAGAGAGCCAACATCAGCATCCGTTTACAAGAGTCCCACAGAAATAACTTAGCAACTGAGCACAGACAGCTTCCATCCATCATCAATAAACACCAGGGGTACCACTTCTTCTGACAAACTACAAGGTAATCTCAGAGGCAACTGTTGAGCACAGTGCAGCCTCACCGGCTGAGAGAAGATGAGAAGGTATAAATTCAAAACTGTCAGAGATGATGAGTCATCTCTTTGATCGTCTGGGGGATGTGGTTTGTGGTGTTATTGTACTGTAGGGCATCATATCTATATTGTAAAAAAAAAAAAAAAAAAACATGTTTCTAATATTTGTCCAACCCCACTGAACAGAATATTAGAAACATCTAATAGATGAGCTACTCACACACGATTCAGAGAGTTTCAGAGCAGCTCACCCGCCGCCTGCCTCCTGTGTCTCCTCAAATAAAATGTTCCAATCTCAAGTAAACTCCAGTAAAGCTCAGGAGTGCTTCTGTTTTTAAAACACACACACGGACTAGTCCGTATAACCACTGGTGAATATCACTGATTTGTCATAGTCACTTCACAGAAAATCACAGAATGTTATTTTTAAACATTTTTAAATTCAATGCTAACTGAGAAGACATTTAAACGCTTACTATTTATTTGCATCCAGACAATTTTATCCAGACAATAAGCAATTTCAAATTTGAGTTCTTCCTTCTTTCTCTGCTTCTCTTACTTGCATTTTCATTCCTGTCTTCCCGTCTTAATCCTCTTCATCATCTTTTTCTCACACTCTTAGTTTAGCTTTTGCCAGCTTTATTCCAGCACCCCACAGCTGCACACCACACCTCGGTGTGCAGCCAGCTGACTGTAACTTGGTGACCTAATCGCTGGTAAAATATGGGACCAATGATGAAGTGTGGCAGGCTGCCAGCCTGTTGCTGCAGAGGTCAACAAATGACTAAACCCAACTGCTGGTTTCAAAGCCAGTACAGACAGGCACCAAAAATAAAAACTGATTTAGTGTCACGTGCATTCCAGTGAGGGTGCACAAAGATTAACGATAACAACATGCAATAACAGTTGACAGAGAGTTTGGGAGCAAATTGATTAGCAGGCCCCATTTTTTTTCATTAAAAGCTTGACTCTGCAGCCCAACGTTAAAGAGGGCGTAAATACAAATTTATTGTCAAAACAAATGCATTTACAAGGTTTCCCCTCTGAACCTTTCTGTCTAAACTACTTAGGTACACCAATTAAGTGACTTTAACACATAATAAACTTAACAGTTGGCATTTCCTGGACAGCAGGAGGGATAGCAGGGACCTTCTTCCACTTAAAGACAATCCGTGACCTGTTGAGCACATTAAAAGACTCCTATGACCCATGAGCGGTTCATGACCTCGATTTTGCTTTAACATGCTCAATAACTAAGCTTACAAATGATTAATTTTGAAAGACCTGACCATAACACATTAGCATGGAGACTTATATGATGTGTAATGAATGAATGAAAGAATAAAAGAATGAATAAATGAAAAATCAGCTACAACTGGATTATTTTTTCGCAGATTCTGAGGATCTGGCACACTTTACTGATACTTTCCTAACGTTATGATGAAGATATATCACCCACTCTAATTATAGTATCGTCTTCCACTCTAGGTGTCACCAGAGCTGCGTGTACATCTCTGTGAACTGCTCATGTCACACATCTGCAGCCTGCATCTCCACACTGGAATTGGCAGCATACTGGTTAGTCATACCAGCAGCTTCCAGTCTTGGAAACTGGAACTCACCTCAGGTTTAAACAAACTGTCAAAATGTTACAACATGTTATGCCTCATGGTGAACCTTTTGAACCCACAGAGGCAATAATGCATAAAAATTGCATCTCTAAGCTGCCTTCAGGGTGCACTCAGAAACTCTTGTTTAGTGTTTCTGTTCCTCCAAACGCCCCCAAAAGCCTTTATTACTTCCACATCCATTCACTCTAACTGTGACTGTGTCCCTAAGAAATGCATCCTGATTTCAAACCAAACCCTGAACCCAAAACAGTCACAGCACTCAAACTGCCACTGATCACGTGAAAACGTGGGTCAGACTGTCCTCACACAAAATGCGAGTCACCACTGGAGGTCTGAACCTCAGACTGGTCCTCACAGAGATAGAGGAATAAGAGCGCGCGCGCACATGCACGCGCACACACACATTTCTTGAGGCTGACTCACCGCATTTCCCTTTTCTTTTCTCTTACCCTCCTGTGTGCCCTCTCTGTTCTTTCTTTGGAAAAAATTTTTGCACCTACTTTTACATTTCTCTATTATTCCTTTTGGTTCACCAATCCCAAAGAAATAAATAAATAAACAAACATACATCACATGCTGTGGCTAAATGACTGCAGGTGGCCGAAAGCTGGTCAAATGGCAGTATGTGCAGGATGTCTAATTTTTCTGTAACGGAGCCTGCAGGCTGACAGAAGAGAAATGGTGGCTGTGGCGTGATCAATTAAAGCAGCACTTTGTGGCCAAAAGAAATCTCATTCAACTGCATCAAAAAAAGGCCAGCTGAGCAGGTTGCAAAAGCATGTGTTTGGTTGCATTAACTTCTCTCGCCATGTCCGCTCTCAGAAATAATTATTAACTCTTCTGAGAATAAAGTTTTGATTCAGCCTCAATTACAAAGACGCCACACACCGCGTTACTCTCTCCTGTTCCTCTGTTGCCTCCAGTGAATTTACACTTAAGGTCTTATCTTGTTCACTTGCCTGGCTACCTCTTAATTGTTTAGCATTAACTTTTGACAGCCTCTCACTCATTTCTCCTAAGTTTGCTCATGTGCTGAAATTGTCTGACGCGGATGTTTGTGCAATCTAGCTTGTCCACTTGCTGCGAGGACCCACGTTCCCCATCTGAGATCAATAAAGTCTCACCTTATCTTTGATGAGCTATGACAGCTGCTGCAAACTTCATGATGTTGCGACTGGTTGCATAACTCCACGCAGACTGAGCCACAGATTGTATTTGCTCTGCAGACCTCATGAAAGGGCCCATATACTCCCTCTGTCCCTCTGCGACAACGTAAGGCACCGCTTGAGCAATAAGTAGCCTACGCACCGGACGAAAGTGAAAGTAATGCTGGAAAACTAAAGGGACAGCCGCATGCACAAGCACGCGCAGGAATACAGGGAGACAGAGGCACACCTGTGTGTCCAATAGGAAAAATAAAATGACAAATTAAAATCCACATCCGAAAGCACATACCCACTCACACACACACATACACAGGTACACACGCACCTCGAGTGTCCGGTCAGCCCCGGCTTCTGGGATGCGTAAAGGTGGCACGTTGTATTGAGCCCTTGTTAAATTAGAAGAAAGGCCGAGCCGACAGGAATCCGATCATAAAATCGCCTTTATAAAGGTCATTAAGACAAGTCCATTACTGGCTCCGTCCATCCACGCAGCTGTGGTGCGCTGTCTGCGTGTGCCGCCAAGTGCGCAACAGGCTGGCCAGCTCCCTCCAGTCAATTTCAAGCTGCAGACACGCACACAAATGCAGCCTTTTTTTCAAAATAAAAGCACATGACACAGCACGGAGCTCTTGTGCATACCTTGCGATCTTGCCCGTCCCACCCCCCTCCTCCACCCCACCCCTCCCGCTCTCTCTCCGCATTTTTTACCTACCCCTATCTAAATATATCAATCGACCACTACATTTACAAACCCAATGACCGAAAACAAAAATGATTTAAAAATGAGTCAGACCCCCTGTTTTAAATAATTTCGACTGCCATGAAATGTCCCATTAAGCAAAAATAACAGACTTGTATTTGTAAATCAAATCTAGGCTATAAAACTTTTGACAAGTTCTTTGAAGGTCAGGTCAGGAAATAACAATCTTATCAACTAAACAGGGATTTATTGATGTAACTCAGCCTGCCGGCGGTGACTCTTCGGTACGCACGTCGTGCCATTTGTTGCAACTGGTGTTTACGGTTTGTTTTTCTGATGATGACTCTAACCTCGATGTGAGTTTATTTACTCAACCTTAACTAGGCTTTTACCTTGACAGTCCTGCTGTGTCATGCAAGCGGTACACCTGAAAGAAAAAAAATCGTGGCACACAATTAGCAGAATCTACATTAAATCTACAGTTTCCATAGTCTGTGGAAAATGTGGTGTTAACGTCACAAAAAACCATGTGGTTTGAGTTATCACTAAGACTCCCTCTCCTTTCATTTCCCGGCATGTTCCGTCATTAAATGAAACACGTGGGGATTTTACTTTGAAAGCCATCCACGACAGTTTCTCAGAGACCCCCCCCCCCCCCCCCCCCCTCCAATGCCACCACCCCCACTTCACCTAGGTCGACTACTTTGTACCCACGTTTATGACCTGATCTCCCGCTGGGAGGACAAACACAACGCACCATCAAGATGGGAATGTGAGTCTATACAAGCCTCAGAAAAAAGGCCATGCGTAAGCTTGTGTATGAAGTGACATGTTATTAAAGTATCTCTATCTATCCATCTATCTATCTATTATCAGTGAGCGATCATACAAATAATCATTCAGCCACAGATTCAGTCCTAATACCTCCGTCCTGTCTGTGTCCTCTGCTTCACACACAGGAATTTCGGCATCATATGTGACCTCTCAAGGGGGTCGTTTCGGGTTATGGCCTGCCCTGACTCCTTATTCATCACGTTTAGACTCTGGCGACATGAGAGTGTTCTTATCTATCTATCTATCTATGTACATATACACATATATATATTTGTAACTTAACTTTTTCTTGTTTTTCTGCACTTTACCCTTTTCTCCTGTTTTGCTTGTGAGCTGTCTAACAAGTGAATTTCCCTGCAGTGGGAACAATAAAGTTATCTATCTATCGATCTATCGATCTATCGATCTATCTATCTATCTATCTATCTATTTGCATGGATTTGGGCATTTTTATTAATGAAAACACATTCTTAATAGCCTATGTCCACAGAGGACCAACTGGCGGGATATTATTGGATTATTATAGACCAGAGCCAGATCACACCAGAATACTCTGAACCAGACCTCCACCACAACCGCATGTGTCCCTCCAGACTGGCTGCTGAGCTCAGATGGGAAAGCCCGCAGGGGCCCTGACAGATTTTTTTTTTTTTTTAAAGTATAATTTCCATTTAGTCATGAGGTCTGCTTTGACATAGTTTTTAAGCCAAACTGTACTAGGATTAAGCCCCGTAATACTTTTTCAAGAAACAGAGTGGTCAACAAAAGCAGGGTCATAATAACAAATAAGTTTTGAGTTAAAGTGATTATATCCTGTATCTATTGGCTTTAGCAGTGTTCGATAAGTCATTTATTTTTGTTTTATCGATCAGGTATGAGCCACTGATCAATAAATGTTTGAGTTGCTATGCTGTGAAAAAGTCTTACAGCCAAAAGGATTCTTCACACATACCAACACTTTTTTTTTATTAGTAATCATTTATAACTGATCTATAAAACATCAATAAATTATTCATAAACTACTGATAAAATTAGGTATTGACAGAAGGAGTTACAGATGTTTAATTTTGAAGTCAGTTGGGAAGGAGAAATAAACACAAAGGCATATTTGCTAATACAGCTCTGAATTCAGGAGGAGAAAATATCAAATTTTCAAGAATTTACATGCAAGGAGACATTCAGAGCCAGATGGCTGTAGAAGGAATGGCTATGAGCAGACAAGGAGGTCATTCAGCGCCCTGTAGCTGACAATTCGGAAATACTGAGATCGAGAGTCCAACTTTCCACCTGCACCTGCAGAAAATCTTAACCAGACCACAAAAGTTTCTCAAAAAAATTCTACTCAATGTTTTTTTTTTAAGTTACTTATTTTAGATTTTATTAATTCACTTTGCTGTTCAATTAGAATAAATTCTCTACATGTTGTTCCACTTCAACCAGGAATATCATTTTCGTGGGGAAATAGTGAAGCAATAATTTACTCATTTGCCCTGGTATTCAATTTTTCAAAAGTATCGACAAAGTGTAATTCTTCAAACTCCCTCTACAGCCTTTGATAAAACCTTCTAAAATTCAGAAAAGCCACTGCGACCATGACACTGAGCCGATGCCCTGAAGACAAGGATCAGCCATGTATTACATATTAATATTTACATTTAGGTCATCTGGCAGAAGCTATTATCCAGAGCACAGTACTGATGATTGAGACAACATCTGGTCCAGTGAAGACCAGATCATTGTAGAGATCAGCTGACACGTGAAAATAGTACCACTGAGAGTACACGTGGGAGACGATGAACAGGTCTGGTTCAAATGAAGCCCAATTCAACAGAATACTTGCAGTTGCCAGCAGCTTTTATTCTAGGCTTTTTTACATTTTTACAGCAGACACATCTATTTGTGCTGCATAAAACGTTTTCAAAAACCATAAAATGTGACAAAAAAAAACTTGAAATGAAAAGCAAAATGTTAGTAAAACCATAGAAATGCTCTCCCCTCTGCCAACAGTAGTGATTCAGCTCTGGTACAGATGCTTAGTTCCGAATGGTAGAAGACTCTGTGGTTGTGCTTGGATTTGTTATTGTGTCCAGCTTTCCATTTCCATTGTTCAACAAGGGCCAAATAAAGTTTGATTAGCAATGTAAATCCTAATAGATGACACGTAATACACAATGAGCTGTATTAAGGACAGTTCTGACATTTGAAATACATCTTACGTGGTTCTGTGTTTTGCTGTCGTCAAATATTCTTCCTAGACACTGCAAAAAAAAAAAAAAAAAACCCAACTCAGGTTTGACTGATTCAAAACTTTTCACACTGGGACAGTAAGAATCAATACTAGGTTTCAGACTTTACATCCATTGGGGGATGGCATGACAACGAAACTGACCATGAAAAATTCAGTTGTCTCTGTAACACATACCTGTCTTCATTACAGAGCAAAGACGCTGTTAACAGCTATGGACACGGTCTCCCAAACCAATCAATGCTGCAGAATGATGTAAGCGCACACAAGGGACGTTTGACCAGAAATACCAAAGTGAGCTCCACGACCTGTTCCTTTAAGCCGTCGATATTGTTTCCTACTTGACAGGCTCTGCATCACACTCCACCTCCTCACTGCTCCTCATCGCCCTCACTGATGCACATATTGGATGAGTCATAAGGGAATTTCTGAGCCAGTTTTGCGTTTTAGTGCTTTCTTGACTGTGAGGCTCGATTTTCCAAGCCAGACCGGGAAATCAAACTGGTAAAATGTTGGTGACGCCATTTGTCTGATGTTGAGGTTTAAACAAGGAGTCTTTCTGTCCCTCACGGTGACATTGGGGAAGGGTCTGTGGTTTGTCAGACTATCTGTTAGCTATTCAATCAGTACCACTGATTGGATTCTGACTGATGTTTGTTTAACTGTTTGAACATCACACACAATATTGTTGACCTTGCTGATGTTGACATGAAAAAAAGCAACTGCAACTGCATACAACTGCCTTGCCTTCATTAAATTTTAGAAATATTAGCACTTTCGGCTAAATGCTAACATCATCATGCTAACATGCTCACAGTGGCAATGCTAACATGCTAATATTAAGCAGGTAGAATGTTTACCTTCACAATTCCAGTTTAGCATGCTGGCATGCTAACATTTGCTAATGCACAGTAGACACAAAGCACAGCTGAGGCTCATGGGAATGTCATTAGTTTTGCAGGTCATAAAACAAAGTCTTGGACGAAGGTACATTTTGACCTGATGGAGGTCAAATACAATTTACCCCAAGGGAGACATGAACATCTACAGAGTTTTCAAGACAATCCATCATAGGTGCTGAAATATTTAACTCCAAACTGCAAAGTCATGGTAGCACTAATGACTTTCGAAATCACAGAAGTCATCGGGATATGTCATACACCATACATCGTGGACACCAATCTAATAGTTGATTGGACAGCTAAGTCTGGCCCCAAGGCAGTGGACCAGCCAATCGTCAGACAGACACTGGCATCCCAGAGCTACCACTAGCATGGAAACTTGCATGTATCAAATTTTCTGCAAATTTTTAAGTGAAAGGTGTAAATACAAATAAATAATAGTGTCTGCACAAATTCCATGCACAGTGGACTAAACCACCAATTTATCAGGTGCACTTTTGCAATCTGACAAACACACAGTTAAAGAAATAGATTGACATCTTGGGAAATATACTTATTCCATTCTTGTTGAGAATTACTTGAGAAAACTGCTGCCTCTCTAATGTCTGCAGGCTAAATATGAAGCTGAAGCCAGTAGCTAGTTAGCGTCACTTAGCACAAAGAAAATGGGGAAACAGCTATCCTGGCTCTAAGCTAAACTGACAGGCTGGCTATAACTTTATAAAATATATATTAAAAAAATTATATCAGACCAGGGCTTTAGTTATGTTCTCAGACTTGACAAGTCTTCCAGATAAGATCCAAGGCATTATACAACTGTTTTCACAAGTCAGGAAGCCTGACCACATTATATCAGTTTTATTCATGGGGAAAAAATCACAAAACTGTCAGTTAAAGCTTTACAAACTGTGTGACATCGATGGCATTCTCAATCTTTAGATCCTTGATTCAGAAAAAGAATAACTCCTCAAGAACCTTGAGAAGAGCAACAGAGGAGGGATCTCTCTTTCAGGACAGACAGACAAGCAAAACACGCTGTCTGTGTAGAGACAAACAACCTGGGTTCAACTCTGTGTGACTAGTAAATTGATTTACACGTGTAAAATCACTAACATTCCTTCAAAGTTAAACCAGACTACAGCTCACATACAGTACTAATGTAAGTTCAGTGGATAAGACAGAAGACAGAAGGGGTGGGAATTTGCATGTAACATCATTTCAAATAACAAATTCATCAGAATTGACGCATTGTGGATGAACCAGTCACAGGCTCTGTTATGATGTGTAATGTAAAAACGACGTCGTGCTGCTCAGACACCAACCAACTGTCTTCTGAAGACAGTCCTCATCACCACAAGACTCTCAAAGCGGTCACCTCTTTGTGGTAAAACAGGACTGTCTGTTCCCCTTTGGTTTAATTGCTCAGCCTCAGGCCTGCAGTGCAACATGCTAATTTCTTTTTGAAATCACCATCCTCTTCAGATCTGATTAGCTTTCAGTACATCCTCAGATACATTTCGCTGTCATAAATATGTCTAAACAGGGTCAGTTTGCTGACCTATGATTTATGGCATTGGTGACATGGCTCAACGGAGAGTTTGACCACCACTGAGCTTTCTGTTTTTGTTTGACGTTGTTTCACTGTTTTTGCATCACTTTCACCAGACAGTTTCTGGGTCACTGAGGACACCAAGCATTTGTGTCTAGCATGTGTCAAGCATAGTACCCCTAAAGTGGACCTTTAGGGGTACTTACACTTGAAATGCAGTGATTCAAAACCAGTGGCAGATGATACTGAATCATCTGTGTCAGTATCCAGTGCCAAACCCAAGGAGACATATTATGAGATGTTATCACATACATTAACTGCTGCTCTAAGATTTCAGTATTAATCTATATGAAAATATCAGTTCACAGTAGTCAGACTGTATAACAACAGCGTCACATAGGACCGCTGACTGCTGCTATGTTTCTTTGCCTATGCTCCCACACGACGACTTGTATTGAACAGTACAGTTTTCTCTTGTGCAATAGTAACAGTTTATAACAGTTTTTCTTGTGTGCAATAAATAGCAACAGTTTTTTTGTGCAATAATAACAGTTTTTTTGTGCAGTAATAGCAGTATTTTTAGCAGTACAGTTTTCTCTTGTGCAATGATAGCAACAGTGTAATACTCCCATTGGAGTTGTTAGTTTTTCTTTTTCATGATATTTATTCATTACGTTTATCGAGGTACATATAATACAGTCCTGTGATCAATACGCAGCCCGGAGGCTTGCTGGCATGTTTAATGACTAATTGCATATCTGTCATCTCTCTTTGTCATTCTGTCACACTCCTAAATGGTTGAAGTTCAGTTGGGTTTTTTTTAATGCCTTTTAAAGATGAAAAAAAAAATCTCTGATAGATATTTAAGAGCTCAGTTGAATGACCTATTACCTGTTGCAGTCATTCACAAAACACCTGCCTTAAATCATCCCGCACCTTTTTCATCAAGTAATTTTTCATCACCAAAAATATTAAACCTTGATTTAAACAAGCAAATTTAAAAAAAATAATAAAATAAAAATAAACTCACCAGGAGGTGAGTTGGATCAGACCTGGAGAAACCAAACGTGCAGCGAGGGCCGAGCGGGAACCTGAGGCAGGGACTCATGTCCAGAGATTCTTCCTCTTCCATATCCCAATCATCCTGCATCCATCCTGGGTAGGCTGGAGACAAGCTTCCATTGCTGAGGCTGATGCTTGGAGCTGTGGCTCGATCGTGCATCAACGAGTTGCTAGTGGAAACCAGTGGTAGATCAAGGCATCAGGCTGAAGAGGAGGCCTCTCACTCTTGGCTGACTCTGCAGTCAGGTACCACACCAGAAGAACTGTAAATTCCATGGCTGCAAAAGTAAAAAGCTGCTTGTGGGAGGAGATCAGCGAGCATACGGTAAGGAAACATTTGACTTCCAAAAGGTTTTGCCAATCTGTCTGAACTCAGGCAGTGGAGGCAGGCTGGTCCCAGCAGGATGAGAACAGCTGACCTTGAGGATGGAGATGTAGTCAATGTTGGAAGAAAGATTTTGAGGGTCTGGTGCAACATGTCCTCCATGGAGAAGGCCAAGCCACAGGTCTTGGGGGAAACTTTGCCCATCTCCTTCAAAGGAGGTAGACAAGGTGGCAGAGGTGGACAAGATGCTGAAGGAGCTGGATGCTGACAGGCTGCCATGCTTGACACCATCTTAATCACTCATAGAGGCTGGGGATAAAGCCTGCTAACTGGCAGATAGCTGTGGTATTTCCCATTTTTTGAAAAAAGAAACTGGAGGGTGTGCACCAGTTCATCCGCTCATCCCTATGAAGCCTATGCCAGGGGAGTTGGGGAGGAGGCTCCACCCAGACTCCTTAGACTGAACAGGAGAATCTTTGACTTTGATCCTGTCCCCTTGTACTTCCTGAGGGGGATTCTGCAGGAATACAGCATTTCAACAGATGGCTCAGGGCCATCTGGTGCTTGTATGGCTGGTCTGCATTCAAACCAGTAAGTCAAGTGTATTCTCAATGGGTGATGGGCTCCACCAGGGCCATGCATCATCACCAAATAATTTCATGAACAGAATCTGAAAGTGTCGCCAAGGAGCGGAGAGTTTCTTTTTTAGTGGCCTCAGGATTTCATCTCTTTTGTTGAAGATTCATGAATCATAAAAGGGAAAAACTCAGCCCCTAATATGCAATATTAGGGGCTGGAGCCTATCCCAGGTGACTATGGGCGAGAGGCGGGGTACACCCTGCACTGGTCGCCAGTGAATCACAGGGTCCACAAACAAAGACATGCAATCACACAGGTACACACTCACACCTAGGGGCAATTTAGAGTAGCCAATTAACCCATAAATTTGGAAGCCAGAGTACCCAGAGAAAACCCACACCGCCCTTAAAATAGTAAGGTTAAATGTTTTATATACCCCAGTGGGGTTTGAGCAATCTAGACTGAAAGCAAGTAAGTGCAGTTTACTGGTGGGAGAGAAAATCAGCAGCAAGGTTTGCAGCAGAACTAGTGGGGATAGGCGATGGCATGATCCAACATCAAGTAATACCAGGACAAGGATCACTGCTATCAATGTCAAAGTGAAGGTTATTATCAATAGTCTACTTCTGAATATATTTTATTTACCACTAAATAATATGCATGTACCCAGAATGTGATCTAATGTGATGGATCTATTTTATTTTATTTTATTTATTTATTTTGGCATCAGTTTTGTTGATGCTAGTCTCCATACTCAAAATAGCTTTACTTTGGAGATCACTCCACCCACCCCCTAAGATTAAGACATATGTACAATTTGCCATCTGTTTAATTTTTCACATCTGCATTTAATGTAAATGATATATATCATGTGTCTGATGTGTCACATTTTTACCGGATAACAAAAAATGAGAAGGAGAGAAATTCAATTCAAATATCGGGGGATCATCTCTGAGTGCACCCAGTAGTAATTTACCCTTCAGTCAATTAGGCTAACAGTTGTAAACACATTCTACAAGTGTAAGAACACGCTATAAAACTGACATCAAAAGGCTGCTTGTAGTTGTAAACATTATTGACTGTGAAAGGCTTTAAATTCCCTTGAAAGGCTGATGCACTTAATAGCCTGGCAATAGCCTCCAGTTTAGGATTAATCCTAAGGATTTTATATAAATGTAATGCAGCAGTTCACATTTGGTTTGTTTTTTATTGCAAATTGTATTGTGGCTTCATTGAGCTTTTTACTGCAGTTCCTTACACTGGATGGGTGACTGTTAGACAACAAAATCCACAGTGGTGCTTAAAAAACTTAAGATTTCTCTGAAAATACTTATATATCTGTAAACATATATTTGAACCACTTGTGTCTTTATCACATTACTAACTGGGTTTACATGAGCCAAAGTTGTCCTTCCATTTGAACAGTACTCTCTTGTATGTAGAATTATACACTATAGAAGAAGACCATAACTAAGTCAGGCAGTGAGCTCCTGTTTGTAGCTGAATGAAAGAGACTTATTGAATCAGTGCATCATACAGCTTTAAAAGCTAAGAGGAAAATCCATGTGACAGGAAATTCCTTTGAGTGAGAGCTTCAGTGGGCACTGCAGTGCACTGCACCGCTGTGGTGAAGAGGGAGCTGAGCCGAAGGCAAAAGCTTTCGATTTACCAGTGTGTCCACGTTTCCGGTCCACACCTATAAATACAAGAGGTCAGGTGGCTGGGTTCCCTTTTAGACATCCAGAGGGAGCTCGGAGCAGAGCCGCTGGTCCTCTGGGTCGAAAGGAGCCAGTTGAGGTGGTTCAGGCACCTGATCAGGATGCCTCCTGGGTGCCTTCCTTCTGAGGTTTTCTGGGCACGTCCAGCTGGTAGGAGGCTTTACCTGTCCTCTCATTGGAGTGTTAACAGGGCAGGATGTGAAAATTATTTTTTTTATGATTTAATATGAAATGTGAATTTTCCTGACCCACACCCATGTTTAATGGGAAATGTTAATGCCTGCAGTTCAATCCTGATTCGAAAAACATGTGATTATTTGCGTGAAAATCCTGCTCCGTGGATCAAAGGTCGGTGGTGGGTTGAGTTTCTGGACTGAATGTGCTTGCTCATTCAGTCAGGTTATACAAGGTGGCATGAGATCATAAAACAAGCTGTAAAAAGCAACACATGCTTGTTCATTTATATTGGGTGTGAAATTAATTTTATGGTATGGCAACTTCAAAGCTGAGATGGAACATATTTGAGATGCCAGGCTCATTTGTTTACACCACAGGATGCTCCCTGTCACACCATTTGGGCTTATTTTAGATGGTGGTGATGCCTCAGGATTACCATTCACTTGAATTGTGAATGTCCCTCAATTTGTCAAAGTGTCTTTCCTGATATGATGTTTATTGCCTCACCACAGACCAGGACAATCCTCTGAGATTTTGGAGTTAAACTTATTCTCTTGATTTATCCCAGATGGAACATTTTCTTCTCTTTTTGGAGCCAGTTTGATTTTGCTTTTTATAACATTAAGTTTGTAAATAACTTATTTGAATAAGAGATGACACTATGTCCTATTCAGTTAATATACTCAGTCAAAAAATTAAGTCCAAAGATGGGATTTAACTGTCATCAAGTTGCTTCTTAGTGTGAAAAACACACAGGAGACACACTGTCTCCCTACTTTTCCTAAAAAAAGGAAGAAATATCAGCACCTTAAGTTAAAATGTTTACAACAGTAAGAGGAGTGTGATTATTGTCATTCTGCATGACTTTGTCCAAAATCAACACTTCTTCAACATGCAATCTTCATTTCACAGGCAATACCCAAACAAGATCCTGCCACAGCGGAATGCCATTAAAGGGATGCTCCATCAAGTTGGTTTTACACTTCTACGAAGCTGAGGGACTCAAAAGAAAACTAAAAAAAAAAAAAAAAGGCATCCTGACTTTTAGTCCCTCATAAGGGCCAAGCTCAAAAACCTTCCCTTAATACGGCTCCATGGCACGTTTATCAGACCCTTCTAAACTTCCAGTTTGTAAAACAAGCATCATCAGGCATCAGTCCAGGAAGCTCCTCCAGATCCACAGAAGACATTATACAACTGTTCTTACAGGGTGACTAGCAGCTCTGTAGTAAACTTTTTAGGGGAATTTTAGGGGAATCTATTGGCAGAAATTGAGTGTAATATGCACAGTTGTGTTTTCATTAGTGTATGCTCACCTGAAACTAAGAATTGTGTTTTTGTTAGCCTGGAATGAGCCCTTCATATCGACATAGGAAGCAGAGCCTGCCATGTCACTGGAACAGACAAACCAAACACTGGCACTGGAGAGGAGAGGTTACCTGAAGGCCACTGTAGGTTCTCCTACATGCTTGGATAGGGAGGGGCGAGGGGAGGTGTATTCAGTCGGTTGCAGTCTGCAGCATCCCAGCTAGATGCCCCTAAATCTTGCCCGCTGCTCCTGTAAGTTCATGAATAAAATTGACGGAGTGACCCTGTAATAAATGAAGACAGAGAGATGGCTTAAAAGTGACATTTTAGAGAGCACTGTTCTGTCTGCTGAAGGTTTTTGCTCACAGTTAATGTTTACATGGCCCCTCATAGCAAGAAAATAAGTAAACTTTATTTATATAGCACTTTTCACAGATAAAGATCACAAAGTGCTTTACAACAAAAGCGCAGAGTGCCATGAGGTAAAAATAAGACAATTAAAATAACACTACATAAATACAACTTAATAAAATAATGTAAAAACCAAACCAATAAAATAATATAAAAACAAACCATTCAAATAATATAAGCAAGCCACCCAGTCAAATAAAAGCTTGTCTAGATAAAAGTGTTTTCAGCTGTTTTTTTTAAAAGAGTCAACAGATTGGATCAGATGCAGGGTTACTGGTAAAGAGTTCCATAGACGGGGAGCGACAGACTGGAACGCTAGGTCACCTCTGGTTTTGTAATGTATCTTAGGCACCGACAGAAGATTTTGACTAGAAGACCTGGGAGATCGACCCACAGAGTATGGGGTTAAAAGATCGCAAATATAATTAGGGGCTTCTCCATGTATTGCTCTAAAAGTCAGAACTAAAATCTTAAAATCAATACGAAATTTAAATGGTAGCCAGTGTAAAGCAATTCAAATTGGGGTAGCGTGATCCCGCTTGCTAACTCCCATTAAAAGCCTGGCCTCAGCATTTTGAAAAATCTGGAGATGGTTTGAAGAGCCCTTGTTAAAACACATAAAAAGAGAAGTACAGTAACGAGATGAAACAAAAGCATGAATAACCATCTCCAGATCAGGGCTTGATACGTTTTTGAGTTTCGCGATGTTCCTCAAATGAAAGAAGCAGCTTTTCACTTCCCTGAATGCTTTTCCAGGGACATTGATTTGTCAAACAACACCCCAAGGTTTCTGATGCTTGACTGGACTGTGGAGCTCAGTGAGCCAAGGTGTTGCTCAATATGAGGGATTTTGCTTCATCACTGTCACTAGTTTTACATTCAGCAGCTGTGAAGCTGAGCCAAAACTCACAGCCACAAGTAGCTAAAAGATTGAATTTACTATACTATTATTATCACTGCACTGCACTTTGTCACTTTACTACATGTATTGCACCAAATGCCATAATAATATAACTCTTACTTAGTCACATAACTCATCTTAGTCACTTTTTATCATACTTATTTATGGACCTACTTAGTTGCTTGCTGCAGAGAGTGGACAGTAAGCATTCCTCTGTACTTAATACACAAGAATCTTCAATCTTGAGTCACACTCAGGAATCTGCCTGTCTATTATTTTGTGCTTTGCTATTATTGTTATTTCATCTTCACTGGCACAGAGAAAAGAAAACACAGCTTCTCTGCAGGGCAGCTGTGCTCGCTGTCTGTGACAGCCAGAGGTTTGGCATTACCCGGAGCCGAAGCTCTGCTCCCCTGCTCAGAAAAGAGAAACGCTTCCTGGCAGGAGTCTGCGTGGAGAACCTGGACTCTCTGGAAAGGCTACGACCCCTCAGCTGGGATCGTCCAGATGAAGAGGCTGCTAGAGGAAAAGGACATTTGAGCTCACCTCCGCTCGCCCTGCAGTCACACTGACTGAGCCGGATAAGCTGCAAGACAATGGACCAGTGGACCAGAGCCAGGCTGGCTTTCCCACTGATTTGCTTGTTAGGGTGGTGTGCATGGTTTATTTGCAGTTTTATCAGCTATTTTTTGCATCTGATAAAACCATTTTCACTAAACTCCACAAATGCAGCCAACAATATTCATAGGATAAAAAGACAAAGAGTTGGAGGACATTTACGACAGATTTATGCTCTCCCTGTCCTCCCTGCCCTCGACTTCTCTGACCTCATGTCCTGTCTACGACAGAGTTTAGTCTCCCAGACTCAGCTGGGTTAGGTTTTTTTTGTTTTTTTTTTTTTAAAGGCATCCATGCTGTCCACTGCTTTGCACCAAAAATCTGGATTTTTTTTTCTTCATTTAAAGAAATTAAATTTAAAAGAAAAGAAAACGGGGAAAAAAGGCTCTTATAAAATCCACTGTGCACTACCTGACCAGCTTAGTGGAGAATGTTTTTTTTTATGTGGGAAATATGATGCTTTTTATAAAATTAGCTGTATTATTTAACACCATCAGAAGTCAACAATTCAAATACAACAGCAACCGCAGGAAGTGAATCACTCCTCTTTTTCTGGAATATTCCAGCGTCGTCAGGAAGAGCATTACAGTTAATGTTCACCACAACCACACAGTGACATGAGCCTGATTCATTCATTTCATTTTATGGGTGTTCAGCAGAAGGAAGTGCCCCACAGACATGCACATACTGATTGACCACATGATGCTAAAAGACCTCCTGGGACCTCCACTGTCTGAGATGGAGGTAAGCAGGGCACCAGCAGAGAGACAGATATCTGGGTGGGGCAGATGGAGCAGCATCTGCAGAGAATTAGCAGTATTCACCCCCCACATGAGTCTCCAAACAAGTAGCCAGTTATAGAAACCTATGTGGATTTTACTTCAGATTTTTTTTTTCTCACCTCATTTTATCAAACTCTATTTTGCATCAAGTGCTCCTCCAGGGTGGCTGAGAAGAAGACAGAGATGCAGGGCTGGGTTGTGATAATGGGTGATCGGAGGTGAAGAGATGCATGGAAACCAACAGTGAAGCTCACAGCTCAAAATTATGAAGTCCGCCTGTGAAGATGTCTGATGTCTGAACAGCTGCTGTTCATAAAGTCAGAATAGATGAAAACACAACTTGAGGTGTCATCATACAGTGTAATGTGAAACACTGTAGGGTCTGTTTTCAAGCACGCGTTTTATTCCTTCACTCAGGAGGAAGGTTCACGAGATGAGAAACAGGGAATAAACCCTGTTTCTCATCTCGTGAACCTTCCTGTTTGTTTTTCTCTCATCTTGTCTTTCCCACCCCTCTTTTCTTTTTTCTTCTCCCCCTACACTTCTTTCACTCCTTTCCATTTTCATCTCACCCCTTCTTCTGGATGGCTAAACATCTCTGCCCTTCTAAGGATGTATCATAATGCAGTTTTCTGTTATTTTGAAGAAAAAAATAAATTGGATGAATTAATAAAAAATTAAAGTTTGTTTTTTTTTCTTTGCAAAATTACATCTCGCTCCATTTGTTCCTATAATGCTGCTGCCACCTGTCAGAGATACACTTGGGAAGAAAACAGAGTCGTCTTTGTACTAGCCTGTTCGTGATGGTTGAGGTCAGCTGTCAACCATCCATTCACTCGGTCTATCAAACCTGTTTCCTCCCGTATCACCTGCTCCTGTTGGCTGTCTGTTAGCCCCAGTATCAGTCAGGCTTTGGCTTCTGCTGCCTCTGATTCAATAAAATCACAGAACGATCTCTCCTTTTCCCCAGGTAAAAGTTTTTAACCTCATCTGACAGTGGCAATGGATTCTGCAACCAAAGAAAGTGAGGGTGCAGGCTTGTTAACACTTTTGTCACAACTGAATTCGTTCAGTTCTAATGCTAACAGTGTTGGCACACAGGAGTTGTTCAAGATTATTATTCTGAATGAGGACATTTGACATAGTTTTCAGAACAGCATCAGAATCCACTGGGCTACCTGCAATTTCTCTGGTGAGTGAATGTTTGAAGACACCAGTAACTTGAGGTTTGACAATCAGATCATAAACAGCGGCTGTGTGTGTGTTGATTAATTTCATAGCACTTTGTATGGTAGCTATCAATGTGCTATGAGTTGAAAATGCAGCCGCTTATGAAAAACATACATATTAGACAAATCAGGCATCAAATTGAGTGTTTATGCTCCCAAATGTGATAAAAATGAAGTGAACACAGTGAACTGTTCGACAATGTGGGTGGCTTTGTTCACAGCTGTAGGTTGACTTCCAAGCTGGTTTTTGTGCGTGTGTGTGTGTGTGTGTGGAGGTGGGACAGACGACCTTAGTCAGTCACACTTCACCTCTGATTCACAACATTCATTTTCCATAGAGGAGCAGCCACCTCAGACAATTACTGTCACATCTGACTCTGTTTTCCGTGTCTACAGGAGTTACACTATTGAAAAGTCGCCCGTGCCAAGCACAGGTTGTTTCGTCTCACACTGCATCTGTCTTAAATCTGTCTGCACAATGTTTCACTGGAGTCCTTATGGTATCTAAATGGATCTGACCCTTGAATTATAGTGTGCATGCTTACACTTCCCTCTCCTGAGACATGTGGGGAGTGTGTTTTCTTTCAAATACTTCTGTAGTCAAACAATTTAAAAAGATATATGACTCTGCTCTTGTAAACCACGTGATCTTGGGTCTGAGGAAAATTGTTCAAAGGGGAACTCTGTGCTGGAGGGAAAGTGCCGACCAAAGTCTGGCACTTTGTCAAGACAAATAGATCTAGGTTTTCGGCAGAGGAGTTACATATTGAGAGGATCTGTCCCTCAGTGGATCAAAGAAACCGTTGGTTTCCAGTTCACAGAAAACTGATTTTGAAAACTTGTGATGTGTTTTCATAAGTTTTCCTGTGTGAGAAGATCACTGAACATTTTAAAGCACAGGATGCTGAATAATCCTGAGACACACAGAGAGAAAGCAACAGGATCCCCCAGCACATGAAGGAGCAGTCTGATCACTGCCTGAGTCAAGCTGTGGTTGTGAGGAAGTGTCAAATGTAATCCACTGAAATGGATACAAGCACTGGACACTCACTGTCTCAAATCCCTTTAACAGCTGGGGAAAATCTGGCCATGTCAGTGTTGTGATGATGATTGATTGAAAGAAAAGAATGTCAACCACATTAAAGCAAAACCCAAACTTAGAGCAGGATCTTCCTGAGTCAAGCTGTGCCGACAAGAGAGTCCCAGGCTTCACTGTCACCACGTTTTCCAGCGGTATAAATGACAGACTGCAAACAAGCATCCTTGTGTCTTAAAGTTGACACTGCAAATCAAACATGTAGTTATTCACACAAGCACACAAATTTCAGGGCATGCTGCCTTCACTGGCATTTCTCAGAAAGGGACAAACTAATTCACCTTTGGAAAAAAAAAAGACTTTCTGCAGAAAAAAACATGCATCAACAAGTTTAGACTCTGGTTTTGAAAAAAAAAAAAAAAAGTTGTGCCCACAAGTCCCTGCAAATCAGCAAATACTGGTGGTCAACCTTTCATTCCTTCAGCCAAAAGAAGTGAACAAAATATTGTGCCATTCTTTCCTCAAAGGCTGATCTGTTTCAGACCACTAATTACCTGGTAAGTAGTTACTGCTGAAGCACAATGGATTATTTAAAAAAAAAATCAGATTCTTTTGTAGTTATTTTGGGTAACTTACCCCCCACCAGAATGACGTTAAAAATAAATTTTATTAGCTGATCCCCATGCAGTCTGAGCATATTTAGAGGAGCTCAAGTACCCACACACACACCATCCATCACCTAATTTGTTTGCTGGCGGTACATGTTCTCGTGACCCTGAGTACACAGGTCCATGCGCAACACATTAGGCAGGTCCAAAACACAGGGATGATTGATTTCTGTAGGCTACAGCCATCTGTGAAAATATGATTTTGACAGCAATCAAACTCTGAATGTCTCTGCTCCTTCCAGGAATTCTGGTTCTTAGAAAGGCATGAACAGTTTTTAGTGACAGACTGAAAATAAAAATTAAAAAAAAAAAAAAAAGAGTGGGAGTGTAACTTGAAACTGAAATAATGAAAACTGATTTAATTTTGGGATCCTTCAACTCTTTTTTTTTTCATTTCAGAAGTCACTGTTCTGTAGACTTTCATTTCCCTGCAAGGAAAAACTGTTGAAGAACAGTTGTTGGACACGATAACGTTTTACTGTCGTCATCAGCAGACTGCATTACTTATTAAAAAAAAGAAAAGAAAAATGTAACAAAAACCATAAGACACATTACAAAAAAAAACACTTCAAGACAATGACCATGAAAAGGAAAAAAATGACTTTGTAATTTGTTAAACAATAATCTAACTGAATCTGTTCTTTCTGGTTTACAAGTTCTTCAAGACGTGAGTCACACTGCTCCCACAGTCAGATTTTATAAAACTGATCTGAAACAAAATGTTTTAGCCAATAATTAATGTAGGACATGAAATAACTTTACACGACCATTCATCGCTGTTACATCTAACAACGTGGTGAAATACGACCATTCCAAACCAACCTAGTAAAACTACTGAAGCAGGCCCATCTGCCTCAAACTGCCCTGAGGAAGAGGCTCCAGTTGGAAACGCCCGGGAAGACCCGGGAAGCAACACGGTGCTGGAGGATGTCGGCATGTTTCCCTTCCTGATGTGAACCAGAAAATACTGGCTTAAGTTTTAGCAAATAGACTTAATAGGTATATGGGCAGGAATTGACCCTGATAGAAACTCCTTCTCCAACCTTAGATGTCTTTTTAATGTGATGTACCATTACCAAGTCCAGCATGATCAGCATGACCAAGACCAGGGAGAATGGTCCTAATTATTTGCCCCGCGGGAAGAATTTGATTTAAGAGATAAATTCATTGCCTGAATTAAAATATGGTACAAACACCCCAAGGCCCAAATATTGGCTAATTGGAGTATTATCCTCCCACTTCAGCCTGTTTAGGAGCACAAGACAGGGCAGTGTTGGCACTGGTTACTGAGCCTCTTGGTCAGTTCACACAGACCTAAATGTTTATTGCTTCCACATCACAGACACAGCTCGTACAATACTCCTATAGGCAGATGACATTTTGTTGCTACCAAAACTCAATTTATTCTTCCTGCTATTCTGAACAAAATAAACTTGTTTGGAACTTTCTCTGGCCACAGGATTAACGGGCAGCTCGAACCCCCAAAGCTGCAGCTGGAGCTGGGGCCACCCATATAGTTTGGGTGCGGTGATCCTGTCTCTAGAGGCTTTAGAGAAATCTCTTTATAGTTAAAGCGTCATTATACACACAGTAGCAGGGTCAGAACCAAAGTAAGCAAATTAAGATCCACACTCGCTCACACTCTTTCCTGCTCCCCATAACTGGAAATCCTTTCTTCCCACCATCCCACTTTGACAATGGATTCTTGCAGTGGCAAAACGTGGGTATTCATACAATTGGTGACCTTTATCTAAATGGAGCCTTTGTCTCATTTGCTCAGTTGTAAGAAACGTGAATAGCTTCAGAAAAGCTTTTTCTGAGGTGCTTCGCCCTCAGCTGTAGATAGATGCCTTCTCCAAAATGTGCCCTACAAAGGTGTCACATTTTTGAAAGTCATTGGAATCTGTCAATCTTGCTATGATAGCAGTGAAAACTGCATGAGAAAATGAGCTGGAGGTGCAGACCACCGATGGGACCAGGGAAGAGAGCCTTAAAGAGATTAGCGCTTGCTTTAACAACTCTAGGCATTGTTTCATTCAGTTTTGGGTTATCCACAGACTCCACCATTCAAAATCAAAGCTTCACAAGATGTTTTCACACTCCTCCTCATAGACGGGCAAATCTCCTCCATAGATACGTAGATACTCTGTCCCAGGGTAGTGAAATATTGGACAAAACATTTTAAAACAATATCCGCTATACGTAATGTATTTTCACCCCAGGAAATTACTAAACTACTGTAGTGTAGGGTTGAATATGTAGCACATGTTCCATAATACCGCTGGGCAAGAAACAAAACTAATTAACAAAATTGCAACGTTAAAAAGAAAACTAAACGTCAGGCACTAAGGGATCAACTACCGTAAAACTTGCACTTGGGCCTAAGAATACAGACAGGGCGAGGGCTTACCACAGCGGCAGGAAAACCAAAAAGGTAAGGGTCCATAAAACTATCCACCCATCGCCAACAGGGATCGACTGCCGCCTTAGGCCCTCAGCACCTGTTTGAGAAAAAAAAAAAGAAAATTAAAAACAGGCCAAGTGCTACACATCCCTCGTGCTGACAGAACAATCCAAAGTAACCAATTCAAAATAAATTGAACTAACAAAAAAGCAAAATACAACAAATGTTACTAACAGTTGACATTAGTAAATACAAACAAAACAAATAACTACAACCTAAATAACTCAAGGGAAATCACGAAAAAGAAGAAAACAAAGAAATAACGATTTAAACTATTGTGGAGGTCTCTGTAGAGTAGCTCAGGACTCTTCCATAGCCAGCACAGTGCAAAAGAACGGCAGTGTGCAAAAGAGCAGCAGTCTACATAAAACAGCACGCTCCACAGACCAGCAGAACAAAAGAACAGCAGAAAAGAACAGAACCAGAACAACAAAACAAAACAGCAGTGCCTCCAGGAAGTGGTAGCCAGTGGCAGGTCAAGCAATCACCAGGTCTCAGGCACTTAAACAGATTTAATACTAATAGTGGGATTGTTCCTTTAAAGTATAACTGAAACCGTACCCACCACTCTCGCCTGGCCATAGGGCGCAGCGACTCGGAGGATTAGAGGGTTTGAGCCTCGAAGGCCGCGGCTCGACCATGCAAACGGTCACGCAAATGCACCTGGAAGAAATCCAGCGGCGCAATCCGTCTCTCACAGCGCCAGCAGCCAGGCGCGCTGTATACGTGGAGACAGGTGCTTCGACGGCTGCCACAAACAACAGCTATTGCGTCTGGTCAAAGGAAGTTACGGTCACGCCAAACAAAAATACTCTGCCGCGCCAGACCACAGCCACCACTGGGGGATGAGAGGAACGGGAGGCGAAACCGATGTATGGGCACACCTGTATATATATATAGGGGCGCAACGCACCTCCCACAACTCTGTGCACCATAAACTGGCACAGCGCCATGTAGTGGCAGGGAGGGAGAAGGTCCTTCGACCTATACTAACATCCACACTGAACATGATCCTGTCTTAATTGTACCGTGAACTTCAGATTCCACCTCTGGAGCACATCAGCAGCTTCTCTCCTATGGTCTGATCACAGCTTAAAAAAAAAAAACAAAAAAAAAAAACTTTCTGGCAGAAGAAGGAAGTTACCACTCTTAAACTGTGGCTCAATAAACTGACTTATACCTTGGAGAATAGAGAGTCACCATTCAACGCTTCTTGTCTAATCTACTGTCCATTATTACTTTTCTATTATGTTTCTGTAATTTTCCACAACCTTTTTCGCCATATACTACTTACTGAGCAGAAAGGGAGAGGGTGTGTGTGTGTGTGTGTGTGTGTGTTTATTTATGTTGGATACTGTTGTTTTCTCTTGCTTTAGTGTCCTTGACTTCATTTTTTTCCTCAACACCCTTCTTTAATAAAACGTACTTGACAAAAGAAAAAACCTCTTTCTTTCTTTGATTCTTTGTTCTGACTGGATATTGATGATGTCACTCTCAGATAGAGAGGTACATGAGGAAGGGTAAGTTGTGTTTGTTTTTGCAAGCATGTATTTTGGTCAACTACTTATACTTTTTTGAAGTAAGATCCAGCTCTTTTCTCTCTAATCTTTCTCTCAGTGTGCCTGAGTCTGTCTGAACTGGGTTTAGCAGATTGTGGGCACAGCTCCTCCTAAATCTGTTTATTATCAGACTGCCAGTGGGCCTGGAGTGCTTCTTTTCTGTGATTATTTGGTTTTCTGAGAAATTAGTTTCCTTTTTGAATTCTTGGTTTGCAGTGGTTTATTTTGGTTTTACCAATTTCTTCCCCAAGGTATAGTATAAAAACACTGGAAACACACACTCCAGACTCAGATCTTATCGCTTTTTTTTTGTTTTCTTTGACTGATCAAGTTGCACAGAGCATCTGTTCCACTGCCCCACAATTAGACTGAATCTTCAAACTGCTGGAAAATAAACATTTAAAAAGATTGCAGTGAAATTTCTCTCTTTTTTTGTGGCCATGTAGGGGTGAGCAAGGAAAGTGCTCACATTTCTCTTAAAATTTCTGTCTGGTGTTGGAAAATTAAATATTTTTACTGACTAGGAAGAGCCAGATGTGGGGTGTGGCATCTGTAACCTCAGAGCTGGTGCTGAAAGGAGTTTTGGCAACTGTTCTTTAGAAAGGAGCGCATCTTTTGCACACGGATGGGTGAACTTTAGGTCATATATGCTGTAGGATAAGTTATACTGTGGGAGCTCACAGTGACCTGGTTTTGTATTTCCAACACTATAACATCGTTAACTGTAACATGATGGATGATGGATGGTATTGTAATAGCCATTGTCTAATGTCACTGTTTGTGCTCTTTGGGTTTTCCTTGTGGTGGCCCAATAAAGGCATGTGTGTGTCTCTCTTTCTCTGGGAAAAGCAGCAAAAAGCTAAAAGTGTCAAATGCACAAACAGACACACACACACACACACACACACACACACAAAAGCACAATGCTTTGTCTTTTCCATGCTCAGATCCTGGGGTTTTGGTGATTTTTCCAATGACGTGTATGTTAAAAATAAGTTGCCAGTGGACTCTGTTGGTTGGTAAGTGTCTTTCTATAACTTTTAGTTCCTCCACCAGTTTGCTGTGGCTTTTCATCACATAAGTGTAATTGGTGTAATTTGGTCACGTTAACCATACTGACCTTCGCTGGTCACTGTGCTCACTGTTGGACACAGCAAATTTTCATCAAAAGAGCTGTTCATCCCATGCAGCATTTGAAACCTGTGAGCGTGGATGCTTCAGAGTTGTTTAAAAGATCCTTTGATGGAGCTTTTTTTTCAACCACCACATTTTTCAAGGAACTTGCCCACATCGATCATAGACCTACAGCATATTTGAGGAAGGATGAACAGTCCAGCTGTAGCAACACAAAAGACAAAGAACACAATCTGTGTTACTGATTCTAAAACACTGCTGAAACAATTAGTCCAACCAAAAAATGCAAAAAATACAAAACATCCACTGCTTCCAGCATCTCAAATATTAGGTATTATTCCTGTTTTGTGTAACTGTGAAGTGAAGGGAGTACCTCTGGAACAAAGCAAGCCAATTTGCAGACTTTACTGCAAAATTGAAGTTTTGGTGAGTGTTTTCCACTATTTTTGAACATTTTAAAGACTAAACTATTTGTCAATGAATCAAAAAGGACTGATGACAGCTTAATCAATAATGAAACAACACATGTCAAACAACTGACCTCATGAGTCAGTGCTTAATTAGAAATTATGGCCTGATATTACAGATTGGGCACAAATTTCACACATGGACAGTGATAACAATGACGGTAATACTAATGATACAAAACAAGTTTTGTTGTGTGCTGCTCAAAGCTTAAGTTACAATCAAGCCAAATGATTCTTTGCAGCAGTCTGGATAGTGCTCTGACTGGGAACCAGCAGACAGCAGGATTTGTTTTTCTGTGTGCTGGGAACCAGTTATGACAACCTCTGTTTTACTTCAGTTCAGCAGCAGAAAATCTTGTGGCGTCCAGGCAGGCACTTAGTGCACAACACAACAAACCAGGATCAGTGATTCTGACAGGCAGGTACATCTGTGTGTCATGAGCATAACAAACAATTTTGTGGATATGTCCCAGGGCATGCTTTTCTTTTTCTAATGTTATTCTTTCATTGTTATTCTCTCATTTCAGATGCTTCACTTCCTGCCCTTGTGTGTTTCCCGCCTGCGTGATTGCCTGCTCTACCCTAGTTTGTTTCACTTGCCCCTCATTACCCTTCCCTCCCAAGTGTATTTTATTTATTTATTTTAGCTTATTTAGTGTAACAGTGCCTGTTTTGTCTGCCAGATTGTGTTAATGCTCCCTGTTTCACAGGGAAAACTATATAACTATAATTCCAGGGTGGGAACTCAGGGTCTGTCTGCTGATAGATTCTGGACTGCCATAAATTAAAGCAAACATCAGTGGGTGGACAAACTTCAAAGGAAGAAAATGCATTACATGGTAAGTTATGTCATTTAAAAGGTTTCCTAAAGACACTCACCTTATTTGTCTGGGTGGATACTGTCCCTGTTAAAAAGAGACAGACGATTCCAGAACAGGTTAACATTGTCAATAAAACTCAAATTATGAGCTCTACAACTGCAGTCAAGTATAAAGACTAAGGAGTCTGCTGAAAAAACCAGTACCACAGCCTACTGTGGGAACCTGAGATAAAAACAGGCTTCCCACAGTGCTTTAGGAAAGTAAAAAGATGTTTGGTCCGATTAGGTTTGGAAGTCTGAGCTGGGACCTTGGGTCTGGCTCCCGCTGGAGTCCACTCAGCATTCGGCAAGGTCAGGACAGATGCCGATGGAATGACAGCACATGGTCACTGGTCAGTGCCTGTCAAATAAAACAAAAAAAACAAAAAAAACAAATTCAAATGTGAGGTCAGTCATTCAACACCAGAATATACTGAGGAAAGCAAATAGCCACAATAAAAATAAATGGATCAAGCCTACTGACAGCCTTCTAACAGACTGACATAGAACCAGTCCAAAATGTGTTAAACTGCCCTCTAGGGGAGGAGGGGATGTTATTAGGAGATACAGTCATGGCAGCTCTCTTGTGGCATGTATCTGTCATCCGATCTCAGCCACACGGTCCTGACATCTCACAGCTTTTTTCCTCAATGAAAAGTTTTGTCAGGAAGGAAAGAATGAAGAAAACCACACACGTGTGCTAATTAGCCATGTGCCTGTTTTCCGGCCCATTTAGACAGCCCGGAGCCAGACCAGGACCACCTGATATGTTACAATTATGTCATTTCAGCAATGGTGTGATGTAGTATGGAAAAAATCTGTGAGGAAGCCAAGCCAGTATTGATATTCAGTTCAGTTCAAAGTGAAACAGAACACTTATGGTAGGTGCTTAAACCTACACCTCCACACAGCTCTTACAGTGAGCACTGTCAAGCCTGTACTCAGACACAATGTATTAAAAGTGAAGTAAAAACAGTAAGAAAACCACATCAAATTTGTTCAAACATTTATGTTCACATCAGAAAGTAAGAGTTTTTAATGCTTAGAAACCTTGAATATCTGGACAGTTACAGCCTGAAACAACTGGAAAACTCAGCCCTTTTTCAAACAGTGGGCGAATGCCAAAGCTTCCTCGCTACACCTGAAGAAAATCTGCAGTGAAAGAGGTGACAAGGGCGGGAAAAACCCCTTGTCACTGACTGACTGACTGTGTGAAATAATTCACCATGCAACACAGAACAAAAGCAAAACAAGGATGAAATATTTTTGAGAAGCAGGTACCATACTTTTTACAGGCAACAGTTGTAAGTCTCACACACACACACACCTACACACACACGCACATCTGGTTTGAAAAAGGAGCGGACAACATCACTAACTCCTGTGATGGATTACACATTCCAAACAGGTTTCACGCTCTGAGATGATTTTCATGGCTGTTTATAATACATTAGATATCCTTAGTGGATGCTTTGGAGAATGGCTGTGAGAAATATAATTCACATACATGTGAACATATACATGGTAAATAAGCTGAAGAACACAAAAACAATGTTCTCAATGGACCGACTCGCATGTGTTTATCCGAAGATGAAAGTGTTGGATGTCCTCTATAAAATGTCCTCTATAAAATGGAGCGATAAATGGCAGTAATTACAGCTGACTTAAATGAACCTTGGGCTGCATAACTTTATGGTCTGTCACTACCATCTGGCATTCGCTAATGTCACTAAGAACCTACAGGATATACAGAGGTACTTGTTGAACTCTGCATTTCTAAAATAGCTGCACAGGAAATATGGTTGTGATCTGTGGAAAACTCCAAACAAGCAACTGAGAAATAAAACACAGATCACCTCTGGGATGTATTTGCAAAGAATAATGGGTGTTTTTACAGAGTAGCCTCCAAGTGTTTTTGTTTTGGCATGCTGGGATTGAAATAATATATGATAATAACTACAGGGTTTAAGTGCTGACTTTTGGCTTTAATGACCGTGTTTATATCCACATTCAGTGAAATGTGTAGAAAATGTAGCACGTCCATATACGTAGTTCTCAATAGGTAAATCAGGGCCACGAACACACACTTGAAGCTCACAGTCACTGTGTCAGTGAGTAGAGCTGTCCCTCTATTCCATATGTTATCTGGATATTATCTAAGAACCACTGATTAAAGATAAATTATTAAGAAATAAGAAAGACTAAATTTAGTCTCACTGAACAGTCGTCAGTCTACTTGGCTGAAGTGACAAATCAGATGTTAGTTCACGAAGACGTGAGCCAATCACAGCGAAGTCTGAGCCTCCTCTCAGATTTGCTCCTGCTTGATTTCCTCAGGTGATCGTGAACAGCACCAGTTTTCATCTACTACATGTATTATTGATTGCAAACCTGAGCTGCATACATGTGCCGTTAACGTGCGAGTGTGAGGTCTCAACGCAGCCAGCTGTGAATAATAAATCTGTCCTGAGAGGAGGAACTTGAGCCTGGCTAGCTCATCACTTCAGACAGACAGACAGAGACACAAACTGAGACTGGGAGAGTTCAGGGCATAATAACATTCACAGGCACACAGAAAAGGTCAGTTGACAAAGGTCAATGTTGGTAGAAAACTTGGTGTAGATTTAGAGCCTCCAGCTTAAATCTAATTTCACCACCTGTATGACACAAAATCTAATCTTTTCATTGCTATTTGAGCATGAAAACGTCTCACAATGAGCGGCCTTCAGTGTTTTGTAGCACTCAGGTGTTGATTGTGTCTGTTTAAAAAACACTGAGACAAATCTCATAGACCTGCTTAAAATTTAAATAACAGTTCATACTAGTTCCTATTCTTCTGTCTGTCACTAATGTGAGAAAGATCCTCTTCCACATGCTGGGTGTGTCCAAAATGTGGGTGGAACAAAAAAATATTTCAGGCCCCATGTGCCTGCTGTGTGTTGAGGAGAAGTTGTTCACGCTGATAAGTGGCATGGTGGGCAAACAGGAAAGAGTGAAGAACACTCCTTTTTGAAAAAGGACTGAGTAAACTTTGGTGTGTTTACACAGACATGATGTCAGGCTGTTTTTTTTGTTTTTCTTTTCTTTTTTTTTTTTTACCTCTGTGGAAGTGTTTCAATTTTATTTAAACTTGTAGGATAAGGTTCATCAAACACATAGTTCATACGATGCACAGCTGCAAGTTTTCTGTAAACTCATTATAAACATTATTTAATAAAGGACTTACCAAAAATATATTGATGTTTATGAGGTTTATGAGTTATATATCTGACAGATGAGAATTACAATTAGATTTTAATACACCTCCACCCCCAAAAAAAAAAAAAGCTAAAAGCAATAAGATAAGCTTGATAAAATACGAGGACAACACATTTTGCAGAAAGGGGGAACTGGGACACAGTACATTTCTTGTAGAAAAATTCACCTTAAGGCATTTGTTTTTTTAAAATGGGGGTTGAAGTCTTTCCCAGCATGCACAGGGCAGAGGACAAAGCAACATCCTGGACAGTTTACCAGTCCTTCCCACACAACTTTGACATGAGCTTTTGAGAGTATCCTATTCACCTGACTTGAATGTTTTTGGGGCTGTGGGAGTAAGACCCAGCAGGCACATGTGAGGAGAACATGAGAACTGCACACAGAAAGGACAACACCACCCGGACATCTTTCAGAGACCGATTCTAACAGTGAAAGCTGTTTACAGACTCTTAGTATCGAGGCCTAACACCTTCAAATAAAATGTTCAAATAAATAAATGAGGACATATTGAAATAAATGAATCTGAACATCTGAATAAAGTTGATTTTATTTTGATTTAACTGCCAGAAGTGGTGCATTGGCACCCCTCAAGATGTGTTCCTGCTGACTTTTAGTTTGCAAGGTTAAAGCACGACACCATGAATTCTGGCAGGTGCTCAGCGATTAACAAAAGGACAGGTGTCAGATTTATTTTTACTTTAGGATTTAAAAATAGACAACAGTGAAAAAGCATCATCGCTCCTGTGGTAAGTCACGTGGCTTCCTTCTTTGACTCTTCTTTTTATACAGAGATACAGACGCTTTTAGTGCAAGTCTTCTCTCTACATGTGATGTACAGTGAAAACGGATGTATCATTTAACAGATATGAATTTGAATGGGAAAAAAAAAAAAACACATTGGACTGGGAAGGTTAAGGGGCCTCTAACTCAGTTTGCTAAATTTCCATTGGTAGAGGTGTGGGCCAAATAAATAAATACAGTGATTGGATTTCTCCTAACTGAAACTAATAAAGCCAGATTTAAAAGCATATTACTGTAATGACAGTAAACTGTTCTTAATTGGACAATCACTGTACACAAATTAAAGTTAAATTATCAGGTGGTTTTATAAAATGCGTGGATCAAATGTCAAAAGAAGGCTGGATGTCTCGCAAAGTCAATGGAGAAATGCAGCAGTAACCACCAAGAAATTTCATAAGATGAAGAAAAACTACCCTTAGCATTGTTGAGTAACTTGACATATGGTTGGTGGGAACTTTACTTCCCTCTGAAGCAGTGGTGTTCAAATGCAGCGCTGGCCCAGTCTCTTTTCTGACTGCTGGACAGAGCAGAACACGATGAGGTCTCTTGGGGAAGAGAGTGTGAGGACCAAATGTGTCCAGTCTATCTACAACAGTGTGGCTATGGGGACAGACAAAAGGGAGACATCCTCCTGATGCAGGGGTACAGACTCTTGCTATAATCGTAAAGTTTAGGTCGAGTCATGGTAAATTTTACGGTCAGGGGTGGTGTCCTGAAAGCCTGAGCCACAACCTGGGCAAACAGAAGTCCAGACATGGCAGGGAGTCTCTATGGGACATCTCACATGCAAAACTGCCAGGTAGTGGAAAAAAAAAACAAAAACGTCCTGCTTTGAAGCAGATTCATCAAAGTTAACTGTATCATGTCATTTTGAAAGTGATTTTTGTTGATTTTAACAAACAGAGAAAATCAGTGCTTGCATTTTTGCATCATGTGTCAATACTCCATTTTAGTCATCACCTTAATATACTGAAACCAGGCAGCTGTTACTTTCTTTTTCAACTTCAGATAAGTGGGACATTTACCGCTAAAGTCAACAGTTTCTGTTTTTGCTAATGGAAACCTGAATAGGAAAAGTTCAGCGTCTGAAATTTGATTAAGGCACGATGAAAAGGTACTGGTGTGGCTTTTGAATTACAGAGAAGGTCGTTGTTGATGTTGCTGGTGTCCAATAAAAATCAGTTGTCTAGACAGACACAGATTTGTTTTAAGCTTGAATTTGACAGTTCCCCCCAAGTTCAGCAGATTCTTTTCAGTTCAATTCCCCTGAGCAAAAAAAAAATACCATTTAATCCTTTTGAAAGACATGAAAGAATCATTATGTATTGAAATGTGTGATTTTCACTGGATGAACTGAGCAGACACACAACCATAATCGTCCTTGTTTTCATGAGGCATGCGAGAAAAGTGTAAAGTTGCAAAAGTGACTATCCTTATGCAACAGATCCTCACAAAGCACATATAAGCGCAGAGATTATAGCAATTCTTTTCATCATACTGATGTTATGCAATTCAGGAGCTGCAACATGCAATGCAACGTTAACAGAGACCAAAGTCGAACTAAGAGTTACCACTACATGAAAACAGTACACAGGAAGTACAAAGTACAGACATGTTCTCAACTTGAAAGCCTCAGTGAACTTTCAATGTTTTTAGCACCTTTAAAAAGAGTTATGTAGAGGTGGGAGAGGAAAGCAGTGTGTCAAAAGCACCACAATATCCCAGAGTCATGAACTCTGGACATCACTCAGACACAGTCCATCAGGCGTGCTGTAATGCCTTCACAGCCTTTACTGTTAATTTGTCAGTATTTTTCAGTTCAGGGGTCACGTGTGAAACCCAATCGTGTGACGGTGTAGGCTGCTTGACTTCTAAAGGTGTAGTAACATGACTGCTGAGGTTCCCTTTTGGCATGTTGTGTAACAAGTATTACGTTATTAATATTACATTACATTCTGTGGATTGGCACAATGTGGGAACTGCTCCTCACAAACATTATATATCGCAGGAGAGAAAAGTCACACTGGGATATAGTGTACAAAAGACTGAGAGAGTCTTTTTTTTAAGGCAGTTGTAAAACAAATTAATAAAATTATGATTACGTGGACTTTAATGTGAACCTGTGAATTTCTCCTAGGGGATGAATAAAGTATCTATCTATCTATCAACTCAGCCAGTGAATCATTTTGAATGAATGCTGCCTCTTTTCAGCACCATTTTTTCATTGAATGCACGGTAAAACTGGAAACGGTTGTTTGCTAACGGTAGCTACCATAAGCTAATGGTCGTACCAGACCAAGTGAGGCTGTAGCGATGCAACCCCAGAGTTTAATTTAGCAATGACACATACGTTTTCATATAGAAAAGGCTGAATGTCAATTTCTTCTTTAATACATTACATAGTTTCACTGAGAATGTGAAGAGGTCTTTGGTAAATGGATTAATGACATTAGTACATCATTAGTAATGATAATGGCTTAAACCTGTGAAGCTTTACATAACATTAAGTGGCCCTCACCCCCTGATGTGACTGAGCACCAGTGATGTTAAATCTTTCCATCCTGCAGATGGAACAGTGTTGGGATTTACAAAGTACTTGCTCACCATAGTGACAGTGATGTTATCAACCAATATTTGTTGGTTACCCGTTAATCATTACAGGTGTATATGTGGCCAGATCTGTTAATAGAAACCAGCATATAAACAGTAAATTTTATAGGCTGCATTTTTAGGTATTTTTGAGTCTAATTTTTGTTAATTAGAACGAATTTAAACTGAGAATTAATTTAAACTGAGGTTTAAAACATTTCTGCTGCATTAGTGCTTTCATTTATGTTTATTTAGAGTAACTTAACAATGGTGTTTGTCATTCAGATTTAATGTTATTTTAATGTACTGTTACTGTCTTCTCTGATAAAGTTTACATTTCAACTGCAAATGACCCTGTCTCAGTGAATAAAAAAAGAATTTAAAAGGATTATTTCCAAATATGTTTGGGGGGGGAAAAAGCCAATATGTTTATCAAATGATTTTTGAAATAGATTTGCCAGGAAAAAAAATGAACTGAATAAACTTTGCTCTTAAAAAATCCAACCTTTCCACAAAAAGTTCACCGTCATGTCACATACCTCCCGCCACTAGAAAGTGCCACAGTGAGGGTTGACAGTTAATGTTAGGAGGAAACTGTCAGTGGGTCCAGTGGAAAGGTTGAAGCCCACTGAAATGCAATATCCTACTTAAAAAGTAATCTTCTTGTTTTAGTGAGAAATTATGACAAAAAAAGATTTATCTATTTACATCCCCAAGTCACAAGAATGTGTACTGCATTATATACATACATATAATAGAAGTCTTACTGAAATTAACTGGTAAAGGAGCTTAAGAAACCAGTGATTTTCTGTATGATGGGCATTTTCATAAACCCAGTCTTTTTTACTGTGCCCTGTGAACTTTTCTCCTCAGATTAGGAGCAAATGTTTTCTGGATCAAATTCACCACAGGGCACCGTTTTGTTATCCTTGACATATTTAAAAAACCTGCCTATGTGGTTATACTTCTATGAAACTCTCCAATGCCATTGTTCTAAGTGGGAAAGTTTAGTCTGGACCAGTATTTTATTCTCCCACAGAGGCAAATCCCCATCACATGTGCAAAAGCAATGCACCAGATGGGAGGACTTTGGTGCAGCTGAGTGTTTGTTATTCTTCTGTGTGACAAATCATTATCGTCGTGCCGTTACGCAATTTAAACAGGCTGCTGTTAACAAAGGACCAGCCTCCCGGAGAGAGGTCGCCACATGTAAGACACAGCAGATGGAAGTGAAGAGCTGTCAGGCTGCTGCTCCATGTTGAACTCTACTGTGTCCAGTTATGGAGGGAAAACAAATATCAGAGCAGTGTGTTTATCATGCAAGTGACTAATCTTATCTACAGTTATCAGGAAATAAACAAATCATCACCAGGTGATGGATTTCAGAACCCAGAAATTACTATCATCAAATGAGAAGATGAAAATGGCATTGACCTTGCATGACAATAAATGCTAACTAAGGTGAGAGTGCCCTCTGACCAACAAAGCAAATCAGTGGAGAAAATGTTAGTTTAAACCCCAAATAATAAAGAAATATGAAAACATACTCAGTTACTTACTTACTCAGCATTATTTTTTTTCCACAGGGTTTTCACCTGTTGACAAGATTGTTCTGTTAAAATGTGGTTTCATTTTCACATTGAATGAACCGAGGCGAGAGTGGTGTTAAAAAGAAATGCAAAGGCTGAGACAGCGGGACGTGCGAACCCGTGATGAACATTCAACGCATGGCAGATTCTGTGTAAACAAGAAAAACAAACAAGAAAGGAAGATTAATTAAAAAAAAGTCAGAGCTCCCATGAAAGCTTAAGGATAACCAACATAACCCCCAAGATTTAACATTCATTAGTGATCTTTAGAGGTGCTCGTAGGAAGGTTTTGAGGGTTTGATCTTATAATAAAACTCTGTACCATCTAGTTCACAAGAAACAAGGCAACTACTAATGTTCCTTATGACTAAATATGTTGAATGAGAAAAACACTGAAAAGTGTGAAAATCTTTTTTTTTTTATGAAATAATAATGACCTCTGTCCAAGAATAAATTCTGACTACCAGCATCTCTCAAGCTCACTAATTAACATGTTACATCTCCCGTTATCTCAAATGAATGCATCACAATTGAACTTGATGCCCAGCCTTTACTGAACAGACTGAACATTTTACTGTAGAGGGGTTGGTGTCACCAGCCAGTCACTGCACAATAAAGCATCTGTTCTGTCTGCAAGGTCTAAATCAAATTTATCTAAGTGATTTAAATTTTACACACAAATATTGTTCTTATCCTGAGCCATGACAAAAAAAAAAAAAAAGAAACAAACAAACAAAACAAAAAATCCGAAAACTTAATATTGGACCTCTAACGTGTTAATGACTAAGACAAATGTTGTCAAGAAGACTGGCTGAGTGACGGTCCTCCACACACACAGTGAAATGATACACAAACACATGGCATTATAAAGTACAAAAAAAACATCTTTATTTACAAAACAGACCACTGCCCCTGTCCCACAAACCCCTAAATTCAGTGACTACTGTGGAATGCTATGTCTGCGCCTGTGGCTGAGGTTGGGAATTTACAGGACTGAGAAGAACAACACCCAGTGCAAACCTTCAGTATTCTTCCACCCACTTATTTAGTCTGAGTTCACCCGTCGTCTAATGCCACAGTATGGCAACACTTCTTCCGCAGCCCGAAGCTTAGACTTGGTTTCGAGGTCGGCTTCTGTTTGGTTCCCAGCTGCAAGTGAGCAATATGCTTTAATGAGCCTGGGGGGCCGACGTGTTATCAACTAGACACAGGTAGGGGCTAAAAAAGATCTAATGATGCCGTCTGGGAAAATGGTAAATGCATCTTCTAATCAATACACATTAAAATAATCACGTCATACAAAAACATTTAGCTGAAATCAAAGATGGAGGACACGTAAAATGATAATCGCCTTCTTGCTAAATAACCTGTTACAGACACTAAAAATACTCTCAGTTTTCAGGAGTCTTCTGTCCAAATTTCGACACATCGTGTCCATTTGGGGATAAACTAGACTGTCCTACTTGTCGTGAGCTAAAACGCGTTTTAAATAAAATGTATTCACTTGCTCACAGATGATGACGGATGATTTGGGTTCAGTGTGCATGTTCTCAAAATGTTCCGATGACAGTGCGAAAGCTGCTTGCACAATCGCGTGCGTGTGAATTCTGTTCACACGGCTTTGTGTCTGCGTGCGTTTGATGTTCACAGCTGCGTGTGTGAGGCCTGTTCACACAGCCGTATGTGTGAACGGAGGCAACTGCGACACCACAATTTAGCAATGTTAAAAGAAGGTACTGGCCGAGACTTCCTGTCGTGTTTGCATGTAATGGTGACTGTGTCGCTGCATGCCTGTAGTTTGTGCAGACACCAGCACAGGGAGGTGTGAAAAACTGACACAAAATTCTCAGTAATTGAATCAGCAAGTATGCATGTGGGGGAACGATGGGATTGCTGTTCACACCGCTGTGTGGTTGACTGTTCCCGAACTTGTAGTTTTGAATGCTAGCATTTGCGTAGGCATGGAAACGGGGCATTCGACTTGCGTCATAATTGATCAATGTGTGGGAAATTACACGCGTGTGAAATCTTGTACGTTCTCATGTGGTGTGCATCAACATTAGAGCAATCTGTATGTATCTATTAATCTGTGTTCTTAAGGGGGCAAAATGCGGCACAACAGCAGGTGAAATGGCTTAAAAAAAAAAAAAAAAAAAAGATGTGTTCGTCCGTGCTCTTCTGCGTCACGATGAGGTTGTGTGTACGATTAGAAGGCGTAGCGAGTGCGAATATCCTCCAGCTTCTTAGAGACCTCTGGGGGCATTCTGTCCAGCTCCTCTGCCACACTCTTCTGCTTGTGAGGGTCCATGCTGTTAAACTGCTCGCAAAGATCTCCATCAATCACATTCTGGAGAAAAGAACAGAGAAGACAAAAAGATGACTCAGTATATTTGTTTCTCACAGACATGTAAAAACAAAAGTGACAGATACCGACCTTAACTGGGAAGTAGTACGATCTAAAGCTGAGGTGGTCTCTGCCGCACAGCGGCGGGAACTCAGAGCGCATATGCATCTCTAAATGCTGGAAAAAGTCATGATCCTGGAGAACAAGAGAGGAGACAACAAAAAAGAAGAGTGAGAGAAGGACCAGGAAATAAGGGCAATACAAATATTAGACAAAGAGAACAAAGAAATAATTAGTATGTCCATAGGTAATGAAATATATCATCCAATGAGACAGAGGCAGTGTCTTTTGAAGGCATGTGGATGTGTAAGAAATGAGTACTATACATATGTGTGTGTTGTACCTCATGTGAGGTGAATGGGACCAGTATGCCGATGCCTCCAGACAGCGTGGTGTAGACCAGGGACTCGGAACCTCCGGGAATCAGAGTGGTTTTCTGGAGCGACAACACTGTCTCTCCTACGTGGTAGTTCACTATCACCTCAGCCTGGAGAGAGAGAGAGAGAGAGGGAGAGAGGGAGAGAGAGAGAGAGAGAGAGAGAGAGAGAGAGAGAGAGAGAGAGAGAGAGAGAGAGAGAGAGAGAGAGAGAGGGACACAGTCATGTGTTTTTGTTGTTGGGGGGGGATTCACCCGAGCGACGTTCATAATAACTTCAGCCTGAGATGCAAACAGATAGATGGTAATACAGATGGGAGTCATTCATTCCTGACCCCTTGTGACTCTGAACTACCTGCTGTGACTCGCAACAAAATTTTCCTTTTGAGCGTCGCTCCATTTGACCTGAACTTTATTTTTCCATTTCAATCAGGATGCGATGTTCACAACAGTTCTACCTACATGACGAGAAAAGTCAAAATATAATTCAAATAGTGAAATGAGGTTATTGTCTTAACTGTACAGGGAAATATCTGGCTTATAATTAAGCATCTTTGAATATTAACCTAGTGCTGTGGAAAGTCTTGAATATTATTTCATGTCATACGTACAGTACACACATACAGCTGCTAACATCTGTCCACAGGTAATTAAACAGAAAAGGGCAAATCAGATCATATAATTACACACTTCAGGTACGTCACATGAAGCAATATGTCTGTGAATGTTCTCATTCATCCAGGTCATTGTAATCTCTTCCTCAAATTGAATCGAAGGCAACTGGACTTATATTTGTCTGGGAAGACGTTTTGCCTCTTATCCAAGGGGCGTCATCAGTTCGTATGCCATGGTCTTTCTAGTCCGCACTAGTCTGACCCAGTCACATGAAGCCTTTTCAGGTTCTAATTTCCTGGAGACACTGGCACAGCTTTTACAGAAGAAAGGGGTTATGTAACACAACATCATACTATATTAATATGAACAGTATTGTCTCATCCTATATTTCTTTTGGTATACCAACTTTTATATATAAAAGTTGGTATACCACCTGGCCCTACTCCAAGTACGCATAAAGTACATGAACAGTGAACTCTGTGACACACACTGTGCTCCTCTGCTTAGAGGAAATTGGTCGGATCTAATCTAATAAACATCAAAAAAAAACTGCTCTGCCAATAATTAGAGGTAACAATCAAGATGAACCTTGGATACAAAGGCAGTACTGGGTTGCACTTAACCCTCAGTATTAGCCTAAGTGAACCGCATATAGGACATACATGACACTGACGCCATGAGACCAAAAAACGCACAGGCAAAGTTAAAATAATTTCTGTGCCCAGACACCAGGAATGCAAAGAACACAGCTCCCCTTTGATGGGAAACAGCAGGTCTGACAGGCGATACATGAACTAGATTCAGGATTCAACACTTTATTGCCAAACGACTAAGTCATTAGGGATTTGTTTAGTGAGGTCAGTGCAATTAAAAAACATTCTTGCAGCCATAAATAATAAACACTCACACACCCACTGACATTAGTAGCAGCATAAGTAACAAAGACAAAAGAACGTATCTATAAAACCAAATAAAAGAAGTGCAAGTTCAAACATAACTTGTACTTATAAGTAGTAGAGTAGCCGCAGTAAAACATCTGCAGTGATGCGGTGCCTGACTCAAACTGCCCTTATGTTTTTTTTTTTTCCCCCAATGGAGATGATGTGCTGTCTCATCTGGTCACAAACTGCAGCAGCGTGTCATCGTGTTGAGAATAAATGAGGCATGTCTCGCTCACACGCTGTTGTGGGGGATTCCAACACAGTGGAAATGTCACATCCGGCCAGCGAAGGCTAAACAGTTCAACACAAGATTCATATAATGTTTTTGTTTCTTACGTGTCGAGCAGCTGAGGAAAGGACCTCAGCACAGATTAATGCAGCCTTGGAGAGGGGGAGGATTCCCCAGGTGCTGTTCAAACACTTACACCTGGAAGGCACATGACAGTTGTTATTTGGCCACAATGACCAGAGGTTATGTCTGCAGGGAAGAAGGTGAGGAATTCAATACTAAGAAGACTAACTGCTGTCTAACATGACAGCTGAAGTCACACTTTGGTTTTGTTTTGTGCCGTTGGAAACAGTATATTACAGCTGATACAAATGAATTAAAAAATGGCTTAGCAATGGTGTGTGATGAATAAAAATATGAGGAAACAGGTTTATTCCTGCATTAAACTAATGAAGATTTCTGTGATGAGAACTTCTCATTTTTATGATTACTTTGTATAGGTTTTTTTGGTCAATAAATGTGTGTGAATAAGCTCAACAGACCATTTAAAGTAGTTTGCCTTGTGCTCCAACAGACAGCGGTATAAATTTTAAGTATCAGCTTAACCTATGTCATGTCCTGTTGACTTATCAGTAAACTAAGCTAAGAATGTGCAATGTGTGCAAGGATTTTGGTTTTTCAATTGAAGATAGTAAAAGTAACTAACAAAGATAAGGCTGTTTGATGACTTTATACAAAGCCGCTGTCTCACACTAAAACAACAACAAATCTGCAGACTCACCTGGTAGCTTGCCGCCCAAATGATTGCAGCGGAGGCATCACAGGCAAATGGAGCAACGACAAATGTACAACCTCGTCTAACTGCCTACTATGTGGTGCACTCAGCTTCAGCAGGCTCCAGTCCAGAAGCTCGTAAAAATGCCATCACCGATAACGTAACAAGATTTATACGTAAGAATAAGGGTTCCGATTCAAATTGATTCAAAGAAGTTCTGTGTCTTTGTGGATTTGTTCGAACTAGATTTTTTGGAAAGATTGACAGCCCTGGAGACAACACGACAGAAATCATCCTCACAGACTGTATGACATTTGGGTTCAGGACAATAACTCCTTTCATTTTGCTCACCAGACAGCTGTGCATGCCCTGACCTTGATCTTTTGAGATACATTAATCAAATAAAAGTGTAATACATTTAATTTAAGACAGCATTTAGCCAAACCACGTAAGGATAATTAAGTTCAACCAGCCAGATGTGAACGTGCGCGCACACACACACACACACACATCCTTGTTTCACTATATTCATCTGGACCTGTCATTGACCTGTGGCATTTCCTTACCTCAACCTGAACACAATTTAATGCCTAACCCTAACCTTTTATCCCAACCTGAACCCTATTCTAACCCTAACCGTGAAGTCTTAACCCTCAGACAGCCCTTTGAAGTTGTGAGGACCAGTCAAAAGTCCTCACAACAATGATTTCAAACCAAAATGTATTGCACGCGCGCACGCGCACACACACACACGCACAAACACGCACATGCATACAATTTTCTGGATAAAGGCATATCCAAGCATCCACACCCACATCTAAAAACAGACACGGTACATTTCCACATTCAAATGAAATAGTCTATCAATGTGAACCAAGGCAGAAATAGCGGACAAACACTGTGTCACAAAGACAACCAGGACCAACTCATAATGTCTAAACTGGAGGGACTTTCCCAGTCTATCTGCTACCTAAACAGTTTTTGACCAGGATTTAAATATGGGAAAAGTGATTCTGTGTGTGTGAGTGGCGCTGCATTTGTGAGTAGGTTAAACTTGTGGTTGACGGTGTTACGCAGTTTGTGCGAGTGCGTGTGTGTTGTGTCTGTGTGTGTTGGCGGTTGGAGGTCTGAGCAGTGGAGGAGGCAGATTAGTGTATCAGGCCAGAGTCCTGCACAGGACTGATACTTCAGCTGCAGCATAGCACAGATAAAATGGCCATCAATCTGCACTCAATAATCCATATTTACAAAGTGTTTTTTCTCTCACTTACAAAAGTATTCAGGCCCACTTGTGGCAAATTGAACTGATCAGATATAGTTTAGAAAGGCACACACCTATGTGTTTATCCGTTTAAAATTAAATGTACAACACATTGAAGTGTGCAGAAAGTGAAGGGGTCTGAATACTTTCTAAAACCACTGTGACTGTGAAATTCCCACTTAGACGCAGATGCTGGGGGAAAAGACTGCTTAGACTGTAAAAAAATGCTCACATTAAAGTTCAGCTGTGTAATAAAATCACATGCTGAGGCTTTTCCATCATGTTTAGGTGAAGACCTCTGTGCTGCAACTACCCCTGCAGGTATTACCAGTGGAGTAGGAAACTAAAAACACACCTGTAACTAACTACAGAACATGCCAGAGATTACATTCACTCAAAGAAAATGAAAAGCAAACAAAAAGTTTTAAAATTGTGACAAATTAGTAACATGTCAGTAAACTTTCAGAAGCTTGTACAAGGAGGATGGTTTGGTGAGTTCTACCTTCTGTGATGCTCCATTAAGGAGGCCTCTGTCCCATAAAGCTTTGTTCCCTGTGGGATCTTCATCCACGTCATCACTGGTGTTGGGGGGAAGACGCACCTGAGTAAATCAAAGGGAAAATGAAGAAATGTGTTTCCTGTTATCTTGTCGGTCCCACAGGCCTGCAGATGTTTTAAAACGCTCATGCGATAAAGTCACATGGGGGGGGGGGGGCATTTTTTGTTTGATTGGGGTTGATGTTTTCAATGTTTTTCACGGAGAGACAACTGTGACTTATTCTGCTGCCATCACATACTGTAAATTCAACATTCCTCATCCCTGTACTCACAATGCTGATGTTCCCAAACTTGTCAGCGGTGGCCATGGTGTCATAGTCCAGTAGACATGCCGTCGTCACCCAGCGGGGATATGTGTCGTCGGCAAAGATGATGAGCTGGTTCTCGTTACGTCTGTAACGAACCCAGAACAGACTCTCCTGGACGTCAGTCACAATCACACGCTGGCCGATGGTATGGATGCCAGACACCAGGTTGGGTACGTGCTATACAGGAGGAGAACAATAAAGTACATGTATTTATATTTACATAGACACTACCTGAACAGGGGAAACATGTAGCCCTGTCCCACAAGCTGCCTAATGTGCAGCAATGAGAACTATGACATTCAAAGTGGACTGTTCCAGTTTGTTAATCATTAAAACTGATTCTGATACACACAGAAGGATATAATCAATAAGGAAGGAGCCAAATAGATAGGAAAGCCCTGTTACAAGTACAATCCTGAGCTGGTGTACAATGCTAAACAGCTACACATAATCTGTGTTCCAACTGTCGACCTTAATCAAATACAAATCACGTATATGGTCTAAAATACAACAGTTACACGGTAACATCTCTGTGCACAAACTGTGCATCAGCTGGGCCTTTACAGGCACCTTGTGTAGTCTTCTCTGTAAACAACAGCTGTTTTGTGTGTGTCCTCAAGGATTCACAAACATGGTGAGTGCTTTTCCTACCTCATAAAATTTTTCCAAAGCCTATTATTTTATTTTTTTTATAATATGGCTATAAAAACGGCAATCTTATCATCAAACATCTTTTTTTAACAGCACATTTTCACCACCAGCTGTTAATTTGTCTTACATCGCTATGCAATGGGCAAAAATGTGTATAAACACACAAAATGAAATACAAATGATACAAAAACATACAGTCTAGACCAGAAGTGTTGGACTGTATATCTGCGACTGACAATGACATAACTCTTAATTCCACTCATACCCATGAACACGACCTTGTTCACACCTGCCACTGTATCACTTTGATACTTGGACAAATTAAATTTGTTTATTCTTTGTGAAAAGACAGAAATTTAATAATTGATTCATAATCGTCCATAATATAATCACGATTAATCAATAATCGATTTTATTAGCTCAGTCTTTTATTAGATTACATGGCTTTAAAACTTGTAGGGATAACAGTGAAAATATCTAGATATAGGCGTACAAAACTCACACTTGATTACGCGCATTAATAATATAAAGACTGTTTCTGTATCAGCTGCAGTGTGAATTTACAAGGTAGATGGAGACTAAGCTCATTATGTAGCAGGATATGAATATTTTCCCCTGACTTTCAATCAATTAGTGTGGGGTCAGGTGAAAGCGTAGGTGTGTTTCTAAAGACAGACAGTCCTGTATCTGCATTTCTGAAAGGCTCCACACACATTTAAGCTCTTTAATGAGCCTCTGTGAAAAGTTGCCCCCTGGAGGTAGAAGATCTACAGTTTTGTTTGGAAACAAAAAAAAAATCTTAAGATAATAAAAATTTGTTCCCAGCATTATTAGTGACCAGTGATGGTTAAATGTGTCTCCAAGATGATTACTCCAGAATGTCAATCAATCATAGCTAAAAGCCCTGAAAGGAGGCATTATCAAACTGCAGGCATGAGACCATACACAAACCCTTCATGCTTTTTAGCAGCTGAGCCTTGCCTTACCTTGTTTTCACACTTGCGAAGCAGCTTCTTTTTGCCCAGGTCGTAGATTCTCAGCAGTTTCCCAACTCCCACCAGGACTCGTCCCTGAAATGGGGCAATGGCCAAAGGCACATCCTCTACAGGCGTCTGTCAATCAAAACACAGAGAATTAATAAGCCATAACTAATCAGGTTGTTTTTAGGCAGGTTTTAGGATAATGCAGGATTGTCTAAACAAGAACAGCTCATATTTCTTAAGAGGTCGAAAAGTCTTTTTGAAGAAGGTTCCAATGTCTCACTAAACACAGCTTTAGACATAAGCTCCAGATCCCCCTTGGGTCATAACAGGGATCCAGGACGGTATGAAGGAAAAGAGTGGCCAGTACTCTTTGTAGTAGGACTTCACAATCAATCCGTAGTAGGACTTCACAATCTAATCAGTGTATCCCCTAGCAGCATTGCTGGAGGGTTGGTGGGGGAATAGCTTAAGATGAAATTCCTGGGTCTGTCTCTGCTTAATTATCTGTTTAATTATACCCAACCTGAGTAATTACAGTCCAGTATGGGCAGCACACGATGTTAATGTGTAACAGGATTAACTTTCACAGGATCACTTTCTTTATCTTGATTCAGGGACTTATATTTCTGCCTTTGCCAAAGACATGAGCTAAGTAGAAGGCTTTTTGTTAGGAGAGGCAGGTCTGCTTTGCCTCTGTATCTCATTTCTCCTGACAGAATTGGCCAGCTACAGGACAAGCACTCGTCAACAGCCTAAGCTGAACTGATAAATAGTGAAGTGTGTGTGCAGGTTGCCCTTTGTTTCATACTAGCCCCAGTCAGCTGTGCAAAGTGTAGAGTGCACAACTTGGGGGGTATTATGTTTTCTTGATGACCCCTGTGAAATTTCATAATATTTCATAATATAACAGAGAAACTGCATCAAACTTCTGTAAAATATCATGCACCTGCCTGCATAGTAACAATGTGTTGTTTACATGGCAACCGCAAAGATGATAACTTCAGCAAAGCTTTTTATGGGAAACCACGGTGATGACTTTAGATCTTCCTGATTATTTTGAGGTTTCCCTTTTGTCTATGATTGAAACAGAATATATAAAATTGTTTATATAAATATATAAACTACTGTGAATTAGATATTATGACTTTAGAATGACTACAGTCCTCAGAAAATTCATTAGCTTTATGACGTTACAGTATGTTTTGCCTTTCTCCTTAAACTTTCCAGTTCTGAATAGGGATGAGGTCTGGTAAGTGAGCACAGGAAGCCATTCAAGTCAGCACTCACTTTCCTTTTTCAAAAGGCCAGTTGTTGCTTTGATGCATGTTTAACGTTAATCACTCTGCTGAGACATAAATCCCACCACACAACTTTATACTAGAAAGAATGTTACGTCCGAAATATTAACCTTTTAGGACGCTGTCTGAGTGAAGCTGTTCAGATTTCAAAATCTTATTCAACCATTGGAGACATCCTGCTCTGCAAAAGTAAAATTTTGATTTAATATTAACAAATAAAGAAATGGTCAAAAAAAATGTACCGTTATTAGAAACAATTTTGCTGATGCTAAAATGAAAAACATGGCACAGCATGGCAATTACTAAATAATCTTACTTATACTGTACCCTACATTAGTGCTCAAGTTTTGTTTTTGAGAGAGAGATAGAGCCCAAGAGGAGGAGGGAGGAAGACAATCTTGTCTAAACCTCCATCCAGTCTCTGTCATCACATATACTGTGTTTTAATGTAGCTGAAAACACAATATAACTGTTCTTATTTGTAAGCTGTTGCACCTGTAAATAAAATAACTAGACAAAAATACAGCTCACTGACATTAGCTGTGCTGTGAGATCGGCTACACTGACATTTAAAGTGAATGGTCACATTATCAAAACAGCCAACCAATACCAAGAACGGGTGAGACTAACGGCAGACAGAAAAGGAAGCAAGAGAAGACCTTTGGGTTCAGCAGTGTCAAGAGCTGGAGTCTCATGAGCAGTAATAAAAAAAAGAAAAAAAAAAAAAGAAGAAAAAACATACAATGCATTGTGGGTTGTAGCATGCACACAATGTACATGAACCTCTGTGTGCCCATGACAGTGCCTGTGGTCTGTACTTGTGGTCATCATTTTGTGCCTACATGTGTGTACCTGAGTATGTCAACTTGGGCATGCATTGATCTGTGCTCTACCTGGGTATCCATATGCATCTGCATGTGCATGAGTAAAACATGTGTGTTCAGACCAGATAGACTCATCTAAAATATCTAAATATCTAAAATGTCTGGTTAAGCGGTTGGGAAATTCCTTTAAATGTGAAAAGAGGTGGCTGTCACCACTATGCAACACTAACACTAACCCTAACCCTCACACGTATGACTCACTTCCACTGCTAATCCACATCAGGTAACAAACGAATGTGGGCTGACTCACCCTGATGGCCTCCACCCTGCTCAAGTTTCAGGGGAATTGCCCGGGGATAAGAGCATGGCGCCAGGGGCAGTAACATCTGTGTTTGGTGTCATTTAAACTTTACCCAGTGCTGGCCTGCATGGTGCACTCTGAATGCCATTCTCACCCTCAATTCCAATCCTTATCTCAGCACCCATCTGGAACAGTAACCTACTACAGAACACCACTCCCCTGGACAATTAACACCCTCTGCGATAAATAAAATGCTCAAGTGACACGATCCCACTCACTCCAGGGAAAATGAATTCACAGGTGTCTGACATTACACTGGTCATATTTCATTTTCAATCCTTTGCACTGTACTTGCGCTACTTTTTTTTGCTTAGTCAGGCTATAATCACACAACCGTAAAGCAGGTCCAGGTCAACTTAAGCACTAACAGCAGCAGTTCAGATATGCACAATACCTAAACAAGGCAGAGGTTGCCACCTACAGGCAAAGACAGAAAAACAATTGCAATTTTTTTTGCTCTTGCCCCATCTGCAGCCAATAAGTGTTAGTTTCTGGTGAATGAGTGAGATTGCAAGTAAGTTTTAATCATGCATGTACAAATAAATATCCAAAAAAAGAAAAAAAAAATCCAGAAAAAAAGATCAGTTATGTGTAAGTCAAACCCACCTTGTGCACAAACTCCAGCTTCTCACCTCCACCAGTGAGCCTGTAGGTGTAGATAAAGCCGCCAGCCACTGATCTGGGGTTGAGAATCATGTCTCTGGCTACACCAACCAGAACATACCAGTCATCTCCTGTGTTGGTGAAACGACAAACTGCCACACTGAAAAATATCAAACACAAAGACATGGAAAAAAGTGAGAAATTTTTTTTGTAAAATATCAAACAAAACAGTGAATTAATAGCAAATGAGAAAAGTCCAAGACAGAAATGAAACTACAGCAGCATTTCCTGAGAACATCAGTTCCACTAAACATTCTGTATTTGAGGATCCCACAGGGCAAAGTGATATACTACCATGTTCAAGTTACCTGCTTACCTGCTTGCTAACCATGCATCATCACAAACGGACTGCAATGCTTCTTGCGAAAAAGAAAGAGTCTGATGATTTTTTTCAAAAACTGTCCAATGCATTTGTGCTATTTTTGCATTTGCTGGGAAATGTTCACTGTTGCAAAAAAGTCATCTGCTCTTGCAGATAAGTACATAACACTTTCAACAGACTAATGCAAATACTATACAAATACCTGTACACGGTTATAAAGAGGACTAGGTCAAAACTTAGTACACGGTATGGTCAATGTGCAAAACTGAGGATATGTTGAAAACTGTTGAAAACTGTTGAAAACTTCTGTAAACAACTTCATTCAATGAACAGTGGCTAAAGCCTGTGAAAAATGCTGCTAAATGTCAATAAATGATGTAATATATGAATCCCAGTAAAGCTGCTCTCACAAGGTTTTCTTTAAGGTACATGTTATTTTACATGACTACATGCTAGGTGCTAAACAGGTCTGAAAAATCGGTAAATCTAGTGACAGAGGTGCTGAGTTGGCTACACTGCCTGTAAACACCCCCCCGACGGTGTAATAGAAACTGTTCTCACCAATTCATTTTGAAAGAGTAACGACCGATGGGGAAACTCTAACACTCAGCCAGGCGACCAATGGTGCAACTTTATCTCTCAGTCAGTCAGTGACAGACTTTCGTGTTTATAGGTCTGGCTCTGCTGTTGCAGTCCAGACAAAAATCTTCCATTATCTCAGATAATGATGATCATCAATGCTTCCCATCATATCCACTTGCATTTTGTGAATAAATGGAACATGCACATCAATTTTACTGGGAGGTGAGTACTTACTATTACTCACAATAGTCCTGATTTTAAAATATTCTGATGATGATATAATGTTGAACAGTTCGGTTAAAGTATTTCAACTAATTAAAAAAAAAAACAAAACAAAACTGAATAATAAAAAAACAGAGCTTAAAAGGGTTTGCTATCCTTATATTAGGGTTTGGTATTCTATAAAAGTTATGTTTAAAAGATAAATTAGAAAATCACTACTTCTGTTGTACTGTTTACTATGTTTACTGAAAACACTAAAATTTAAATGATCTTCCGTTGACTTTTGGAAGCCCAAAATTTTGCTAATGCAGCTGCTGGTTAAATTCAGTTAGTCAGGAAACCCCCTGGTTACAATTTATGGAATTCTGGGAGTTCTGGAGGCTGACTGTCAATCAATGTGAAAGGCGTAATAAACAGGAAACAGTCCACTGTCAGCCTCTGACCTGCATTACCACATTTACCCCCGCCCAGCCCACGCACCACTTAAAATTGAAAGCTATCACACAGTGTCATGTGGGACCCTTTTTTTTCAGCATCCAGTCCTTGTGCCTCACACTCTGAATAGTCCAGTTGGACTTTTTATGTTGCAGCAATGTTTAACCTTTCTGATCTCTACTCAGTCTTCCATCCTCTAAAATTCTTTTCCTTCCTGTTTATGAATCATTTCATAACATTTAAAGCTTCACAACATCGTTCCATAAACAAACACCCCCACCCACGCTCTGACCCTTGTTTTTGTTTTGATTCCCACCATTTCCTCTTTGCTACCTCCATCCATTTCTCATCTGAAAGAAACTATTTTTCTACTTGTGAACTGGAACCCGCTCACCTGAATGCAGCTTCGTTCTGTTCCAGCTGCACCTGGTCCAATGTTGAACCTTGTATGGGGTTAACCAGTCGCACAAGTGAGGCCCACTGCCCGGCTCCAGCTTTGGGTGCACCAAAGATGGCTTCTGGAAGATTCTCGTTGAGGAAGGCAGCAGCCATCTCAGCAGCCAGTTCTCTTTCATCTTCGCCAGCGGCCTCCACCATCTCCTGCACGGGCACCAGCAACACAGAACAAGACTGGTCAGCTCGAAGGATACTACCACATTTTTTAACAGCTTGAGCCAAACCTTCTCCATTACCAGGTGACTGACACATGCAGTGGGACATACTAAACCTAAGTCCAAAGCCACCCATACAAAGAGTGGTCTCAGGGTTCCATGGAAGCTCTCAGTCAGTTCTATTCTCATGGGGTGATTAACTTTCTCAATGTATGTTTAATGTTTTTATCAGCGCAACAGAGAATTCATCTGTGACCATTCAGATGATTGGTTGACACGGTCGAGTCATTCATCAAGCAAAAATTCCAAACATTTGCTAGTTCCAGCTTCTAAGATATGACAGTTGCTGCTTTTCGTTGCTGTATATCATTTTACATTGAATACCTTTGAGTTTTAAACTGTCGGTTGAAGAAAACAAACACTCAGAAGACGACGTGCTCGACTGCGAGAAACTGTGATGAGCATTTTTTTCTACTATTTTTGACATTTCATAGATTACATGATCAATTGACTGGTTTAGAAAATAATTGGCAGATTAATTGATGATGAAAACAATCACTAGTCGCAGTCCTAATATATACAAAGATGACCTGTTGTTGTGACACAACACACATTTCAAGAATACAATGATGCAGCTTAAAAAAAAAAGTCCAGTAATTTCACTGACAAAAGGCAAGTCGACTGGGGTTCTTCTCACAGGATGACTCGTGTCTGATGTTTATGGGGCCGCCCTATTTATGCTTATACAAATCAAACATCCAAAATTAATCAAAAATAATTTCACATCTTCACTGCTTCTGTGAACTCGTGTTAATACTGCAATAAACGGTGTTGGAAAAAAAAACTGGAAAACTGACCCTTGGCCATACCTAAGTGTGATAACTCAGCCTGGGTGGTCTCTGAACTCTAAATGGTCTGGCTTGCAGCAAACATCAAAACTTAAAAGGTGTGTTTTAAGGCACAATATTTATTTTAGATTGACTTTAGCTTTGCCAGTGGGATCATTAGACCATCATCTCACTGACACTGCACTTCATACCTCAGCCATCTGTTGCTTTCGCTGAGCTTTGGTCGCCTCAGTGTAGGCATTGTGGTCAGTCTCGATCAAAATGAGGTTGTTGGTCTCTGGGTGGATTACAAATTTCCTGGGAGTGCACTGCAGAGGAAAGGCCACCTGGTTGAAGACAGCTCCTAACTTCTCCAAGGCCAAGATTCTGCCAGACAGATAATTAGAGGAGAAATGAGAAGGAGGCAGGGAGAGACAATCACAAGTCATTTTTAAGTGGGGGGTACTTTGAAGATAGATGAAGGTTTCTCCACTGAGCCAAAGTCCCTGTCAAAGTCCCACCACAGACAATTCAGACATTCAAATGAACAAAGGGCTGACCAAGTTACAAGCAAACATGTCTAACTGTTGAAGTGTGTATCCATACCTCAGTGTGTTGGTGGAGATGGCCACTATACCTTCTGGGCACTGCTCAGAAGCAAAGCCAGAGGCATATTCCAGAGTCTCATATGACAGAGGGGTCAGATGGAAGCGAGACTGGTATGAATAGCTGAGCCAGGAGCGACTGGACATTGCCAGCACCTGTCAGTAAGAGGAAAGAGATTATATTTTACAGCTGCATCTAACAATCATTTTCACAACAATTCATCTACCGATTTATGTTAAATCACACAGTTATTTGGTCTTTTATATGAAAAAAATTAAATTCCTATGGATTCTTAGACCCAAAGGTTTTATGTTAAGGTTCCTAATTTTGTCTGAGTAGCAAGGAAAACATAATGAGAACAATATACTGTTTTGTTATTAAGTTGAAGTTAAATTAGAAAAGTCTTTTTTTATTTGTGCAGATTAAATGTAAATGAGTTGCGTACAGCTTCTTGTCCCTGCATCCTAACTCTGAAGAGTTTGACAGGTCGTGATCCCAGGTAGCGTGTTCTTGTATCTGACAGGTCACCGGTTACTGGGTCCAGAACAGTCCTCAGCAGCACACCGTTCTGAGAAAGGGTATCAGACACACACAAGTCACAAAGAGCCCAAAAGTAGACGATAACTTATTTTTACATCAGTTAATGTCAGTGAATGATTTTAAATAGAAACTCTAGACCACTGCTCTGGATTGTGGTTAACTGCTGGGCTGAACTTCTGTTTAAGAAGGTAGGTTGCTGCAGATAATTTTGAACTGGACAATATTTAGTTCTAAATTGTGTGCTCCTACACTGATGAGATCAAGTGTGACAGCACATGCCTTTACTGTTAATTCATGAAGTATTCAAAACTGTTATCAGTCTGAGCTGGAGTTAACATACAGTATACTGTAGATGTGACTGTCTTAAGGGGGGGTTGTTACCTGGAGCCCTATGTTGAGGTAGAGGAATCCGATGGTTCCCTTTTCTCCAAGTTCATCCTGTTTCTCGACCCCTCCCATCTCTACGATGCACAGACTCTCTGGCTGGGCTGGTAGGGCCTGCATACTCAGCGGCTGTAGGCAGTCCTGAGTGTCATAAAGGTTCAGAGGGTTAAAACTATTTCAACATACAGAAGGTTGGTAAAATGGTACAGATGCTGGAAATAAACTGTTTTCTTGGTTTGGTTAATTTAAGGCAAACTGGAGCTTCCGCTTAGATGGTGTAGTTAAAAGGAATCAAGCTGAACCACTCAAGTCAGTAAGGAAATTTTCAAAGTCAGAGTTTTGGGCAACATCATATTCACAAAATAAATTAACTAATCAAATAGCATCCATCAGGACCCTGGTCAATATTTTAGTATTTCTCGCCATTTACAGGCCTAAACAAATATAAAACGATTATGTATACACAAGTCTGACACCATTCATTTTCTTGTAGGGATGTGAACTCCCGAAGTCCGGTCATTTGTTTTGGCAGATGGGCAAATAATCATCAGTCCGGTTTGCTGAATGTTATTATTTTGGCTGCGCCTCCGCCTCCACCTGAAGTAGAGCTCTCTAGTGCACATTTTAAGGCCCAAGACCACTGCTCTGGTCATCCTTCACGGCAATAAAAGCAAGGAGTCAAATTTCATGTTGCATCAAGTTTTCCCCTACGGCAGGCTGTAAATGTTATTTGAACAAGGATGGATATTACTTGTTACTGACCCGAGAGGAAGCTAAACAACTTAGTTTTGGCTTGAGGGGACACATGTCAATCACTGAAACAGGTATAAAAGTTGTCTCAAACTAGTTGCTTGTGTGTTTACATAACATTTGCATAGCTTTTGTATTGTGTATTGCTCTACTTTATTTTATTTTTTTAAGTGTCTTGTTTTCCACCTCATGCTGCTCCATGTGCCTTAAATTGGCCCCCGGAAACAAATAAAGTTCTCTGAATCTGAATTTATTTAGGTGCTAAATTACTTGGACGCAGGATAAAAACTGATTCAGCACAATCAACCTAGCTAGCAGGATTGGCTGAGTCTGAAGCAACCACAAAAGTACTTCACTCAAATTACAATAACTGCAATTTTATTCCGATCACTTTACTCTGAGTTAGGCAAACACAGAGAATGTACACTTAAACATGTCAGGTTGCTGATTATTTCTGTTTCACCTATTTCATTTACAATCTCATGTTTCTGTTCATACCGAAGGGTCCAGGGAGATGATTCGGACAGTGTTGTCAACCAGTCCAACAGCCAGGAATCGAGAGCGCTGCTCGCCGGGCGGGACGTTGGCCAGGCTCATGCAAACCACATCTGCAGACATCTCTTTGCGCTCTGTGTACTCATTCAGCTGGCCAGACTGGAGAACAGAAGGAGACAAAGGGACCAACACTCTTACTACACAGCATCTCACTTGTCTGCTGCATTTGTTATGACACCTGTGAAAGATTTAGTTTGAGTCTTCAGTATTAGTTTTAGTTACATATAACTTAACTTGTCTTCAGAAAGAAAAAAAAAAAAACCCCAAAACATTATTATACCAATCTAGTGAAGGTAGCTGTGTTTCATTTTTGCAGAGCCTGAGAAGCTGAACATGTATGGGCCTGAAACACACACTAGTTTTCCGCTGTTTGAATTTTATTACTTTTTGTAATTTAAAATTCACAGTTTAGTTAAGTTTCTTACCGGGTCCATCTCAAAGTAGACCAGCTCCCCTCCAGTAAGGGCGATAACCACCTGCCGCTGGTTCACAGCACAGCGGACAATTGTTTTTTTACCAGGAGTCTTCCACTCATTCACACGCTTGTCCGCTCGGATGTGGCGGATGCCGTCTGGGTACACCTGTGTGGAGAACCAGAGAGGGAAAAGGCATGAGAAAATATGAAGGAAAGAAAGACAAATAGTAGAAGGTTGGATATTAATCACTACTGTGACCATTTTCGTTTACCAGCATCAGCTCCTGTGTTTAATGATTCAAGATACATCAAGGCAATAGAACTCAGGGGGGATCAGGACATAAAATTAAAATGGTCAATACTCTCGGCAATCTTGAGGTGCTCTGATCACAGGTATGATCAAAGCTCACTCACCTGCACCAAGGCGTCTTCACCCAGCAGTGAGCAGGAGAGAGTGGGCGTTGTTCCCAGAAACCCAGAATCTGTCACTTCTTCTACAGTCTCCCCGATGGACAGGACCAGGGTAGCGTTGACGAAAGACACAATGATGTAGGCATCAAACTCGTCTAATGATAAAGGGAACGGAAAAAACCCAAAGACAAATGAGTAACGATTAGAAAAATAATGCTGATGCAGTTGTGCTGAGGATATATATGATGAATAAATGGCAAATAAGGGACACACTGGGAAAGAAACAGCAGCACAACAGGGAGATTTGCGGGGTAATTAACACTGGCCATTAAAGACTTTATTCATGTGAATTATGACATGAATAAAGTCTTGCAATGCACAACTACTCTGGGTGATATTTATACTCTGAAACTTCTTCCAGTGTGTTTCCCCACGGGCAGTTGAGACAGATGTGACCTGTCACATCTGCTTAAGACCTTGCACATGTTTCAGTGTATTCTTCTGTTTTATAAATGAAGGAAAGTGCAGTAGGTCATGGTTGGGTCAAAGGGTCACCATTGCCTCATTGACAGACACAGAAAACCTCAAAGTTCATGGCTGAAACAACACACTGACTTCCTTTACTTACTTCACTAAGTGTGTGGATGAAAGTGGGAGCTAGAACAAAATCAATGGCGCAATGACAAACAATGAGAAGGTTTTTCGCCAGAGGGGAATTAATAAGTGCTGCTTAAATACAGGGCTTGGTACTATGTTTGATGTCAGAAAAAGTGAAGGTTGATACAACTAAACCTGTTTGTAGATCGCCATGACAAAGTTAGGTATGTCATTCTTGGAACACAACCAATGTGTGGCCGTGCCTTGCTTGACACCATGAAGCAAGTTGGAAAAACAGCAGGCAGCCTGTTGCAGGCAGGCTCCAGAAACAAGTAGATATTTCACATTTTTCAATTACTAATCACATTTATTAAAAAAAATAAAATAACTCAAGGACCTGAAGATTGTTGTGCCAGAGTACAAACAGTGTCCATGTCATGAGCTTCAACGTGAAATTAGATGTCTTTTTCCGTTTGTTACATAAGCCTGCTCGCTCACACTCTCTCTCTCTCTCACACACACACACACACACTCTCTCTTTCTTGTCCACACACACCCTTGTCTTAGTATATTTGTAGGGACTCTGCATTGCCTACCCCTTACCGTAACCATAACAACTGAATGACCTAAACTAACCTAAACCTAAATCTAACCTGAACCCTAAAATCAGCCCGTTGAAGGTGTGTCAGAAACTGAAATTTCCAAAATGTCCTCACTCCATACAGTTAATAACTCAGTCTCGTCCTCACAAAGAGAGAAGCATACACACACACACACACACAATAACTGATCTCTACCAGCTGCAGTCAAACAATTTGTCAAAAACGTAAAAACCATGTGACTTCTGGGAAGTGCACTGCACAAAATAATTTATAAAAAAAAAAACTGAAGGGAAAAATCCAAGCTTTTTGTTTCCCTGCATAAATCAAAATGCTAGACCAGAGGTGTCCAAACTGTTCCACAAAGGGCCGTGTGGCTGCAGGTTTTTGTTCCAACCAAGCAGCAGCACACCAGACTTCACTCATTTAATCAACTGATCTCAGTCTTCAGACAGCTGATTGGTCAAACTGTGTGCTCTTCATTGGTTGGAACAAAAACCCGCAGCCAAGTTTGCAGACAACGTACGTCCTGTCGACGTATTTACGACGTATCTACCACAAACCTATGTTGATTGACAGGTACATGCACAGACTAACTTACTGGGGCTTCTGCTCTGTCATCAGTTTGGGTAAGGGTTTAGGATGGGCTGAAACGTGTTGGCATGGAACAAAATAATGTGGTCTCTTAAATATCTTTAAATGCACCTGCAGGTTAGCCTGTACCCTGTTTTGGTGTCCTACAGAAATCACTTAAACTCTGCAGTGTCAATTATTAAGCTCAAAAAATGGAAAAAAGCAAAGACGGAAAAAAAGAAACTAAAAATGGTCTGCAAAGACTGGAATGTAATCAAACTAAAATACAACATACAATTTAATAAATCAGTTGTTTACATTAGCAATGTCTGTAACTACAACAATAAAAGATGAGCAGTAAAATATATTTATTCTGACAGCCTGGAGGTCACTGTTTAAAAAGCCAGTAAGACTCACCAATCTTCTCAAAGGTATTCAGTGGAAAGTTGGCATAAATTTGGTTTTTTGGAGGTTGGAAAATAAAGAGTTTCAAAGAAATGTTATTATTTTCAATACATCTACTTTTCCACCTCAGCCAACTGTAATAGTTAGCAGGCTATCCCACCTTTTCCAGCAGGGCTGTTATTAGGCATAGGCATCAAGGGTGTCACCAGCTGGAGGGGCACGAAAGACGAGGAGGAAATATTATGTAATTGCTCCAGATCTACTTTAAAAAGTCTGGCCCTTACAGGGTTTAGAAAAGACAAAAGGAAAAAATACTGACTAACAGTCAGTCGTCACCATTCACAGGAAGATATCACCACACTTTTTTTTTTTTTTCAACATGTTATTACCTTCTACATGTCTGCGTACTGTCCATACAGCGTTGGGGTTACCAGGCAGCTCAGACACAGCCATCTCTGACACCTGATCGAGACAAACAGAGAAGAAAGAAGGGAGGACAAAAAATTAGAAAAAGAGGATTTAATGTTTATTAGTAATCACATATTCAAGGATGTTATTAAGTCAAAATGGTTCATAAGAGTCAGAGGGCATCTGACATGTTGAGTTTGAACCAAAACTGGTCTGCTGTGTGCAAACTACAGCAGACCATATGGATGATGTTATGCATCATGTACAGTTCATCATCTAGGCTGTCACAAAACCCACCTGGAGCAATACAGCCACAAAAAGATTGTGGCTTTGTTCACTCTACAGCTGAATGTGTATCTTTGCACATTTACCTTTGTCAGACTTGGAATTTTAATAAACAACTAAAGTACCATCTACTGAATTCAAGTGTGAATACAGTTTGTCTACACTGAACGCCTGAGGACCATTATGACCTACTGGTCAAGTCACATGAAAATTTAGCAGTCCCTGGATTATATAACGTTCCTTGCCCTCAGAGACAGACATGTTGTGTTGGAAAGATTTCTGGATTTTAAATCCAGTTAGACTTGTTAAATCCAAAGACTCCCAAGTCAATCAGTTTTAGATTTAAAGCTGGTCGGAGATTATCTTGCATGTGTGTACATCATAACATGATTTTTTTTTTTAGTTGTTGGTTTCCTTGGTTATAAGATAACTATAAACTGACGGAAGCATTTTTGTTGTCATCTTTATATTGTAGACCTGTAGCTGGGGAAACATGATCTCTGAAAGCCCTGCAGCAGGACTTTGTGAAAAAGCTCACACACAGACCAACAATGTTAACACATACAGAACCAGAAAAGCCTACTGACAAGTTTACAAGGAGAAAGTGACAAAAACGTACACAGGTGAAAAAGCATGATAGTAAAAATACCAGATTCTGTGTTTGTGCTGAGATCAGAGAGATTTACAGACTCCTCAGCTTTAATTCAGAGAAGAGACATGAAAAACTCATCACTTCCACAGCCAGCAGAGTATATGTGTGTGCCTGCTCTTGCACCCACATTTATTTTAGTGTGAGTGTGACTGTGTGTGTGTGTATGTGTACCTCCAGTCCGTGTCGAAGGACCCTTAGAGTAGACTTGGGTCCTCGTCCACAGGCCACGTACAGCTGAGGTGTGTCTTCATTGGCCAAATCAGCAATCTATCAAAAACAGGAAAAGAACAGACAGGGATCCAGTAAAGAACTCTGCAGTTTACATCAAAATCAAATCAGGCTTTTTGTCACAGGGACAAAAAGCTGTTAGCCCAGAGTTCTTGCTTTATTCTTACTAAATTTGTGTCCCAGTAAACCAAAACTCACTGACACACTCACCTGACAGCACATGATGGGTGATAAGTTCTCCTGTTCATCCACTAGCACTAGGTTTTTGAGGGGGCGAGGCTGGAAGAAGAAAGTGTCTCCCTCTTCCAGTGGCATCGCAGATGAGAATTCAGGCTCGTCATCATCATCTCCCAAGTGAGCGATCTGGTAAAGGTAACTAAAGGAAACAGAGGAGGAACAATATGAGTAAAAGAGGTCTGAGAAGAACAACACAAATGTTTAACCTGTGGAAAAGAAACACTGTAAAGGGTAAAAAGAGCTGAATTCTTTCAGAGGAAAGACAAATCAACTTAAAGAATACGGACGACACAACTAACTCCGGAAGTGATGTACAGTCTGAAACTTACTGGTTTCCAAACTCTGAAGCCACAAACAGGAAGCCAGTCTTGAGAACACACATGGCTGCTGCCACAGGGATCGTGTCAAAGTACTTCAGCCTGATTTCTGTGACCTGAAAAACAACACAGACTTATTCAGAACATGGGTTTTTTTTCCCCCTGTAACTTTTTGGGGTAGGTGGTATAAACTAAAAACCAATGGCCATGTACTCTGACATGGTTTATACCAACTGTTACAGTATTTAATAATTGGTTGTGTGGTATAAGTTTTAAACAACAAGCCCAGCCTCTTTTAAACCACTGTCAACTGAATACCTTGGACTATTTTTTTCAGTTTATTTTTTCATCTTGATAAGTAATGTGGAGTCTGGTGGTATTCTGTCACTGGTTTGATAGATTCTATCAAATAAATATTTCCATTTGGGCTCACCATTTCTTCATCTGTTTCCAGGGTAACCTTAAAGATGTCTCCCTGCTCAGTCTGGGCCAGGAAGAAGAACATGGACTTGGTCTTGTGGGTGGCCGAGCAGACAAATATCATGCCACGTTCGGGGTCGTCCAGGTCATTCTGTAGGATGGGACAGATAAGAAAAGGAAGGTGAAAAAGTTGAAAGAAGATAAATGTGCAGAGAGAGAAAAAAAACAGACATAGATTTTAAAAAATGAAGTGGGTGTAATGTTTTCAATCATAACACAGATTCTACATAAACAAGAAAAACACCCTTACACCTATAATCATAGTACTGTCTTACAGTGTCATATTTTCAGGTCAGGTTCGTAGGAGTATGTAATAAAAGACTCTCAGGAAAAACAGCACAGAACGAGAAATGGTGGAGTTGATTGTGTTCATGCTGATTGTGATTTTTATGATGTATTTATGTATTAAAGACTCACCCTGCGTCGTGGGATGGGACAGCGAATGTCTGGCTGATCTCCAAAATTCTTGTAAGTGATGTAGTTTTCGGAGCAGATCAGAACTCCGCTGGGCCCATCTGAACCACCAGGAACTACACAGAGAGGAGTATTTTAGTCAGGTGTGGCTCTTTTTAAAAAATAGGATTATAGCGAAGACAGCTGGAACCCAAAAGCTTATGATAATCTCCAACTGTGAGCTGTGAGTGCTGCTTTTCTTTCCTGCTAACTATCACAGCAGCTGACAAGTTAAGTAACTATTGTTTCAGCCCTGATACGTGCACACACATGCTTACCAGTGATGAGGAAATTTCCGTGCTCTTCCAGAGCCTCGCTGTACTTTCGGACGACGTGATTCAAGCCAAGGTCCAGCTCGTAAAAGGTCAGCGTCTGCTGCGTGTTGGCGGCAGCTTCTCCTGTTGGGTCATTGTCAGCTTCCTGGAAACATCAAACAAGCATCAACACACAGGATCAGAGTTTGACAAAGTGTGTCCAGTATTAGGCTCAATATCAGCATAAGACACTGTGTGGATAGCATCCTCATTTTGAAAATGCCTATGATGCAAAAACTCAGGTGCTGAGATCAGAAGTGTTAAATCTTTCTCCAGTGACAGTCAGAGAAGAGACATGACAAACTCATCACATCTAGAGCAGCCTGATGTGTTCAATAATACTCTGTAATCTTACTGGCCTCTGTGCGTTTTCATAAACTCGTGACCTTAAGTTTTCATGGCCTCACCTCATAGTCCATTTCTAAGCAGGCAAACATAGGATTTTCAAAGCCAACATCGACTCCGACTACATGGTACACCAGAGTGTTTGCTTTGTGGGCTTCCAGAGGAGAGGAGATGGTCAGCCTCGCAGCAGCATCTCTGTTCAGAATATAAACCAGCTTCTGCTTCTCGATCGCTCCTGGACAGGGGAAAGACAACACACATCCAAAGTGCTTAATTTCATGTAACTTTCAGTAATATGCTTCTTCCAGGCCTTATGTTAGCATTAAACAACACAATTTTAGCATAGAATACATGTACTTGTATTTTTTTTTTAATCATCATTCTCAGGAATTCTTGAAAGACCTCTGATTATACATAATGTCTGATTATTCCATAAATCAACTCTTTTGACAAAGTACCAGCCTGCACAATGAAACTATCATGACCTAAAGCAATGGAAGTGGCCTAGTTTAATCTATATGTGTGTGCTACCTCCATGCAGGGTGAGTTTTGAGGTTTCAGATACTTTATTATTTTGTTAATTACCCACCATTTAAAATGTTAATAATATTAAATTAATTTCCATCTTAAGCATAAGCTGACATTTCAGCAAAAAAATTACAGTTCTAGGAGCTAAGCCAAATGTAACTGAAAATGCAGCAGTAATAGTAAAGCAAAAGTTCAACTATTTTTAAGATCCACAAATCTCTAATTACAATTTATACATTCAGATGAATTCTGATCTCTGGACTGGACTATTAAATATTTATTATTACTAACTACCTTTGAAACACGTCATTTTCTATTGCTGACACAGTATCAAAGAGACGTTGATTAAACATAATGGTTATTTTTGAGTCATTTACAGTGTTTGACTGGACTGCGGTAAACTGTAAGGTTTAATGTGTAAGGCAAAATATTTCAATAAAACTTTATCTGCCATGAGGGTTTTCTCATCTGATTCAACAGCTTGTTACAGACATATACACAAACTCTTTGATGTTAATTCGTACCTATCATAACGGCTCTGCCTTTTGGGTCGACAGCCAGGAACTGTCCGGGAACGATGCGCCGACAGCCGCTCTTCCCAAACGTTTCCTGGTGGATCTTCTCAAACATGTTTTTGGATGGATGATATTCCAGGATGACAATACGACCACTGTCACTTCCCACAACTATGTAATCTACAAATATACACACAAAGACACATGTACATGTGAGAAAAGATGCGTTTCCCTTACAGTTCAGCAGCTTATCAATAATTATCAATAATTTTTGTGAGATCACAAAATCAAGGTAAAACATGCTCATCTCATCATCTGCTCTAAGAGAAAAATGAAAAACAAAAAATATGCACTACCCGTCAAAGGTTTTAGAACACCTCCATTTTTCCTGCTGTTACTGAAATTGACATATTGTAATGTCTCAGTGTTGAAGTGATTAAAGTAGAGAACAAATAAATAATAAAGATTAAAAAAGGGATCATGGAATCTTTTTGTGAGCTAAATTTTTATCTAATATTCATCCAAACTCTGTTGCAGAAGTTTCCACAAATGTGTTGCACTTGCAGGTTGCTTTGCTTTCACGTTCTGTCCAGTTCATACCAAATCAGCTCCATGTGGTTTAAGTCTGGAGACTGTGCTGGTCTTCATCATATGAAGTCACCGTCCGGGTCTTTTCTTCTAATGTTTTGGGTCATTATCTTTCTGTAGAATGAAGCTCTGACCAACCAGTTTGTCTTCCTTTGTTATTTTACTTTTTCTCATCATTATGACAGCAACAGAACAGAACTAATTCCTGCAGTACAATACTGTTGCTCCGACACTGCCTTTGTACAAACAGAGGGTTTGTAAGTCATCAGCAAAAGTTGGGTCACCTGCATAAACTGTTTGCATTAACTTTTAAGGCTTCATTTACTCCCACTGCTGTAAGAAAACTGGAAGTTAACCAGTTTCTCAAAGGCCGGTTTTCTATTAAATTTATATTATTTTTCAGTTTTTTGGTGACCTAAGCATTTATTTATTTATTTTAACCTGGAAAGGTTACCACTGAGCTTTGTACCATTTGAGGTTCTTTCACTGGACTTGAACTGATGAAATTTCAGTGAAAGTACTCTAAAACTTCTGACCAGCAGCGTATGATCCATATTTGTAGCCACAAATACTTGCGTACGAGTGCATGTAGCCTTGGTTATGTACCTTTGGTTCCTCCTGTGAGTCTGAATGCCATCAGGGACCTTATGATGCCAAACACCTCCACTGTGAGCAGGGTGTGCACCTTTCCTGTGTTGGCATCTGGTCGTAATAATTCCAGGATCTTCCCCCTGGAAACAACAATCTCCTGCATCTTGGTTCCTAACAAAACACAAACAACCCATTTCAGCATTCAGCATTTTTTGTGTGTCTATTATAACTGAAGCCTAGGAACTGACTGAACGGGATTTCCTGAAAAGTTTTGCTCTCTATTCATAGAGCATGACATGTATGTTTTACTGTGCTAACGACTACTCATGTAATGAAATACAGCCACATTCTTCAAACTGCATTATCTCTAAACCACAACTGTCAAATATAATGAACTATGACCTTTAAATGCAGCTGTTCAGCAATAAAAGTGACTCAATCTACAGGATTTGTAGCCGTTTCTTCCATATATTCTAATGAATACTGAAAGAATGATGACACAGTGAGTGCACCATTCTCATTAATTTTCCGCAGTTCTGTGCTTTAAGCATCAAACTTCAGTTCTGAGAAGACATCTTAGTTTACCAAGAACAGAAGTGATATCTCCAGCATGCAATTCTTTTGAAGCTGTGAGAAAACGCGTGTGTACATGTACTGTGTTCTGGTGCTACAATCAGGAGTGCTACAAATCTGTGCATTGATTTGCAGTCAGAGAAAAGCCATGACAGGATGGAAACTTATAATCACTGCTTAAAATGAGTAGGCCTGTGTATCTGCCCAAACAAAAGTAAACTGAACACAAAAACAAACTTTAGGAAAAGCAAATAAATGTACGAAAAGATTAACAACTATCCCAACAGACAAAAGAAGAATTTACCAATAAGAGTAAGGTGGAAAATCACAACACTGTAACAAGGAATCAGTTTGAAGGGATTCATTGTTCCACCGCTCAAGTTTAAGGTGCTATTCCTTTACACCACTTGAATCCCTCAGGATTCATTATTTACACCAAGTCTTGGGGGAGCATGGGTATGCACACTGCACAATTATAACTGAGGGTAGCCAGCCTGTAATTACTGAGCCTCCCTCAAACCAGGAATGAATTAGATATCCTATTTACTACTGGAGAGTCAAAAGGGGCATTCGTCAAAACAGTTCACGAGAGCTTGCAAGAGTTCACCAGGAAAAAAGGGACTATGTCCCACAATGATTAAACACCTAAGTGAAAGAAGATTAAATAAGTTCCTGTCTTTATTCAATAAAGTTTGGAAGAAGCTGGAAGGAAGCCATTCTAATTCTAATTACAAAGCCTGGAAAAGATGATAGTGTGCCAGTAAACTACAGACCCACTGCTCTAATATCACATATTTGTAAAATAATGGCATGGATGGTTAGTGAGAAGCTCATGCACTGAGGCTCATGCACATGAAAAAGAGGGGCTTGGCAGATGCACACCAAAGTGGGTTCAGGAGAGGTAGAAGCAAAGTGGGCCTAGTTCTGCGTTTAGAGAACGAGGTCAGAAAAGCCCAGGTTAATAAAGAAACAGTGGCTGCAATGTTTCTTTGATGTGGAAAAGGCACAATATGTTATGGAGAGGAGGGTTGTTGATCAAGCTACAGTGAATGGGTATTGAGAAAAACATCTTCAATTGGATTATGGACTTTCTAAGTGGATGGTCTACTCGGGTTAAAATAGGGTCAGAGCTCTCAAAATAAACATGCTGCAGAAAAAGGTACACCCAAGAGGAGTGTCCTACATTAATCTCAGTTATGATAAATGACACATTTGAAAGTATACCATTAGGCATGGGGAGAAAGTGATGGCACGGTGGAGGGATAAAAATAGACATTTAGGTTTTTGAAAGCAGACAATAGTGGACGACTGAAGCCAGAAAGAGGCAGTAATGCAACTTAAATGATGCCAACTGAAACAAAACCCCAAGCAAGAAGAATCTACCAATAAGCAAATCAACAAATGTGTACAAGAGACTCATCAACAGGCAGGCTGACACTGAACAGGTTGGAAACATGGTTAGACAAACTAATGATAACCCAAACAGAAGAGAGAGAGAGAGTGCAGAAGAAAGATGGCAACAGCATCCTGAACTAACTCACCTGAGAAGTTTCCATGGATGGCATGGGTGATGCCGGTGGCACGCTGCAGGGTGAGGTTGTAGAGAAACATGGCTCCCCACAAGGTTCTTCAGGGGAAGCAAACAGAGCACTTAGCCCGGCTCAAAACTGAAGCAAAAGAAGGGGAAACCAATAGTGTATGCACACAAAAATAAATAAATAAAAGGTTAAAGTAAATGTAAGTGAAAGCTCGCTATTCGGCAAATGCTATGAACAGGTTCACCAGTGGTTAACTTTTCATGTTTCAACTGTTGACAAATGAGGTACCTGTTTAGGAGTTACTCTACAGAGGAAGTGGTGCGGTGGAACAAACTACCACTATTCAGACTGATAAACTCTTCACAGTAAAGGCGTTGTAAGTTAGTAGAGGGTTGAAATGACCGCCAGACACAGAACGTTACTGTTTACATTCCAGCAACCGCTGAGCACTGCTAATGTTAGCTAGTTGACATTACTAGCGTTAGCTTAGCAAGCAGTCAACCAACTTTCATCAATTACTTTTGTTTGCAAAGCTAACTCTTTGATTATAAGCCTTGTAGGATAGCGTCACCTATTAGTTGCACTTAAAAGTAGCCATTAAGTACAACTTTCCCCCCTTTAACCAGTACAACGTATATGTTAACTTGCATGCACTAACAGCGGGCTGAGAAGCGCCCATTCATACAAAGCGCCACTTTTGCCTGACGCATCTTCGGTTTCCCTCCTAATATTATTTAATATAGCGCATACTTTGCATGCATACAACGTCTATTTAAATGGGGACGAGCTATAGATTTGTAGAATAAAATATTTACCGGCGTATTAAATAAGATGATGCTGATTTCAGATGGATAAAGTTTCATTTACACAAATAGTTTCTCTGCAACTCCGGGAATCCAACGACGAGCCGCCGTTCGTGGGTCCTTCGTCGGCCAAAACACCGTCACGAGAGGCGGCCCGCGCAGTGCCTGACAGAAATCTGGGACATACGGCAGAGGCGAGGAATGTCCAGCAGATGTCAACAAAGACCTCAAGACTGATGAACTACAGACAGTCTATGACTAAAGCACAGGGATACAAACGGGTGGGGGGCTACCTCTGTTCAGTCCGTAAGGGTTTTAAAATAAGAAATCGAATAACGAAAAAAACAACCTCGTTTTCTAATTTTCACTTTAAAGTACGAAAAAATAAATAACAAAAATCCCTTTTTTCTTTCATTATATGTAACTGACAAAATGCGAATTTTCCTTTTTTAAATTAATACCAACGTTTTGAATGAGGAGCGTTTAATTTAGTGATATACATGATGATATTCTTTCTTTTTTTATTTTAATTTAAAAAGGAAATTGTAAAAACGGACGTGGAGGCGTGGCTCATGATTTTCATAGTAAAAGCTCTGTTGGTCCTGGTCTCGGGAGCATTATACCGATGGCCGTGCCTTGGCAATGTGTAATACCCGATGTTAATTTTAATAGATGTAGGCTAGATGTAGTAAATAAAGATCGTCTCATAGATGATAAAAGCCTATCACGACCTCGTTTTGAATCTGCAGAGGGTATGAGGAGACTACCTCCAGTCAGCACCTGGTCACCTACCTGCTGTTTGACCTCAACTACAGTTGCAGTTATAAAACACATAGGCACCCGACTCTACATAGTCTTCATTCAACGTGTCACACTGCAACGGCTGCATGACATAGACTTCTAATGTTGTACTGATCATGTATATAAGTGAAAATATTCCAGACAGTTTATATTATACAACTGTTATTTTTAGCCTTTCAACATGCATGATGCCACCAGTTCCAGCTCTGTCAGCAGAGAAGAATGTAACAGCAGACATTACATGAGTAATAGAGCATGAGGAAGAGTGCAGCATCACATCACCTGAAGTCCTAGTGAGGCACAGCTCCTGTGGCAGAGTGTGTCTGACAGGAGTTGTCTTTTAAAATACAAATACAGCAACATCCAGGAGGCATGTATGGAGAGGAAGAACACCTAGAGGAGACAGCAGTTACTTATAAAGGTTTTCCTTCCTGGACCTGTTGGCAAGCACTGCGCTGAAGCAGCCTCCACAGTGTCACCTGTCAGCACACCTGGCCCAGTAAGAAGAACACAATTTGGCTGACGCAACACCTGACCTCCCAGCTCCGACTGTCAGGAGGGGAAACTTAACGTCAGTGTTCATGACATGGACTTGAACAAAAAGAGGACATGTGGCAGAGACAGAGATAAATGTTATGCATAGCCACTTTCCCCAAGCCATGCAGAACTATAGTGTGAAATTTAAAGTCACTGTTTGTGCAGTGATGAAGCAATACACTATAAACATACAGCTAGACGACACACATCATTCCCTTTGAGTCCTTCATACCTAAATGTTCTGTAGTAGTTGTGACTGATGTGCCCATTCCACCATTTTGAAATGAAGGCAATAAAGACTTGCCATGCAATACATGTCAGGTACAATATTTTCCAGTATGGTTCTAATTTCTAAATACTGTATGTGTACCTATGCATGCTGATTGGGTGGTCTCTCTATGGGGACCTCAAACAATCAATAATGACTTCAGTATCGTTTGCAGTAAGTGTAACAACAGGCTCAACTAAGTGTACATGACCCACACAGTGTCATTAAATGTGGCAGCACTGATGAGTGTACACAGGAGGGTCACACTTCTGTCTCATTCTGACCTGTCTCCTCTATTTTCTCCAGGTGCAATAGCTTAAAGTCCACGATAGCGCTTTACCTTCCCAGCAGTGAAAGCCACAGTGTGAAAGACTGGAGTCAATATTTGAAACTGGCACCTTTGTTTAAAAAAAAAAAGACCAGTAAATGTCCTGATGTTAATGTTCACCTTAGTCTGCAGACCTGGGATGGATGTGATGTTACATTTACTTTCAAATATACTGACTTTAGCGTTAGCTGGAAACATAAAGGTGAAATCAATTGGCTACATTCCTCTGTACAAACTATGGCTGCGCCATCTTGGGTTTTAGTGGGAGTGTGCTTTCCATATTTGGCAGATGCGGTTACTCTACGGGTCAGCCGGCCGAGAACCCGTCCACTTAGGTCGGAGAAATATTTAATATTTACCGGCTTTCACCGCTGCCTCCATCCACTATAGACTTACAGTTACAGCAGCATGCAAACAGCAGCCGCTTACTGACGGAGCTGCTCTGTCCATGCAATGTCGGACTTTTTAAACAGAAAAATGAGACGAAACAAAATTGTAGCCTAGTATTCCCACAATAAACGGACTCTGAGAGCACGGAACACACCGCAACAGCGTTCCTAACATTAGCTGCTCCGGTCCTCTATCCGTATCAGCAGCGACCATAAATCAGCAATGAAGTCATAAGCCAGCAGCAAAATATGCTAATACATGCTAAATAGTGCAAACATCCAGGTAAAATAGTGAGGAATTTACTTACCGAAAAAACTGCAACAGAGACTCCGACGGTCAGTTAGTACAGTCTACACTACAACAAGCCATATTGTCACAAAAACCTATCCAAACATTGGCAAACAAACACGGACACTGCAGCCCCTGTCAACCGCTGGAGGTAGCCGGAGGCCTCTGGATGTAGCCGCCTAGCCCAGCCGATGCTTTAGCAAAGAGCTAACTGCCAGTGCCAGTCTATGGAGCTGTCACTCAACGTAACCGCGCCCTAATTTATGTAAGAATAAATTAAGCCTAAATAACACTAAAACGGTTGTGGTACAAAAAAATTCATTCAATTCATTCTGGGGGACAACAACGGCCAGAGTTTGGCGAGCTCGGTCCTGAAAATACAGTGGGGATAAAGTGAGTTCATCTCGTCATGATTGGTGTGGTTATTTTTTCAATCGTGTTAGTGCAACTCATGATTAAACAGAACTATCAAGTGTATTGGAAAACAATAAATACAAATGTTTTTAATCGATGTTCAGATATTCTTAGGTGAGTTTACAGCCTGACTGTGCAGCCGTGGGCCTCGTATATAAAACAAGATCCAATATCGCTGTAATTGCAGTGGTTCTGCTCCTCTGGATATCTTCTATAAGTGATTAACTTAGCTCTTCACATAAAGCTGGGGAGTGAACTGCTTTAGGAGGCTACCTGAGAGTAAAGCAGCAATGTTCTGATAAAAGAAACGGGCAATTGCCACATGCTAACAGACTGTGCTAGATTTGATTAGATTAGTATATATTAGTTTCCATTAGATTACCTAGATTAAGCTGATTCGTTTATGTAGTTACACTATTATTACAGATTTATACAACTCTGACATAAATAGCATTCTCTTTAGGCCTTTATGCTATAAGTTTTTTTTTACTTCCCAAACTGATATAATTTTGTAATTTCAACACAGTGAGTAATTTTTAATTGTGAAAAGGTAGAACAGGAAGTTGTAGATTTATGCTAGTTAGCATGACAGCAGTGGTCGCCGGGGTCTGTGAGGACCGTCCCTCCCAGGAAGACACCAGCCGACGCCGCCTCCTGCTCCTCCTGGCTCGTTGTTGAGGGCCGTCCCGGAGAACAGTCCACGGTCTTTCTTCACGTATTGGACATCGCCTCATCACTCATTTTTTTTATTCAGCGAGCGGGTTAGCAGGTCTTAGCTCCCTCAACATCTGGTACCCGTTGCTTTTGCATTGCTCGGTTGAAGCTGCTAACTGCTTTTTGTTTTGTTTTGTTTTGTTTGTTTGTTTGTTTGTTTTTGTAGTCGAGGTCCATTTAAATTCCGTTGCTGATTTTGCTTTGCATCCAGAAAGAGTGGAGGAAAAAAACACACACACACACACACACATTCAGATTCGGGCAACGTGACTACATGCCATGGGCGACTAGAACCGCTAGATGCCTGAAATATGCAGCAGCAGCAGCAGCGAGCGAGCCTGGGAAGGACCGGTCGTTTAAAGCAACGCTGATTTGGGATTTCACCCAGAAATACCACCGGCACAGCGAGGTGAGCCTTTGAAAACATCGTTTTTATGCAGCCAATTTATCTGAACCGAGTGGGCTTTGGGGTGCGCGGAAACGCAGCTCGGTCAAATAGTACTGTTTGTGGTGGTAATGATGAGGAGGCAGGCATCATTCTCCTCCTCCTCCTCCAGTGTCTGCTGCTGATGTCGGAGGCCATCGGCTCTTTGCATCTGACCGGAGATGCATTGTAGTCGTTGACCTGTCTGACAATGTCCGGCTCTTGTGTCGTCTTTCCCCACGAGCATCAGCTGAGTAACACAAAGTGTGGGCACTTGGACAAAGTGTGGGCACTTGTCTAACCCCGGCACTTAATTTTTATCACACATTTAATCTTGCATGTTTTTTTTCTAACCGTAACATCGAGGAACTGCTTTGCAGTCAGATCTTGTTGAGGGAGTTGAGGGAATTGAAGTTTCTGTGAATTGTTTAACTAAACTTATAGTAAAGTGTTTTCCTAGAAATGTTGTCAGTGTACAGTTAACATGAGCCGCTATCTTTCAAAATGTAGTCTACTTTATTATTTTGACGTTTTAATCCCAAATGACATTAAACGCAAAGAAGATGGAGCTTGACATTTAAACATCCTTTCCCTGTTTTCTTTCCTACTGTTTCCTCCTCTTTCTCCCTCCTCTCTTCTCCCAGTCACCCCCCCATCTTCACTTCAGCCCCCTCCATCTTCTCCTTCTCTTTATACACTTGACACCCATCTTCCCTTCTCCCCACGTTTCTGCACTTCTTCCTTACCTTTTGTCCTCTCAGCCCCCTCATTCATACTCTCTCTGTCTCTCTCTTTTCCCCTTCATCGATTTGCCTACCGGCGTTGCTAAGAGACAACAGCAGTTGGAGCGCTGTGAAGGATAGAGTAGATGGAAGGGCAACTTCACCTGCTCAGAGAAAGAGCTCAAGATTTAACGGGTCTGGTTGTTCAGTGGCTCCCAAACATTTTAACATCAGTACAGTTCCTAATAGATGCACTTCTGGCACTCTGATCACATTACATCTTCCTATCTGATTTGGTAGAGGCGTCAGAAACTGTCTATACTGTACTATTAGGTGGACGAGTACTGCTTTAGGGGTTTCTGAGTAACTCTAGCTCACAGTTGTTGCACATGTCCCCAGAATCACATGCTGTGCCCATGCCTGGTCCTGTATGTCAGCTGATGGGTTGTGCAAAGAAGTTGGAACCGTACCCAACGTACAACTATGAAAATAAACTCAGTGATAATGCTCAGACAGTTTGAGTCTGTTTTTCTGTATTGTTAAATATGGCTCAAGTGACAGTTATGTTCATTATTGATTAATTTGATGATGATCAAGCACACCCAAAGCAAACCCAAAATAATACTGAGTTTTCACTGATATAGAACAGAGAGAAGCATGAAACCACAAACATTTACCAATTTTCTGTTAAAAATTACTATAACTGGTTAATACATCATCAAAATTGTTTGTTTATTTTTCTGTCGATTAACAACAGCCCTATTGTTAAATGTACTTTATTCTCTAATACAATATTGATAAGGTAAATATAATGTAGATACAGTACACAGACACTTTGCATTGACCTTTAACATAGTACAACTTGAACAGCTATTGAAGTGCCTCTTAACACACGAAACCACTAGATTTCCTCAGATTCTGATTTCAAATTAGCTAAATCCTGATTGGGGGATGGAAATATGTGATATCAGGTTTTTCTAAAACCTTGTCCATTTTCAAGCTGTGAGCTCAGAGAAAAAAAAAGAAATATAGCACTGCCTCATATCAAATACCTCAATCTCTTCCAACTTTAGCAGGAAGCATTGTGTCCATGTAGTACCACGTAGTAAAAAGCCACCTTACATTACGTTGCCTTTACTTTTATTAGCAAAGCTCCTCTCTCATTGTCCTCTTCCTTTCATCCCATGTGGATATATTTTTAAAAGAGCATAGCAACACTTTATCTTCTGAGAAAACCCAGGGGCTTAAATGTAAGCAGGGACATTCTCACACTAGCTTAGCAATACGCGGTAAGAAGTGTTATAACCTTAAACCTGGCCTCCTGGTTTAAACATCTAAGTGTTAAAAATAAACAGAAACGTCAGCAGGCTGCCACCGAATTAAAATCAAGGGCAACAACACTTGGGTATGTTATTATTATTGTCATAGTTTCCCTAAAGGTTGTACATTGTCATGTATAATTTTACTTTTAGAGCAGAGCTTCTGTTTTATTAAACTAAATGTTTTTTTTTTATTTTTGAATAGGTCCTGTGGTGATGAATGCACGAGTTGCATCCAACACACTGAGCACAATATCAAATTCCCATTCTGGATTTTTCCAGGCTTTAAAAGAGGCTTAGACACTGCTTCAACAAAGCAGGCCTGGCTTTGTAATCATGGCCAGTTTAACACCTAAACCCCCGTCTATTCTAATTTTATGCTTGTATTGACACTGTGTTCTGGCGTAGACTCACAGCTGAATCTTCAACTTCTTGATCCAATTTATGTCACATTTTTGTTGCTAGGAGTATGAGAGCACACCCATCGATTTGTCAGAATTAATCACTGTAAATCTACTTCTTCTAAATTTTAATTTGGAGGTTAAACAACCCAAATCTGCCCCTTAATCTGCCTGAAGAGGGAACATTGTCCTCATGTTGGCCTTGGAGCACTTTATCAACCCTTAACTTCTCCTCTCTTTTCTTTTCTTTTTAATGTTCTCAGCAGTAAAGCTGGAAAGCAATGCTTGACTTGTTTAGTTACACTCTACTTACAATCTATCTAGTAGCTCTTGTAGCCAAGTGACCGGTAAAAAAGGTGTTCCCCTTCTGTCTTCTCTAACTTGGATTCTTTCCAAGCATTTATTCTCTGCAGTTGAGGTATACACAGGCTTGCACAATTGTATGAATCAGCAAAACATCTGCACACAGAGATTAAAAAAATAAATAAATCTACGATGTAAACAACTGATGTGCCAGATAGACTCATTTAGAATTCTTTATGTTTAATATTTAACGTTTTAAGATTTTTCATACACACGTTGGCAACCACAAACACAGTAAGAGTTTGTGCCCATACATATTGTATGTGGAAAATTCCTGTTGGAGCGTGAAAACGCAGAAAAAAAGAAACTAGAGATATAATAAATATATTATAAATAATGTTTGTCCTCTGCAGGCGTATTGATATCCTGTATTGTATTGCATATTGAGATCATTACAGTTTTGCATTTGGAAACACCTTTTTCATTCTAACTCAGTTCAAACTAAAGATCTGTCCTATGATTTGACGGCCCATCCATTTCAAATGATTAATCAAAAAGTAATAATGTGTGAAAACAGAATTGATCTAAGAAAAATGTTTTTGTGTAGTTTAACGTGAAATAAAATGTGTATATTGTGACATTGCATTATTTATCATCAGACCATATTACATTTCATGCAGTTAGCTCAACCTGTCACAAGCTAACATGCAGGTAGACTGGGACAGCCACGGTTGCAAGGCAGGGATGTATTTAATGTATCAGTGGCAATAAAAACTGAAAGGGCCTGCGCGTAAATGTGTCTCACCATAAAACACTAAAAAGCTACAGTGACCTTGGATGGCTGAGAAAAGGCCATTTAGTGAAAAATGTACACGACAAAAAGCACTTCATGTCCTTCAGACATGTTGTGTGTCCTTTTTGACTGAGCCTGAACCAGTTCACCACATAATAGTGCTTTTCAAAAAATTGCAATACAGTGTCATACCATGTGATCATAATTTCTCGGACAAAATCTGTTTTATAAGAGGAAAACCCTGGTACAGAAATATGCAAGGACTTTAGAGCCAGAATATCAGTTCATCTCCTCTACATTAAATAAGAAAGGATATTAAATGAAATATAACAAGTGGTGGTCAGTTTATCTTTGACGACTTGTCAGAGTTTTTTTCAAACTGGCCACTTTCTGTATATACAAACAAATCCAGAACATTAACATATACTTCAAGGTAATTTACAAATCAAGCCAGCAAATCTGTAACAAATACAAAGTGAGTCAAGACTCAAGTCTAGCTACGTACTGCAGGGACATGAGATATCAGCTGACATACTAAGCACTGAGGCAAGAGGTTGCTAATAGGATTCTTACCTTTAAACCATGCGTACACACACACACACACACACACTCCCCTCATTGTACTCCTGCGACATTCTGAGAATACTGAGAACAGATTTGAAATGTAAATCCCCTCTGTCGAACGCCATGAGTCATCTGGTCTGTGAACAGCCAATCACAGCAGTGCCCACAGTCAGTGCACAGCAAACTAACTGTTAATGTGCTGATTATAAAATAGATTTCTTTTTTAATAATTGCTAATTTGGGACTTGTGATTAAGATCCTCTTCAAAGACTTTGGTTGCAATGAAGTTTGATTCTATGGTGAAATTCTGTGGCTGCTGGTCATTTACTCACAACAATCAACTGTCAAGGTTAGAAGTTTAAAATTAAAAATTTTAACTTGCAAACTTCTTTCTCAGGGCAAAGTGTGTGTGTGTGTGTGTGTGTGTGTGTGTGTGTGTGTGTGTGTGTGTGTGTGTGTGTGTGTGTGTGTGTGTGTAAAATGTGGCAGTGACAGCAAATTTAGTGCTTAATGAGCAGAAGAAATTGTATGATATGCATCCAGTTTAAACACTGCCTTGAGGTAAAAGGCCTTCAGTGATGTTAAGTTTATGGGCCTTCATGAAAGACTTGTGATACCAAAAGGCACCAGGCTGATGAGGGGTGGGGGGGTAATGCAGATCCCTCTGGCCTGGAAAACCCACAGCAGTGAAAAAAAACTCTACACTGGCTAACGTATACGTACACGAACAAACACAGTCACATAATCCTATCATTTTAAACGACTTACAGTAACCTTAAGTATTTTATTCTCTCTCTCACACAGATACAAACAAACACTCAATCCTATCACTGTAAACTACTTAACTTTCTCACACACATGTAACTCCTTTATTTGCACAGGTATTTGAATCAATGCTAAAAACCACTTAGTGTAAAACCTTGTTCTCTGCAGTGCACCATACAGTTATTTATATAAATTACTGGGAATCAATTCAGTCTGACTTTTGTTTGTGTTAATCTTCATTTGTTTGCCATATCATTGATGGTTATCTGGTCCTGTTGTTTATCTCTAATTATTTCTCCAATAGAAATCACATAGCTACTCAAACCATCAGATGAGATAACACAGGCTAAATCCGTACATTTATTTCCAGCCTGTTTGTCTAGTTACTGATCAATGACCTCAGACTTCTGTTGCCGCCGATAAACGCACACGCAACCATACATGGACGATAGGGAAATATTGTACCACTCTGTGCTCGTGGAGCAGGAAGACGAAAACACCACTTAAATCGATGCCAACTTGTAATCAAATGATTAGTGTATTGTATTAATTCAAGTAAACTCACCGTGTCATATAAATACGTTTTTTGTTTCCCGCTTCAACAGTGCCCTTGAATCAAATTATCTAGCAAATAAATCTCAAGCTAATGCCTTAGTGTGCAACAGTATGCACATATTCAGTAACGGAAGCAGTATTGTCTTATTGCCTTAAAGGATTTGTTTGACATTTTGGGGAAATTTTTCCCTTTCTTGCTGAGAGTTAGATGGGAAGATCAATACCACTCTCATCTCAGTATAACACTGGAGCCAGGAGGAAATTAGCTTAGCTTAGCTTAGCATAAAGGCTGGAAACAGGAGGTAAACAGCTACCCTGTTCTTTTTTAAGGTTTAACAGATCTGCCTACCAGTACCTCTAAAGCTCACTAATTTACATGTTATATCCCATTTGTTTAATCCGGATTTTGTTACCTCTGGACAGAGCCAGGCTAGATGCTTCTCCCTGCTTTCAGTCTTTATGCTAGGCTAACCGCCTGCTGGCTGTACCCTCGTTTTTGATGGACAAATAAATAAATAAGAGTGGTATTGAGCTTCTCATCTAAATCTCAGTGAGAAAGCATATGGCAAACATCCTTTAATCCAAAAAAAAAAAGTTACAATTATCAGTTTTGACAGCATTTAAATGCTGCTTGTCACAACAAGTGCTGTAGTCAGTTCGTGCTTGACTCCACATAGACTCTGAGAAAGTAGGCTAAAGTAAACAAACCACCATAACTGCAGATCAAAGCACATTAATCTTGATACAAGGGAGCAGAATTGACATTTCATGTTGTGCTTCAAGTCAGCATTGACTTTTTGAATATTTTAGCAAGACTCCAGTCTCTCCCTAACCTTAACAAAGTGCTTTAGTTGCCTCAAATGAACTTAACACTCTTAACCATACTATGGTTAACCAAGACCACAGTGATTCTCTAACACTGACCAAAAACTTTGTGTTGCCCAAACTCATGAAAACATTAAGCATACTTTAGTTGACAGGAATAGGTAATCTAGGGTGTTGTGGGTATTATGTGTTCAATATAAATGTATAAACTATCTCTAGAAAAAAAAAAGAGAGAAACTCACCATTCTTTGCACTGTACCATGTTCTTCCTCCTTTGTTTTTTGTTTTATATAATTTTCATTCAATTACATTGAACTTGTTAACTGCCTGCTAACTGTCAGTTACCAACTTGTAAGGTTGGCCACTGATTGAAAATTAAGCTCACACAATTAATTTAAATAATTATTTGTATACTGTCAACTCTTGTCTGGTAACTTGTCTGCGAACCACACCTCTTTTGTGGAGCAGTTTATACTGCGACAGAGGAGGTTCAATAAGAGTGGAAGGTGCAACACAGATGATAGGTTCCTCCATTTTGGACTCTTTAGTTCTCCATTCACTCAGAGGTCAGCACTGTCAGGACACCTTGCTATTGATCCGTGGTGCAAATTTGCATGTTAAAGTTCAATTTGAACTTGTAGAAAAATATGAGAAGATTTACTTTGCCAGTGATTCCTCTGATTGTGATGATTCCAATGGAAATACTTGATTTCCCTACAAAAAGTGTCTGTTTTAAATGCTGAATTGACCTGGCTTTTACAGTATAGTTTTCAAAACAGATGATTCTGTGGAGTATTGTGTAATTTAACTGTACTAAGTAGTTTTCTTGACCGTCTGCTGTCATCCGTGTGCCTCTTTTTCTTTGCTTTTTTAAAGCAGACTGGAGCCAAATGAAACATTAACCCTCTGATGTATGTTGTGAAGGTGTAAAGGAATGAAATGAACTAAAATGCACCGGTACATACTATTAAAGTTATTTTTAAGCTGTCCACCAAGACCAAACAACCATGAAACACTCAGCAAAACTCAATGAACATCTCAGCATTTCCCGCTTGATGAAATAAATGCCCAAATATCAGATTAAATTTCCCGGCAGTCACAATTTGCTCTGCAGAGAGTTCAAACTCAGTCAAATAATATAATTATAGATCACCATCCTGCTCACGCGCCCAGTTATGAAGGCGGAGCCGTTGATGTTCATCTTATCATTAGAAATCTGCAGTGGCGGGGCTCAGAAGCCCTTTCCAATCATGTCTAATTAACTCGTCAGGAGGAGCCTCAACTAGGTTAATCTGATACCTAGGGAGCAGACAGAGTTTTAAAAGAGCTACACAAATCTAACTGGGTTAGCAATTTTCCTCCTCTTCTTTTCTCTTCTCAGAATCTTTCCTCTATTTTTGTTTAATGACACGGTCTCTGCTACTATGGGTTAACACACTGAAAGATCATCCCATTGACAGCCTCATAAAAGTTACTTTCTCAGTCTGCCTCTCTTCACACGCATTACTCACAATGGGAGTTCCCTCAATTACACAATACATTCACAACTTTCGCAGAACAAATAAGCGGACACACAGCTTTGAGGTGTTAAACTGATGTTCCTTTTACTGAAAGTCCCCCCCTGTGCAGGTGCCTTTTTGTATTTTACTCTTACTTCAAAAATGTTTTTGTATATCACTCAAGCTAAATGTGGCCATGTATTTGCAGTTGAATCTGACAGAATCCATATTGGAATCATAGGGAATCATTCCCTGTGGTGATGTATTTTCACAGATTGTCAGTATGAATGTTACTGACCATTGTCAGCTAAAAACACATCAGGTAGCTGTTTTTTAAAATGTGATAGTAATGTAAATATAGCACTTTGCATCTATGCTTTGTCCTGAAATGGGGAGAGCTTTGACTAGTACATCATTACATTAAAGTTATAATCCTTAAGACTGATTTGGCAGCAGCCGTTATTACTATGATGGCTTTAGCTGTGGCCAGGAAAGAGCAGCTCTTGTGTCTCTTTATAGTGCAGCCAAACAAACTATGGCTGACTCATTGTGTCATGGTTTAATAACATCAGTCATTTCCATCATGCTGATCATGCATCAACTGCAATCAGATCACACACTGGACACTTGGAGGTGTACCGGTTCTCACAAACTCGGTAGCAGTTAACGCAAACCTCTGTGAGAAAGACATTGCATTTCCTGTGCCTGCTTCACAACAAAAACCCTATAGTTAGCTAGCTAAATGCTTTTATTATAAAGGGAACACGAGGCTTCTAGACGTCAGATAAAATTTTTAGCAGTGACACTGCAGTACATGTCTGCACCATTTCCTGTGAATCCCCTGTGTGTCTGTAGGACATTTCGGACTAGTGCAGCTATTATAAATTATAAACAAAATGCCAATCATAAGTAGTATCAAAAATGGAGTTTAAAATGAGGAAAATCTTATGGATTATAACAAATGTGTTCAGCTTGTTGCCTGAGCATATATGCAGTCTTTTTTTTCTGTAGGGATGTCATGGGTCTCCGATAATAAAGAACTTGTTTGGTTTTTCAGAGGCACAAATTCATAATGGCATTTGCCCACTGATGTGTCATGTGTTTTTCTGTCTCTCTCTGATCATGTCTCTGTAGATTTTGAGCGGCTGGTGTGGCATCATAGAAAGAGGAAAATGCCTCTTGTCAGCACGATTAGGACAGTCTGCAGGTAGCTGTTTAAATCAGTGGTGACAGTCCCAGACTCCCCCAAGAAGCCCCCGAGCGAGAGCAACTACCAATTGTGTACCAAATGTGTACCTGCTACAAAGAATCTAGCTTTTTTCATGTAATACAGTGCAATATCAGACAGGTGCCTGCAAAATGTCACCGTGGTTGTATTAGAAAGCAATTCTGGCATTAGTCTGGGAGAAGAAGTGTGACAGGGACCACTGTGTCTGCCCATTGTGAGAGGCTGAGCCAGCAGTAAAATAGGCCTCGCTTGGAAATGTTGTATCTGTGTGCAAATGTAACCTAACGCTTTCTTGTGTTTGTGTAAGTATTTCGTGTGTGTGTGTGTGTGTATTCGTGTATGTCTTGGTGAGTGTGTGGGTGTGAATGAATTAATGCATAACATTTTTTTTTATCTGCACATAAATTCCTCAGTAACCCAGCCTATATGATATCACATAGCACACAATAGTGGCATCTATATTTTTTCTAGTGTATGTGCACCTGCACCAAGCTCACATCAGCCCATGTGTGTCTCCATGTCACGCCTGTTATAGCATCCTTTTTGTTCCAGGTGGGTGGTAGGAAGGTAGACAGAACCATCCATCACATCAGCTCACTGCTCATCTGAGGGCTTTGTTCTCTCAGGATTATCGTACCTTCTTTAAATGGCCTGTCATCACCTGGGAGCACATGGATAGACAGCCATCATAAGTCTTTCGCTTCACTGATGATCAGCTTTGAAAACACCCCGTCCTGGAGCTCCAGATAGCGAGCAGTTGACGTAGCTGTTGCTATTTTGGTATCAGCTCTTCAGTCGAAATCATTACTGGTACCTTGAAACGGACTGATCTGAGTCTTATGACCAGATGACTTATGAGGACATTGTCATCAGAAAAGCTCATGTCACTGATTTTCATGCCTTCCTCTACAGTATTTTCCAGTTAATCCGACTCGTAAAGAACAAGCTGCCGGCTCTGTTCCTAAAGTTTAAAAAAAAAAAAAAAAGGGAGTTTCTTTTCTTTCCGTCTGTCTCTCTGTCGTACGGCAACACAGACAGGAGCAGTTCCCTGGGCTGCTGTCTGTCAAGTGTTCACTTCATCTCATCTGTCTCCCAGAAACCTTCTCATCCCTCTGTCTCTTCTCCCCATCTCATCTCTCTGTGGAGCAAGAAAGAGCACCCAAAGGAGAGAGGAGAGAGAGAGGAAGAGCAAAGGGATCCCTCCTGCTCTCTTTTCAAGAAATAATGTAGGGCCGAGACCTAGTTCATCGACTTTCCCCTAAAACCAGAAAGACTGAGCTGAATTTAAGTAGTCATTATTTCACTGTGGTTGAATATGAATGACACAAAACCTGTGAGATTTCAACCATTTATATGACAATGGAGACAGATGGGGGTTTATAGTTACACCCCCACAAGTTCGCATAACTGGATGTGTACCTCGTAACCAATGGTTACCGCCCTCCTAACACTCCAACGTACAGTGTAACTGTTGTAACTTTTCCATTTTTTGAATTCTGGCAGCGTTTCTCCAACCAGGTCCCCCCTCCTCTCACAGAAACTGTTTTAAAAAAACAAGTATGAGTGGATACCAAAACTGCGACAGTTGACTCAGGCAAATGATGTGAGGGTGACTCATTGTCATGGCAACACTGACAAATTCTCGACTAGTAGATTGAACTACATCAAGAAGTATCCAAAATGACTCTATGCAGCTGCTTGTCGTTCAGAGAAGGTGTGAGGCAAATTAAATTAGCACCTTATTCGACAATAGTTACCAATGCTGATTGCACATAATTGTAGTGATTGGTTTTCAGAAATCAAACCCCTATTATTTACTAAATGTCTGTTATTTTCTGTGCTCCTAATTGTTTATTTAGACACAATTATTAATAGAAATGGCATGCACTCTGGGACATAACAGCGTTTTTGCTTTGCTTGAGCTATAACAAAATTATGACTCAGTGTATGTTACTGCACTTCGCCTGTTGTCAGGGCTGAAGTTGCTTTAGAAACGCGGCTCCATACAGACTGGCCTTTGAAAACTACCCCATTGTTCAGTCTCTTTATCCACACCACAAAATATTGACTATGCGCCCTCAACTTATGTTGAAATACATGCTCTCTCTGGCTGACACTGCTTCTGGCTCACAGAGCTCATTCTTGGTGATTACAGCTGTTAATCTAAAGCTGCTTTTCTCTTTCTGTATCAGTTTACTTCAAATTGAACTGACGCAGCAGTTTTCCAGTTTTTCTGTTAACAGGTGCAGCTTTTATGTTGTGGCTGATGGGAAATCTCAGCAATGACAGATAGATCATAAAATAAAAGAATGTCAGATACACACTTTCATTGTTGTTTGGACAAGATTTGCCACATTTCTACACACATTTTTGCACATAGCTGTACAAATGGGAGTGCCGTATGTGCATTGTGATAAATGTGACACGTACAACAGATGTGTTGCTGACGCAGGCCTATCCTATTGTTGTGGCAGAGTAACAAGAATGTTGGAATATCTGGATGGACGACCTCCATCATCTCTTTGAATATCTTTTGTGTTCTTGCTTTTCATTCATCTTCTATTGTTATTTCTCATACAGTATAGCCCACAGTCCATACTAATGTGTCAGTACATGTTTGATATTTGTTGTTGGTATATGTGTGCTGTTATGTCTGCTGTACGCAGTAATGTGTAAACATGGAGAAAAGATGACAAGACTTCTGGCCATCTGTGCACATGGCAGATAAGAGATGGGCACACTTGTAATGATAACACTGTTTACAGAGCGTAGACTTGGATGACTTATGTTATCACTGCTAGGGCGTCGCATAGCACCCAGCCAGCACAGGGGTCTATGGAGGAAAGCTTACCCACGGAGTTTGCATCAAGGGCTGAATTCCAAAGCAATGTCACTCCTGCCTGCCTGTGTTTGGATGGATAGTCTCTGCAGCAGTAGCAGTTGGCACTGGGCCTCAGGACGAAGGACTCTCCTCCTGGTCTTCCCTTTTGTATTCCTCTCGTCTCTCTCTTTAGGACTGAGGACTAATGGAAAGAAAAGGAAGGAAGGGAGGGGAGCGGAGGAAGAGCCCAGAGACACTAGTGGGGGTAGCAGGGAGAGGAGAGGGAAGAAAGACAAGTGGTTGGTTCATGCTCTCTGTGTGTCTAAAACTGAAGGAGCACCCCACTAATGCAGACATGCCATCTGTGTACTTTGGCAGTCTTGTTTGTTGCACCTCTCATTATGATTGAGTACCTGAAACTTCGAGGGCATAGGTTGCTGTAAGTAAACTCATTCACTGAGTCCTCATCAGATGATGATACATGTAGAAAATATGTAAATAAACATAATTGTTCTTGTTATGCAGCACAGAGCATGTTGGTCCCAGTGTGACAGATAAATAAAGAGAAAAGATGTTAGAGCAGACATCATTTGTTCTTAGATAACCCTGTTTGTCTGCTTAAATTACATACTCCTACACTCAGTGGCCATTGTATTAGCTCCACCCTTTCAGTCTATAGCAATTCAGTTCAACAGCTGTGCCTTTACGTAGTTTATAATGTTCATTTTTTGTTCACGTTGACAGAAATGTGTTCAGTTATATTTTAATACTGAGGTCATAGTTAAATGTGGTGGTGTACTGCAATACATTATAATAATAGGTTTTCCTAATTTTTCAGCCTCCCTATTTTCATACACAACGGGGTCAGAATATTAGAAACACCTCTTTGAATGTAATACAGTCCACTACAACAGTAACTACTGTCTGACCTTAGTGCTAAAACATAGCATTTCATTCACACCTCTGAGACAGTGTCATAGACATCTGATAGTACGACTGTACCTAAACTGACCCCTGTGTATATTTTCAGTTAGTTTTCAGTTTTAACATATGCATGCACTGCATGTAGTAAGCCAGTTAGCTGGACATACTAATGAGTTTAGGTCAGAGCAGATTAACACTCAGATTATTCCATTGCTTACACTTTTATGTCAGTGTCTTTGGTTTTTGACAGGATATTAAAACTGGTACAACCCTCCAAATTCTTTAAATGCCCCATGCACACCTTTTCAGTGTGCAGAAATCCAGTCCTAGACCCACCATGCCTAGTCACGGTCACTAAGCTATGATCGGACTGAATGTGAGATGCAGTTTCACATTCATAACACAGTAAATATAAGGGCTGTTTCTGTTTTCTAAAGAGTCAAGAAGAGTTTTTCATCTTAACGCCAATTTCTGTTAGACATCAGGGATGTTAAGCACGAAGTGTCCCAATTGCTTAACAGTCACATATCACCCCAGGGATTTCACACACAGCGAAATATAGTTTCTGCCAATGTAGCAGAACCGGTCCTTAACAGTATGAAAGCTGTGAACAGGTCAGTTTGAAAGCAACAGAAATGATCAGCCTTGTTGAAAGGTGCATATGGGTCACGCAGCACTCACCTAAATGCAAATTACAGAGAGAAAATACAGCACAGAGCGAAGATTAAAAAGCAAGCAGGCGGGAGTGTGAGAGAATCTGTGTGTGACAGCAAGGGTGTGAGCGATAAGAGGCTCAAAGAAAAAACTGAGGTGAGAAAAGAGGTGGAGGTATTGGGATGCAGGGAGTAATCAAGGCTTAAACGTAAGGCAGTATGGCAGACATGACAAGTGTGTGTGTGTGTGTGTGTGTGTGTGTGTGTGTGTGTGTGTGTGTGTGTGTGTGTGTGTGTGTGTGTGTGTGTGTGAGTGAAAGTGTTGGCATGAGACGTGTGAGAGTGTTAGTAGTGTGTGAATGTGAGCAGCGCTGAAAAAAATAATTGTGATCTGATCCAGAGAAACTTGTGACAGACGTGAAAGAGAAGTACAAGCATGAATCCATTCTAAAACTGAAGAGGAGAATGAGAGGAGAGGTGTATAGATTTTTTTTTTTATGATTCATCCCCTTAATTTATGTTCCCTACAGTAACATACAAAAATAACCCATCTGAAACTCGTGGGACGCATGGCTGAGTAGAATTTCAATACAGTTCATGTGAAAATCCAATTTTCTACAGGATTTTACATAAAACCCTTCCACATGTGGTACCTGTAGAATGAAAGACAATAAAAATAGAGAGATTATGAGAAGAGAGAATGAGGTCAAAATGGGCAAAGTGGGGAACGGTGATAAAGGGTGGATGAAGAAAAAGAAGGGGGAGGGGGAAATTGAGCAGGGAGACGAAAAGCAGGAGGTGATAGTTTTTGGTGATAGGCCACTTCACCGGTGCCTTTATTCAGCTGTCGGGGAAGAAATATCGTAAGTGCTCTTTAAGTGCACCCATTTTTTTCCAGTGATTGGACAAATGCGATGCTATCCAATTCAGATACAGGCTGTAACGATTCATAAATCCCAAAAAAGAAAGTTGAGCGAACAACTGAAAAGAGAAAGCCATGTCCTTTTACTTTAGAGTAATGACTCTGTGGTCAAGTCAACTGTATATCTGTGCAATCAGATTTAAGACAGTAGGACTGAGAGAGAGGAGGGAAGGATAAACATGAATCAGAGGACAAATACAGGATGATTGATTAAAATGTATAGCTTTTATCCCATGAAAAGGAATGAACAAATAACAGGATTTCCATTGATTTGGCTGTAGCTGAACTCTCATTCTCTTTCTGACTGACACATTTCTCTGCCTCTCTTCATTTGGTTTCATTACCAGCTCTGATCTACACTCCAACTATTCAGGGGTCGGAGTAGTTTTACAATGAGAGCACACAGACTTGCATTAGCCCGTTGGCTGGTGGACTCTGCTTAATACCAAAAGTTGAAGTAAGGTTTCAGCAGAGCAAAATGCTGCTGTCGGAGTGCTGCTTCTCTTAAGTCCTTGACTTTAGATTTAAGGCATCACTGCGTGGTTTCTATAAGTTCTAGAAATGGACACCTCTCATTTTAGCAACATTGCTCAGCACAATCAATAAAATAAAATATGATACAGTACCGCTAGCAGATAAAAGTGGTAATCTAGCCTATAAGCTTTGGATTTGTTTTATGTTTTGACTAGGAGAACAGGAATTTGTGAACACGATAGTGTGAGAATGATATATAGTACAAACTCATACTTAAAGCACAGGTGCTCCATATGGAGTGGGTGAACTGATTAGATTTTGATGTGCGTTGCTGCATATATTTGCATATTATTTGCATATTAAAACTACAGGTACTGTGAGCATATATGTTCTTTAGCCATGAAGGACATAAGCCAATCTGAGTCCCTCTCGTTTAAATTAAAAATTGTCACCCGTCATGCTCAAATCCTATGGTTTGTCTAGTGCTCAGCGTAGTATATTTTGTTCCCTGTGTCCTCTGCCTTTTCCTCTCGCTGTTTGAAGTGAAAGCTTGACAGCTGTCTGACTAACAGTGTAAAAAAACAGTCCTGCATAGTCCTGCTAAGACACAAACATCTAGCAACCCTTTTCAAAAAGAAGATCCTGGTTTTAGCTTAGATGTTTAAAAGGCTTTTCACCAGCTAATCACCACAAAAACACCCACTGGGTTCAGGCAAAATTGTCATACAAACCAGGCGGTTATGGAATATGAAGGCATGGTTAAACCTGTTTATGCCAGCTAAGCCTCCCACTGCCACTACCCTGTAATTATACAGGAGAGTGTTGTATAATGTGTCAAATAATAAAACCAGGAATTGCAAGAACTGCTTACATGGAATTTCTCACTGGTCCACAAACTTCATCCACTGCACATGAGTTACAGGTCACAGTTGGTGCACGTGTTTGTGTGTCACCACTGTAAGTACTTCTTCCATGTTGCTGCTTTGTTTAATCACACAGACTTAATCGCAGATTGCCAAGTCACTGAGGTCAGTGCACCTGCTATCAGTTGTTAGAATTACTGTCAGTAGACTGATTTTTCTCTAAATATACAACAGCCAATGGCAGAGCTAAATTGTTGATAAATATACAAATGCATTAATTTAGGCCATGTACATTATAGTAGTTTACCATGCTGTAGACTGGGGCATGTTCTACATTAAATTAGCTACTGCATCCTTTTTTCTTTTTTCTTTTTTTTTGCCTGTGATGGAAACACACTGGTGGGAAGTTAGCCTTCGCTACATCGCATCACTGCTTTGCATGAAGTTGCAAGCTTATATGTGTTGCAGCTTCAATCCACCTTCAAAATGCGGCGTTAAAGCCGTATTTTCATGAAAAATAAGATGGTAATATGCTTGAAATACATACACAGAAAGAGGGGGATGATGAGTAGACCTTTTAAACATTACCTACTCTATTCTCTTTCCTGTGTAGGGATGCCCCATTAGTTACACTGCTTTTAGCTCCTCTCTCACTATTATTTTAATAATAGTGTAACTCAACTGTGTAATATAGCCCGAGTAATTGAAACTGATGAATTGTAAAAACAAGGACAAGTCCATTAGTGACTGTTTTGGTTCTCATTAGGTTAATTTATTGTTTGTTGTGTTTTTTTTTTTTTTTTTTTTTTTTTTGTTATCTTTGATTAATCATGATGCAGCCATGTATAACACCCCAACAATGAAGAATTTTAAAGCAATACTTCACTTTGTAAGGCGTGAATATTTTCTCATTTGGCTGTTCTCCAATCAGCAGGATATAATTAAACCAAAATTCAGTGCTATGTACTGCACAGGGCAGGAGAATGCTACCCTGGCCCTCACTTTTTAATTGATTGGTTTTACAGGATACTTACAGAGAGACAGACACGCAAAAATCAAACTACCACTTCTGGCTAAGTCCTGGCGTCTGTTCACAGAGAGGACTGGTTTAAGTCGTGTTGGAGATGGTTCCGTTCAGATGCAGGAATGCGAGTATGGCAGGACCTCATCGCAGCTGTGGTGTGAGAGGGTCAGCCAACGAAAGTCCAGTGGTGCAGCATGATGTAGTGGAGGTGCAGGCTCTGTAAAATTAGAGAGAGATCAGGCCAGAAGGAAAAACATTCATGTTTTCTGAATGGACATTGTGTACCTCCAACCAAAGTGCACCTTCTAATGTACCATCCTGTGATGAAAACTCATCTTACAGTGTCCCCACTGCTCTGGCAGCCAGGTGGAAATTATGTGCAATAAATGAGACATAGCCTCATACAACATCTCCTCGTCAGAATGAAGCATTATTGTAGCCTAAATTAATGCTTAGTGAGGTAATGGCTTATGTTTTGCAGTCTTTTTAAGTTTGAGTGTGGGTGTCTGTGTGTCTGTGTGAACTGGCTTCAGGCAGGCAGCCACCGTCTCATTTCTGCACATCGTATTTCATGCCTAATAAAATGCTGCAAGTGCATAAAAGTAGATTTGTTCGATAGTTTTGTCATTGTTCTGCATTTGACCCGTGTGAATAAGTGCCTTAAAGCAATATTAGCAATGCTTTTTTCGCTCGAGGGCAGCACAAGAAGCTGTAAACAAAACATCAACATATAATTACATTAGCATTCATTTGAAGTTATGTTTCTGGCCACTTATAAATGAAGATACAGTGTAAGCCCAATATTCACACTCCTTTTAGCTCTGTTTTGGTCTCCACCAGCACTTTTTTAGCTCCTAAATTCTCCACTGTGTTCACCAGCTAGCCTAGCTTTGTCTGCTAGTCTACAGTGGGTATATCAGAGCTTTTTCATTGAAAAGAGCTGCCTGCTGCTGATGGAAACATGATAAATATGGTATGGTGTGACCAAACCAAAACATAAAGTTGTGGGGCCGTAAATCCAAAACAGTGAGCTGAAAGATGCTAAAACGCTCTGCAAAAAAAGTCAGTGTTATATTGATATTTTGAACAGTAAATGGTGGAAGCCTACTAACCTGCCTAGCATTAAATCTATATGAACATTTTGAGGACGTGTTGTTGGTGTAACATTACCAACTGACACTCCCTCATCCTGAATTCTGCGTACAGATGTGGATGCCTGTCTCAGAGGTGCTTACAGTTTGCGGCGTTTCCTCGTTCGAAATGCTCGGTGACACTGCTCGCAAACTCGCTGTTGGTTGTCTATAACTTGTCCCTGATGATCTGTCTCAAATGCAAGTGCACTTCATGTGTTTCTTTTTCCAGAAATTGTGGTGGACCTGTTGCTGCACCTGATCTTGTTTCTGCAATTCCCCATGTTGTTGTTATTGTTACTTTGCCTTCCCTCTTCTTCCCTTTACGTTTGACGTCAGATCAGAACACTTGTGGGGTTATTATGCTCCCTTTGTCAGTCCCAGAAGAACTGCATCTCCAGTACCAATAACATCTATAGTGCCTTCAGTGCTCTTAAAAAACAAGTACCCTCACCTTTTCAGAATTTGGCATCGACATGGTGCTGAAGTATCGGCTTTCATGACATCCCTGTTTGGTTGAGTTGATTTACCGGTCCTAGTTGACAGCTTGAGGGGGTTGAAGTCATTTTCCTACCATTAATGTTACAGTTTCCTATGTATAATAAAAGAGTAGCAGAGCAAAGCTGAGTAAGGATGCTCAGAACAGTTCATGGTTTGATTCAGGAATCTGTCGCCATCAGTGAAACCATATTTGTGACCTCCCAGCAGCACGGCAGGGGAGTGAGAGTTTATCTTCAGTAGTTAGTTCACTCATTTATTCTCACTCGCTCTTCTCTCTTTGTCTGTCTCACTGTGGCAAAATTACAGATAAAGAGTGCTTATATGACACCCTCACACACTATTAGAGACCCATACACACAAACAGTCAAGCATTAGTCATTTGAATTCCTCTAGCAGAAAGATGTCTGATGTGTTTAATTGGCCACTGGGGAGCTACTGGATGGATCGCTCTTTTCTCTCTCTCAGTCTCTGTCTCTCTTTCTATCTTTTCTATCCATCTCTGTCTTTGTTTTCATACTTTAATTCTCTCTCTGCCTCTCAGAACCTCCTCTTCCCTCTGTCTGACTGCTGATTGAGGTCCAGACGAATGCGGAAAACAAAAAATGAAAATAATCTCATGTACAGCTAGGCAAAAAAAAAGTGGTTTTCAGTCACTTGATTCAAAATAGGTTGACATCTCAAATTAATTTCTGGGGGGAATTTCTCCTTGACATTCCTATTTTAATATATGTCACTTGTAATATTATTGGAACTTGGTATATTTTACCTTTAAATTGTTGCTGTAGTCCCAGCTGTGTCCGAGACCTGACACCAATTGACATATGAATAGATTAGGCTGCTTTTGTTTTAATATTATTTCATGCTAGATGAGGTGAATTTAGTTTGTCTTGTAACATGTCTCCCTGCTATGCAAGCAGATGTTTCTTTAAATAAAGTCCAGAGTTACTCTTACTCTCAGTTGGTTTGCTGCTTTGCTGCTTTGCTCAGCGATGCCAAACCACTTGCGTGCCTGTGGCCGTGACATGCCCTGTTTGTGATGCTAAAGATGGTTCCAGAAACCTTATGGATAATAATAAGCAAATAATACCTCTCAGCCAAGTAATAACAGGAATTAATTAATGTCAACAGTTCAAAGGGCAAAATCTGTTGACTTTATTCTCGGAGAACTGAATTTTGCCATGGTGAATGTCCCCTTGACCCTTGTTAGAGGATGTCACTGATAATGTCACTGCTGTATGTCCTCACCACTTTTTAATTTCCTATGCTGGGAACATGCTGCTCCTGTGAACCTTCCGAGTTGTTCCTCAGTATGCAAATTCCCATCTGGTGTGATTATCTGTGACTCTTTGTCAGTTTCTGAGACCTCTGGGAAAACTAGCATTGCTACTTTTCATCTCCAGTGCAAAAAAGTTTCCACCTATCTTATTAACCTTTAAAAACCTTAAAACCTCCATAATTTAACTTAATTATAAATTCTAATTATAGAAAATATCCCCAAAAGTCTTCATTGCAGGAAACGTCCATAAAGTGATGCAAAGGGCACTCAGAATATTCATTAACTTTAACGGTCTAGCGAATAAAGAAATAGTCTCAGGTGTAATAATATAAGCATCATATACAGCAACTTCATCAAAGTACACTCAGAAATATGTGATATTATCATAGAGAGTGGAAAAAAATTAAAATAAAGAGGATGAGCAGGGTTCAAGAAGGTGTCTGGGCTATTACGTCTGTAAGATTAACATGATTTTAGCTACATTATATATATATGAGAAATACACTCCATAACCTCTGTATTAGGTAAACCTGCACAAGCTAACACAGTTCAAGACAACAGCCCTGTTATAACCTCCGTCGTCATGACGCTCGTAATGATCAGTTTTTGGTGATATCATCAGAAATGTGTGAATTCAGTCACATGTTTATTGCTGAGGTCATAGTTACAGTTGCTGCTGTAACCTCGGTGCTCAAACATAAAACTGAATTAACACATCTGTGCTGGTGTCAACAAAAACTGAACATTAAAGGGGTCATAAAAGTACTGTTTATGACAGACAGGATTACAGTAGATTGTGCAGGTGTACAAACATACAACAAACACATGAAAATGAAAAAACTCTTGTTGTCTCAATTCTTCTGTATCCAGTCTTACAGCAGTACGTGTACATTTTTTTCAGGTCAGGAGATTTTATTCTGAAATGATCTTTGGCCATAGGACCCAGGCTCTTCTAATTATAGTCATGCTGACAGTACCAAACTAGGAACTTGCAGAGCTTCGAATTATTATAAATGCTGCTGCCAGGGTCTTGGCAAAGACAGAAATAAGAGACCACATAACACACATCATATTTGACTTACACTGGCTTCTTTTGTCAGCCAGAATTGATGTGAAAGCTCTTTGAGTTATCCGTAAAGATTTTAAAGGATTATTTTGTTCAAAGATTTCGACCTGCCTGTGATTTCACACTTTAGCTCTTTCTCTGATGGTTCTTCACACAGAATGTAAAACTTGCGACCATCTCTGTTTGAGGTATTGGAGCAAAAAACTAAGAAAGGCACGGTTTCTACTTTTAACAGGAGCTTGGAGAACTACCTCCCACATATTTTACATGGATTGGTGTCGTTATGTATTTGTTTCCTCCTTTTAAAGTTCCCTTCTTTTTGTTGTAGGGAATAGTTGCAAAGCATTGTAAAATCAAATGAGATATAGCTGTATTTGTTAGATCAGTGCTTCTCAAACTTTTCTGTCACACCCCTTTTTTTCAAAGCCAATAAATAACTGTGATTAACGAATATGTAAGTCCAAATGAAAAACATTAAATAAACTTAAAAAATTAAAATGAAAAGTCTAACTCCCAGAATCTTTATACCACGAGACAGATCTCTCCCACTATATTATTAGTAGCAGCCTCACAGTGCTAGATTATTTTTAGTTGGATGTGTTAGTTGGCAGAGAAATCTTAAAATAATATTGCAGCTATAGTCAAAATCAACGTGCAAGATTTTCTGTATTCTTAAACACTGCACATTGTGTCACAAGCGTGAGCTTTCAGGTGAATATTTCAGGATATGTTTTTATGACAGTGATCCATCCGTTTCCTTGCAGCAGGTCTGATCAGTCAGTCCCTGGAAAACAGATCTGATTTCAGATGGTTCAGTTCATCAGTTGTAAGCAAAATTACTGAGGAATTTCAAAATGACGCTGTATGATAAAGTCAGGAGAAATCTTCTCTTTTAAATGAAAACATTAACTAGATTTTTACAGCAATTTTGTGTAATCAGAGTGGCTGTATGACACAATTAACTGAAGGCAGGAATGAAAGAATAATCTCTTTCCATAGGATACAGATAGTGGGTTTCCATGGCTACAGCCCAGTTGCAGAGCAGGGCTTTCTGCTTGCAGTTTAGAAAAATGGAGACACTTGAATTTGGTGATAGATTATCTTCTTTTCAAACTGGCTGCTCTTTGTGTCTGGGATTATTTTCTCATCTTGCTATATTTCATTTCATGTTTTCATTTTCTCACTTTGCTGTGTCACTCGTGGCTGGTTGTGGCTCTTCGTTTCAAGATGGTGAATACCATCCAAGTCAAGAATGTTGGTCTCAGCTACATCGAAGCACAGACATAAGACAAGACGTTGTTGGGGATTCTGTTTCTTTAAGACGAAAGAGGAGACTTATGAAGGTGGGATTGACACTGTGAATGAGGCTCAGTCATCAGCTGTGCACCTTCTACTTGAAATATCTCCACAACACCTTAAAACTTTAAAATCATCAGCATCAGTGGAGTGTGATCTTAGTGGAGGTCAATCATCTCCATGTTCTAATTAGTCTTTACATCTTATAGAATATTTCCTTATTCTCTGAGGTATACAAGAATATTTTATTGTACACCAGTGTTATTTCACTGATTCAGACACTAGTCTTTTGAATCTGTTTTGGGAAGAAAAGTTTTGGGAAGCTGCAGCTGTGTTATCAGCCTAACACGGTTAACTGATTCTAATTAGTAATGATGGACAAAGGAGAGAGGACAGGTGAAGTTCAAAAGGAGCAGGCCAAAAGGATAAAATGTGTAGATAACAGTGAAACTAAGAGAATGTGGTTTGCACAAATGCAGGCAGGGTGAAGAAGAGAGGGTTGCATAACAAAAACACACTGGAGATCACAATAAACTAAGACTGTCCATTGAAACCTACATCTATAATTTATGTTGATGGAGATCGTGGCCTCACTTGTATGCAACGGCTGTGAAGCATTGCTATTGCCAAATGCCACACGCAGCCAGGATACAAAGGAGGTGAGGGAGATGGGTATAGAGAGAGAATGAGGAGGAGGAGGTACATTAGGCACCTGCACCTGTAACAACCAAAATGGATGCATTTTATTGTTTCTTACTTGCAGGAAAAATGACTCAGTCAGCCAGGAAGAGAGATTAAATTCAAAGAAACCAAGGGGAGAGAGAAAACTTTTCTGATGGGGATGCTTCACACCTGGGGGGTGGGGGGGGGGTTATGCACTTGTAATGACGGCAACAGTCTTTCACCGTCATAAACACAACTCCTGTTACAGTGATTGGAGGAGATGCGGGTTAATGAGGGGAAATAATCAGAAACAAATGGCAGCAGAAGAAGCGAGAGGGTAAAAAGTGGAAGGTGACTGGGAGAAATAATTGAAAATGGTCAGTACTACAGTAACAGCTGCTTATGACAGATGTCTCTGCAGCAAGATTTTGCTGATGCGGTATTTTAAACTCAAGAAGATGACACAGGTCGACTGACGGGATTTAACTCATCCAGACAGGTTAATGGCAGGTCGGCACACCAGCCCATGTCCATTTATTCCCACTTTAGACATAAATCTGTAAAACAAAAATGGCTCAGAAATATGCATTTCCTGTCTGAGTCTGAGTCACAGACTTGTGTATTTGAAGGCTTCTCAGGTCCTGTTCATACCTGGCATGAAAATGCCTCTCTACATGCATCTTGAGTGACCACTTGTGACTGCTTTTAAGCAGCAGTGCACTGCCCATGCCTTGTCCTCCAGAAGATAAAAGAAGAAGAAAAACTAATACAGACCGAGTCTGTACTGACAGCGGTCCACTTGTGATTGGATCACCCGAGATGTATGTTAATGCCAGGTCTGTCCAGGGCCTCAGACACCAAAACACTACGCAGTCATTTCTAATACTCAAAGACAGAATTTTATCACACAAGTTATCACAACAGCTACTGTTTTATCTTATGTTGGGTCAATTGTGAGACAAACAGTAGAAATTCACTTTTCACACTATAAAGTAATCCACCAGGAATGTGCCAGATGATGTTGCATGGTGCTGGTTCAAGTTTTTTTTTGCCACGGCCCCCCTACATTGGCACCCCCACTGCTGGACTGGCCTCATTCAAACGAATGAGAGGGCTGCATTTTTTCTCGCACGGCTAAAGTGGATCTGAACACATCCTTTGTCTTGTTGAACAACAATGGAGCTCTGTGGCACAGAGAAATAATCTATATCAAACTCTGACAACACAAGCAAAACCTGTTAGGATCCATTCATGTTGACTCTGGATTTCTTATGGGATTTTTGACCTTAAGAAAAATATAGAATTTGGGCAAACTTTTCCTTAAAGTGCTGTATGACATACTCTATATTAATATATTCACAATTTGTGGATACCGTATCCCTCTCTTAAATAATTGTTAGTATGTTTTGTGAGGATAACATAACCCTGTTTATAGTTGTCATCTTTTTATGGGACTGCAGACCCAGAGCAGAACTGTCTGTTTCCTGTTTCCTATGGCAGGTTTTCGGTGTCAGTAATGATGATGTGGTGCTCGCTGTTCTGCAGCGGATCACATCATGTGGAGCAAAACTGCTGCTAGGACAGCCAGAACTGTCTACCACATATGTACACTGTGGAGCACGTGGCCTGGGCCTGGGACCAGTGAGAGCCTGAAAGCCGCTTGCATGGGGATAGAGTTGCACTTGACTTAGTCATTGTTTTGTTCAGTCATTAGACACCCTCCCCTGCAGAATAAAGAGAGGAGGCGAGACTGAGTAGACTGAGGGCATCATAGACCAGAGCACTCAACAGGAGGCAGAGTGAGTGAAAAGACTGAAATTTTCCAGCACCCGTTAAGAGCCACTGTTACAGAAAGGAGGCTGGCAGGAGGTTATATGGTGATAATTGCTAGCTGTAAAAATGTGATGGCATCAAACTCTCAGGAATATGACAATATGACAATAGGTGTGTCCAAAGCAGAATGTGGAGACGGCGACGGAAGGGAAACGTGGGGGAGGTGACTGACAGTTTAAAGTGGTATGCTCCTGTTAAAGTTAGACTGAGCTAAATGCAAGGGAAATGTTACCATTCAGAAGGCAGAGCAGTGTACAAAAACTGGACAGAATACAAAATACAAAGGTCAAGTTCACATACTGAAAGCTGCTCCTAAGGTGTATATGTATTAACACCTACACAGGTGATGTCTCTGGGCTGATGAAAAATGCACTGAACAAATGCTCATTTCTGCACAGAAATGAGCATTTGTTCAGTGAAAGGCTGATGAGATGAATAATTTAACAGAAGATTTCACTGACAGCTGTCTGGACTCTGAAGGACGTCATGGCTAACACTGGGAAATACACTGGAAAATACTGACAGCTGTTTCCATTAACAGCTGCCATAGTCGACAATTATCTGCATTTGCCCTTGCTTTATCAAAAAATGAATAATAAACACAACAAAGAATGTTTTCAGTTGCACTGGGAGCATTTCTTATTAAACCAAAGGGGCAGAGGCGAGCTCCATGCTCAAATTAATTGTGTGTCTTGGCTTCAATGACAAATGGAAGGAATGCTAACAAGCCATTATACAGAATCTGAAAATTGAACAGTTTTCCTCAAGTGTAACTTTTGGAAAAAAACAACCAGCTTAAGTTCATATTGTAAATCTGCAGCATGTTAGGACTCAGAATACAGCAGTGGTAATATCACCAGCTCTGCGTAGATTTGTATGTGTATTTTTCTGCATCTGGGTGTTGTTCGTCACTGGTTCGTCACTCGTTTACAACCGGAGGACGTGCAGTGACAATGGCAAAGTTATGAAAAACCACCTGGACAGGTAGGACTGCGGTGTAAATATGCGCAACTCCCTGTCATGGAAGTCTTGATATATACAGCAAATATAGGATTGGAACATAAATAAAAACAAAGAAATGTGTCAACTAGAGGAAAGTAAAGTCTGTCCCAGTTCTCTAGCACTGATTGGATGGGTCAAGGTTATGGACTCTGTGGTTTGTGTTGCCGTAACAACCCAGCATCGCTTGCTGGCTGCCATGGCAATGTATCAAAAATAGAGTAGTGGAAAATAATCGTTCATTGCTGGGTGGGTGGGGAGGTTGGTAGCAAGAAAGAAAGGCAGATTGCCTTCATCATTTAATTAGTTATTACATTCTCATAAGTGGGGGCAAAAAGACATTCCTGTGTACAACCAAAGAATGGAACATTTACTAAGGACTTGTGTCTCGTTTTTCAGGCAAATTAGTTTCTCCTCATTTAACACAGGATTGGTAAATGGGTTTGCGCTGTTATAATGAAGGAGGGGATGAAACTATATTGTAAAAGTTCTTTGCAGTATCAATTAATCTGCTGATTATTTTTGATTAACTAAGTGGGTTATTAAGTGTTAGAAAATAGCGTAAAAAAATTTCATCCAGATATCTTGTCCAAAGTCCAGGATGATTTCATCAAATTGCTTGTTTTTTTTCTGATCAAAACACCAAAACCAATAAAAAAAAAATTCATTTTACTATCAAATAAGACACAGATATATCCAAACAAGTGAGAAGCTGGAATTAGGACTTATTTACTGATTTAGATGCAGTAGCACACAAGACAAAGAAGCAGCATTGCAGAACTGGAGGTTCTGTATGGACGCAACAGTTCAGAGATGTACTCAAGGTCTTCACCATGCAGAGCCTGATAGGTAATAACTAAGATTTTATATTTGACTCTAAATTCTACTGGCAGCCAATGGAGAGGGGCCAACACTGAAGTAATATGCTCCCTGTACTTTGTCTTAGAAGACAGGCTGCAGCATTTTGAACCATCTGCAGATGACCTACAGCTTTCGTGACTAAGGCTGATACAGAGAATTCCAAATATCAAGGTGTGAGGACACAGAAGTATGAATTAGTTAAATCATTTCACAAGCTTCAAAATGGAAATGTATATGGAAAAATTTAGACTAGAATCAAAAGTTGCATCTAGATTTTTACTGTGTTGTTTATGGTGAAAGGTCTCAGGCTTTGTTACAGGGTCTTTGGAGCACTTTCAGTGCCTATGATGAGGTCCTCTGCTTTATCCTCATTCAGTTTTAGAAAATCTTGGGACATGCAGCATCTCGTGGTTTTCAGGGAGTCATTTAGGTTGGCTAAGTTACTGAGATCCTCTGAGATTCAGAGGTAAACACAAGCATCTCAAAGTAGAGCTAATAACTTATATAAAGGTAATGAATGAAAAACCCCAATGGTAACATATGGATAGAAAATAAAATGGGTCCAAGAACAGACCCTGTGGCACGCCAAAGCAACAGTGTCAGTTATCTCATTCGCAACTGACTAAAATGTTTCTGTTAGACAGATAACCAACAAAGAGCTGACCCAGATTAATACTTGTTAAGTAGGCATGTTATGTTATTTTTATCTGTTCTAGTGAAGGACTTTAAAAGTTTCATCAAAAATCTCTCACTGTGATTTTTCATATCCTATTTAATCACTGATCTTTTTGTTGAGCTGATGACATTAGACTGCATAACTCATATTTCATTATACACCGCCTTCCTTTTGTTGGATAAATACACACTTGTAATTCCAATAATGGTTTTTCTTCTTCAACCAATATTCTAAGTTCAGCAGCGGCACATAAACAGGACTCATTTACATTTGGAGTCTCTAACCCCTCTATGATGTCTATGATGGGAAAATTAAGCAACTTGATGTAATTTTGTAGTGGGCTTCGTAAATATCTCCCACAGATGCACGATCATCCGCTACAATCGCAATAAACACAGCAGATCCGAGAGGAGTTTGTATGGGAGTTCTGTTCCTCTGTTTAGTATTCTGCCTGACTCTTTCAATCTGTATCCTGTCAGTCTACTTCAGCATTTCCAATTCAGCATAGTGACATTTTGAAATTTATTCAGTACCAATCAACCGACACACAACAGGGCAGAGCAGAAGTTTGTTCCATGTTCGCCCCTGTCCCTCATGATGGACAGCTTGAAAGACAAACTGAACAAGAGGAGCAAGGATGGAAAAAATGGGAAATGTGTAAATTTCCCATTTTTTCCATCCTTACTGAAAAAAATGCTGCTTGAGACAAATAAAAACAGGAAAAGAGAATATTTGAGCTGGCTAAGAACTAGAGAAGAGGAAATGAGAAGTAAATAGAAGGGAAGAGGATCAAAGTGGAAAAGGAGAGGAGGATTAAAGTGGTCAATGTGGTCAATGAGGCTAATGGCAGTAAATGACAATGCGTCTTTTTTCTTTCTCTCTCTTTCTCTACAGGGTCTCTGTGGAACAGGAAGCCAGACTTTAAGCCAGACAAGGCCGTCGTCAGACGAAGGACACAAAAACACAACACTGCAATCAGTTTCATAACTTTACTGGGAGCATTGGTCTGTGCTTTAGGGGTCCAGCACGTGCACATGAAAAGCTAACTGTTATCGCAGTAGAAAGACTGAACTATAACTTGGATCAGTGTATGTACAGGTGAGTCAAGCAGGTGTTTATAGGGCATCAGATGAGTATGGGCGAGGCAGACAGCTGGCATAAAGTGGGCACTGCAGGGATCCCACCCTCGGATTACAGTGTAGCAGATTAGAGCTAAGCAGGAGTCACCTCAAGCTCATCAGCCCCATGAAACTTCCGCCGCCAGCCAATGGGTCGTTCACAAACACAAACACACACACACACACACACACACACTGGCACAGCTGTAGAACACAATTAAATTAGTGCAACTGGCAAACAGTGTGCAACCCTAGCTTAACTCCCTACACACATTACATCAGTGGCATAAAGACGTGCACGTACACACATGCATGCACACTCTGAGCAGCAGGACAGATGCTGCCCCCACCCTTCCTCTCGTCATCCTCTCAAAGCCAGCTGGAGAGACGATGAGATTTGGGACTGATTGGTTTTGTCTTTTTTTACATCGCACCCTCTGAGCCTCAGTCCATCCACCACTTTCAACTTTCCTTGGCGCAGCCTTGGCCCCGGATGAACCATCTTCATAAAAAAACTTTGCATCAGAAGACTGCCGGCCCTTCAGCTTGTGATGCTTTGATTACTTCTCCTAAAGTTATTTTTACTTTTATCTTTGGCTTTTTTTATTTTTCATCTCTATGGCGACACAGCCGAACAGCGAAAGGACTTGTTGATTCGTTTTTTGGGTTTTTTTACCATACCAGTCAGACTTAGCAGAACACTTCAACTGCAGCACTGAGATCAAGGTGATAGTGGGAAATGCTGTACTTTCATTGAATGAATGTCATGAAATCTTCTACTACTATCTTAGAGGGTTTTTTTTTTCATTAAGATTTCATCATTCACCACAAAGAACTGAACCTTTTTTATGCCAGCTTTTAATACTTTGAGTTTGAATAAAGTGTGAAGAGGAACAGGAGAGTGCTTTAAACTCGACACACCAGATAGCTCAGAGAGACTCAGTGAAACAGGCAGATGCAGACAATGGACTGAAAGGGGTGAGACCTTCGGACAAAGATTAAGCAAGGTGAAGTTGAGAGAAAAGGCAAAAAGAGGAGTAAAAAAAGCAAGAATACAGAGAAAACAGCAGGTCACAGAAGAACCAAGCAGGGAAGACAAGAAACCAAAAGCACAAGAGAGGGGAAGAGAGGTATTTTTTTGTTGAGGATGGCTAGAGACGTGATGGAACACCCTTCAGGCCAAACCTCCTCCCTTGTACTGCTCCTCCTCCCTCTCCTCCTCCCTTCTTCCCTCCCTCTCTCCGCTGCTCTCAACTAGTCTGCCAGCTTTCTTTGGCTACGTCGCTTCAGTGCAACGAGAGAGAGACAGAAAAGAGAGAAAGCAGAGCGCTGGAGCCAAGCTTACCATTCACACAGATGGCAGGGAAAGCGAGAAGGACCTGCTGCATCCATCCGCTGGATTTCACTGAAGATGGACACTGCAGTTCATGACAAAAAGGGAGAGAAAAGAGAGTGGTGGTCATAAAGACAAGGAAAGCCAGGGAAGAGAAAGTTGGAAAGTACAAAAGGAGAGAATGAACAAATGACAGAAAGGAAAAAAAGGTGAGACAGTGCTCGAAGCTGAAGGAGAGATCACCTTACATCGAAAGCAAAGGACTTCCGAAGCAGTCAGGCTACAGCTGTGTGTGATTCAGCTGCGACTCGTGCGCGTTTGTGTGTGTGTGTCAAGACATTGCTGTGTGTGAGACGAGCACATAGCTGTGGAGGAGAGGGGAGGGAGAGAATCCAGCAGGAGACAGAGAGCGAGCGTTGGAGCATCGCTGAGTGCACAGCTTGACTGTGAGACAAATTGACTCTGACACATTATCTTCTATCAGTGTGTGAGTGTGTGTTTCACTTGCCTGATATAGTGGGTGATATTGTGGTTCAGAGTCATAGTCAGGAGGTCGTCCCAATCACGCTGACCAGGCCTTGGTGGTCGTTGCACAGAGGCGGAGGAGGTGGTGGGCTGGGGACAGTGGCAGGCCCAGGGGTGGGGGCATGGCCATGGGGGGGCCGCATCCCGTCCTCCACCCTGCACCGGGACAGGCGCTGGGGCTGGGGGTCCTGGGGCGGGGGTCCGTCCAGGGGAGCTCCCCGACTCTCCGAGCTCAGGCCCTGGCTGAGCGGAGGGGTGGCTGGGGCAGCAGGAGGTGGAGGTAATACCGGTGGAGGAGGCGGGGCGGAGAAAGCAGGCAGGGTGAGATGTTCCCGCAGAATCTGGGTTCTCCTCGCCTCGCTGATTCTCGTCTTCCTCACCTCGCTCTTCTTTTCCGTCTCACTCCGCGGGGGCGTCAGCTTCAACTACCTGGAGCCGCCTGGGTGGGAGGAGTCGAGGCGAGTGAAGCTAGTGCCCAGCTATGTGGGCGCACACCGCCTGTCACCACCTGACACCCCACAGCAGAAGACATGTGCCTGCCCACGCTGTGTCGGAGACCCCGGCGTCTCTGATTGGTTCGATGAGAACTACGACCCTGATATCTCACCTGTTTGGACCAGAGACAACATCCAGCTGCCCTCTGATGTCTACTACTGGTGGGTGGTAAGTAACAATATGATATAGCTTTGCCTGCTGGAGTTCTGCCACCAATAAAGTTGTGATGTGGGAGGAGCTGCTGGTTCCAGCAGTGTTTTCTCCCTATTTACATTTTTCTTTAAATGATGTCTTTAGTATTACATAACATAGAAACACAGGCCTCCCTTACAGTTTTATGTTATTGACAGCAGTTTCAATTCTTTCATCCTCGTCTGAGAAATCATGTTTTGTCCGTCATTTATACCCATGAGCCTCAGTCACTGTTGCTATAGAGAAGTACCCAGTCAGAGGCACTGGAGTGAACACATTATGCTATGTTGTTGAATTTGGCACCAGAATTACTGAATTCATCCAAAATTGATTTGAAATTATGTGAATCTGCAGATTGTGTTTTCCCAACACCATAATTATTTGCTTCCATCCACCATTAGCGATGCACATAATAGAATTTAACGCTTGGTGATTGGTAGTTTTTTGCCGAATTGCACCTTGAGAAGAACTTTTACCTCAAAACTCTTACGTACACAGACTTGTACCCTCTACTTTTTTATCAAACAAACATATATATTCTAACACACTCGTAAATCCCTTGTACCGTTAACGTAACCAGCAGCGTTTCCTGCCAATTCAAACCATAGAAGTTCTTCAAGTGTGAATCATCATTGTCTGTGGGGAAAAACAAATGGGACTTTAACCTCTGGAACAAAGAGTTCCCGAAATATCTCCCGACCTGAGTCCCAGGCCCCAGCTTGAAGAAAGAAGACCACCCACAGGAGCGAGTGGGGAGTTGTGTTTTTTATATATATATATATATGTATACGTATATATAGAAACACACAACATTCAGCCACAACATTAAAACTGGTAACTGCTTAACTTAATGTTGTGGCTGATCGGTATATAAATTTATCAGGGCACCAACATACATAATTCAGTAATACATCATAATCGCATATCTCTCTCCATCCTCCTCATCCACTCTCATCGTTGAGCCAACCAATCCCTTCTTACAAGTACTACATGCTCCTCATGTATCCCTGCCAGTCATATGTCATGGTGTTAGTGGAGAAGTGGAAAATCACAGGATTGGCCACTGGGCTTTTCTTGAACCAAAACTGAGTAATGACTAAAAAAAATGAAATGAATACATCCTCAGAGAGAGAGAGAGAGAGAGAGAGAGAGAGAGAGAGAGAGAGAGAGAGAGAGAGAGAGAGAGAGAGAGAGAGAGAGAGAGAGAGAGAGAGAGAGAGATGTGAGGCACTTAATTAAAGAATTCTTGCATTAACACCCCCCTCTGTGAATGTGTGTGTGTGTATTTGTGTTTGTCGCTGTGCTTCCGTGGCTGTATACTTGTTTGTGTGTATAGGTGCACTCAAAAGTACGCACATATTGGTGTGTGTGTTTCCGGTGTTATCTCCAGCGTTGTATCCCTCTGTGGCTGGTTTAGAGTCCTGTTTCAGAGCAGTATCCTCACTCCAGCTCTGAAATGGCAGAAAACTGCAAACACAGGCCAACAGCTGCCAAGTCATTAGGTCACACTGAAACAGGGAGGTGATGAACTGGTGGAGAGGGGAGAGGGGACAAAGGAGAAATAAATGAGTGCAACAAAAGATGAAGAGAAGGGAGACGGATAGGGAAGGAATATGGGAGATCAAATATAGGATAAAGCAGAGAGAGTGGGAAAATGGGAGTGGTGAAATGACAAAAGAGGGAAGTGAGGGATGAAACAGTTTTACAGATAAAGCAGATAAATAGGGAGGAAGGAGTACAGAAAAAGAAGGGAAGATATGAAGAATATGGAAAATGCGTGAGACAACAATAAAACAAACCACAGGACAAAGAGAAGAAAGGTGCAGAGCCATACCAAACAGGATAAACATACCCGTCTCTGCAGACCTATTAGATCAGCGTTTCTCTGTTTGGACCTTATGCTTCCTTCTCAGTGGTGCCTCTCTGTTATTCTACATGAGAGAGAACATAATGTTTAACTGCATGGAGTAGTCTGGGACCTACATATTGCATGTGTAACCTGCTAATATGCTGTACACAAATCTTGAAATCACATTTTAGACTTTCTGTTCTGTGCCTGCAAATAAATTCTGGCCAAAAAAAAAAAAAAAAATCATTATACCACTCCAAGGTTTTTAGAATTGTTAAAGGATTTAACCCAAGGATAAAAAAAAAACAACAACTTTAGTCCCCACTAGTGTGATGACTTTCAAAAATTTACATGGTTTTGGAAAGGAAAAAACATCAAGAGAAAGCTAGAAAGCCCTGTGTTTAGGAAGACCAACAACTCATTACCATCTTTAGGGAGGGTGCCTGTCGACTTTGAAATTAAACTTACACTTAGATTCTCTTAATTTATCTCAGTGGCACAAAGAACCACTCCTTTGTCCTTTGGACTGTAGGCTTATATTAGAGACCGGCCATTATTTCCAGTGTCCCCTGATCCCCGTTAACACAAATGCCAAACTTACCCATGTTTATCGGTTATCTGGTAAATTAGTATAATGTCCATTTGTACAGTGCTAATTTCATCAGTACAGCATGAGTCATGCCAGGTCTCTGCTTTTTGGGCATCATAATGTAAAGGTGAGGGGAAATTCAGGCTTTTGCCTTTGGGAACAAGGAGACAGAATAAGTGGTTGTTTCCCAGTAACACACAGATTCACAGTGAGAGGTAGCAATGTAAGTGCTCCCCAGTCAATTATTTGCTTTTTTCGCTTCTGAAAGAAATTCTTCAGTCCAGAGGTTTTAATATGGAGAGTGAACATAACCAAACTGAGTGGTGAAACAACCTCTCTGCTTTGTTCCCCACCCCACTGACTTGCTTTTAGTGCAGAGTCCAATCAACCAGTGTTTGGAAGGAAAGACAAACAAATATACACATGATTGAGTGAGTGCTGTATGTGATGTTCTTCAGTCAAACCTAGTGTGTTGTTGTGCACTCCTGCCTGAGGAGAGGAAGAATAAAGCATTAAATGATAGAAACATTTTAAAGAATGATTTCCTGTCCAGGACTTAAATGAAGCTTCAGTTTGGTGAAACAGTTTTCATAAACCCAGCCACCAGTTTTTTTGATTAAAGGGGGCTTTTTTTTTTTTTTTTTTTTTTTTTTTTTTTTACTGATGACTTTGATTCACTGGAGGTGATTTTCAGTTCATTGGCATGTTTTTGATTTGCACTGATTTTGAAAGAAGAGACAGACAAATAATTGAAAAATACTGAGGTCTGGACATTTGCTTCCAAAGATAGTTGATATTGTGAAAAACAGCACAGGCAGGGGACTCGATGCTCGACTCAGTTGACACAGGGATAGGAAAAAACTGGTCTTTAATATACTTGGTGCACTCGGTACACGGGAAAACAGTCCACAATCAGGCACAGGTATCAAAAAAACATGAGGCCAAATCAGTAACGAGCACAGGGGAAATAGAATGGGTCAAAACACACAAGGAGCAACACTAGGAATGAAGGCTGGAACACTTGACTCTAGGAACAGAGACTATCTGGCACAGAATAAAGGGGAGAACAAGACTTAAATACACTAGGTGGGAAGACTATTAGACACAGGTGCAACACATTAGGGACTGGACAGGTAATCACAAAGGCGGGAAAACAAAGGAGGGCGGGAAGTGAATCTGCAATGAGACAAAGGGTTAGTGATTTCAAAATAAAACAGGAAAGTAACCAAGCTGGTACCAGGAAAACAGACAAGCAGGACCTGACTCAAGATCTGGATGTGACAGATACCAGAGTGCAGGATTTGGTTGCACAGTTTTAGGGGTCCAGAACTTCTGGTGTCACTCCAGCTCTCTGGAATCACACACAGAGAAACACAGAAAGACGGAGAACAGAAAGAGAAATATGCATTTTGATCGTCAGCTCAGATTTGCGGATCATATTACTTAGTTTACTAAAAGGGTCATATTTTACCGAGCTAATGCTACTTTTGTCAGTTCCATTAGCTATGTAACAATTACGCCTGGCAATTACTGGGTGTAAATATTTAACAACTAATCTCTACACAAGAAATATTTGAGTGGTGCAGTGCTTTTTAATTTAGTGTTGCATAAATCTCCACTCAGTTAACACTTACTTTATAACTAGGCTAAGTGTAAGGTCACGCAAAGCTTGTGCAGCCAACTCCTGAAGTAGCAGCAATTTGTATGATGTATTGGCTTAAATGAAAAAGAAAAGTTGTATTACTTGAAAGTAGGTGTCAGGAAGCTTATACTTTAGGAGGCAGAGGACAGCTGAGAGGAAGGAAGCAAGACAGAACTGGCATGGCTGCCAAAAAACATCTGCCAAAAATTAGTAGCCCCTGAACAACAGCGGTGGAGCATGCCAAGCTGGCTCTGGCATTATGCAGGGAGTCAAAGGATGGAGGGATCAAGAAGGATGGAAAGGAGAAAAATGCAGAGAGGCAACAGCAGGAGAAAGAAAGCTAGAGAGAGGAGAGAGTAAAGGAAAGTAAAAGAAAGATTTAGTGGTCTCAAATCAGCGATGATGAGCTGCATGGTGCACAGGCGTCCCAGAGAGACGAAGAAGAGATGAAGAAAGACAAGAGGAGGCGGAGGAACAAAGATGGGAGCAAGGGAAATTAAAGAGAAGGAATTAGGCATGAGGGCAAGAAGACTGCTGGAGAGGATGTATGAATGAAAATGCAAGCGAATGAGATCTATGTTGGGAAAAGCGAATTAAGGCCGATAGTGGGTGAAAAGAAAGTGGTTACAAAGGAGTGCGAGAATGAAGATTGCTGTGTGGGAGAGAGGGAGAGAGCGACAGAAGGGAAAATGTGGTTATAGAGAGGGGCAGCCGTGTAGTGGCTGCCAATATCCTGATGGAACTTTTGTGTGTGTGTCTAGTTTTTATGTGTGCAGGTGCTTTCTTTCTCTTTGCATGCATGAATGCACATTTGCCTGTGTGGTTTGGCAGATGCTCAAATTGGAACAAGATTTTTTTTTTTTTTCAAAAAGTGGACAACTTCTCTTTGTTAGCTGCGGGCGTGTGTCACCATTGTCTTTACATCCCACAATGAAGCAGTTCAAAACCATGATCCAGAAAAAAAAAAAAAATAACAGTCACACTCTGCATTAAAATGACTAGACAAAGCAGGAATATATTTTTACTCCTGAGCGTGATCATGCGGCTTCACAACATTTCACATCTCTAAAAACACAATCACCGTCAATCTAAGGCGACTGGTGTCTGCCTCAGAACAGACAGGTGCACAGATTGCTGCCTACATGAACACTGAAATAGGTTTTGTTAGCTGTAATCATTCCTCTTCTTCATACAGGCCATTTAAATATCCCTTCCCAATGTAAGTGATAGGTTGTTTTTTTTTTTTTAAATCATAGCTGTTTAATATACATTGGAGAACAGTTTGACTTTATCATTTTATTTTAGATAGTTATTGATGGTGGTTTCCAAAGTTATTTATTGAGTCAAGTGTTAAACCTCCAAAACAAACCTATTGAATGTAAAAAAAGATAACCAGAGATGTGATCACTCCAGCTGTGACGCGTCAACATGCTGACGTTCTGACCCACGAGTGGTCAGTAGCCATTACTTGAGTGCTCAGTACTCATGGGTCGGACCACGCCCATCTTCAAACTCAGCCTTCATTTTGATTTCAACTACACACCTGCAAAGTTTCCTAACTGCATCTTGCACGGCTCTGACGCTATGGTGGTGACAAAATCTGTCCACAGACAGACAGACAGACACATAAACACCCAGCTCAAGTACTCAAAACCACCTCTGTGGTAGGTCCCACATTAAGTGTCTCCAGGACCACATTTTGCCATGATGACACACACACACACACACACACACACACACACACACACACACACACACACACACACACACACACACACACACACAGAGCCAAGCTGTTGCGGCTGGTAAAAACAGCTGAAGATGTAATGTTTATTGCCTGCAGGTGACGCATCTGTTAAAAGTCAAGCAACTTTGTGTGTACGAGAACACATTTACACATCTACATCGACAGGCCAAAGCTGCTGTTACTTTTCCGACCAGTAAATGATGCAGGTTTGCATATGTAGAACTACCAAAGAGCTCCCCCTTGTGGAGAATCTCCAAGCTTTTGTAGATTAGCCAACTTGGTGTTTTGCACCTAAAAAAAATTGTGTTAATGTATCTACATGTTTTGGTTTGTTATTTTTTGTTTTGTTGTATAAGGGATTCAATTTTCTAAAGAATCATTTATAATTTTGACTGGGGTTTAATTATTGCTTTTTCAAAACCCAGGTAGACTTTTTTCTGTGTTTGCTTTAATATCAGCTTTAATGAAGTGACCTTTGAAGCTAAAGCACTTAAATGGTTTTTAAATGTTTCCAAACTAGATGTTCAACAGTGCATTAAGGCCATTTTCACAGTAGTCAGAGAGAAAATCGCAATCTGAACTTTTCTTGTGAACAACAATAATAGCTGCAAAGTCATGGTGTTATATATCCGTTAAGCCTTTCTCACTTGGGGACCCTAAGGACAAAATCACCTACAGTATCATTTTCCTCCTGTCTTTGTATGTCTTTCAACTTCCTTTACATCTTCTGTTCTTTCATGCTTCACACTTCTTTATATTCAAATCGTAACTTTAACTTTTTCATCCACATGCTATTTATTCTGGTCATTTTTGACTCATCCAGACAGGAGAGCCTTGCTGTCATCTGTGCTGTCACTTTTGTTTACGTGTTCGAGTAGAACAGAAGGTCCTTTGGACATCTCACTGTGGTTGGTGACAGACAGAGGAAAAAAAAAACAACAACTGGAAAGACACAAAGAAACTTTAACACTGTGTCTGTTTAAGTGTAATTTGAAGAGTTTATGTGCAGACAGCCACACGTAGGCACATGTAGTCTGAAAAAAGTACCTCTTGCCTTTTATCCTTGCTTTCATGGTCGTCTGTTTTCAGTTTTGTTTTTTTTTAAATTCAGCTTGTTTTTGATGTGTGGACAGCGATGCCTCTGCTCTTCTGACCACAGCTCACCACAGTCTGACTGCATCCTGTCAGTCTGACACATGGCTGTTACCTAAACACACACACACACACACACATACACACACTCACTCACAGGCAGGCACAAGCACCTGCTTATTTGCACATGAATGCCGGCAAATGCATGCATACACACGTACATGGGCACACAGTAACTAAATTTAAAGTCTGTTGTCAGATACAATTTGTCTGCAGAGGAGAAACTACACATCCTAACCATTCTCTCTCTCTCTCTCTCTCTCTCTCTCTTTCTCCCTCTCTAGATGTTACAGCCCCAGTTTAAACCCCACAGCATCCAGCAGGTGCTGCTGAGGTTGTTCCAGGTATTTTATATTATTAATTAATCTTTCCATTACCATGGTACTTTCAAATCAGCCAAGTCATTACTTCACACTCTTGGGCAAAGGCAGAGGGGAAAAGATTGCCTTTATTAGGCATCAGGTTTTATCAGTGACCCAGCTCATTCCTTTTTAATGTATCTGTATATCTTTTTTCTCAGTCTGACTCTCAGCACATTGTGTTTAAATATCTCAGTCTGGCTCCCTCAGGGCAGGAGGGGCATATGTATTTTTCATGGAGGGTCTCATGAGGAACTCTCCCCAATATTGAGAGCGGGATGTGTTTTTTACAATCGCATCTCAGCTGCTGGTTAGGTTAGTTTGTGCAGCTTGCTGTTCTAGTGTCCTATTTCATTTCCTGTTTAGCTTGAACCCAATCTGCTTTATTCCATTACTGCTGTCTATCGCAGGTCATTCCCGGAAGGTCACCATACGGCTCGTGGGATCAGGGGCGCTGTCTGCGCTGCGCCGTGGTGGGGAATTCCGGAAACCTCCGGGGGGCCGGATATGGGGCCACCATTGATGGACACAACTACATCATGAGGTGAGAGGGACAGATGTAATGGGTAGAGAGGCAAAGTGATAGAAAGCAGATAGAAAGCGGAGTGGATGCAGGGCTGCATTAAGCAGAGCAAGACCTAAACATAGATAAGACGAAGGCTGAAACTGGCAGATGAATAGAGGAGGAGGAAGAGGAAGAGGAGGTAGACAGCTGGAGATAAAGGGGGGGAAGAGAGCTCTTGGGAGGAGAGCACTATACCATCACAGTGCACAGTCTGTGCCATTAAAGTTACATCATCATCATCAAGTTTGTGCGTGTGTGAGGGGGAGATGTACTTATTATAAGAAAGATGATAAAGTACTTTTTTAATCCAAAAGGGAAATTGCAGAATAAAGAAGCAGACAGCTGATGTGTTCTTCTGATACTATATTTAATCTCACTGTGTAATGCTGTCCACTATTTAGCTCTCCTATTGGTTAACGGAGAGGTCACCTGACTCATATGAGGTCATCACAGAGGGTTTTATATCCAAGGAGCTGAAATGTGTAAATTGTGTGTCTCTCACATACACACCCATGCGCAGGGGCAGATAAATCCTTTTTGTGTCTGTATCTTTCCCCGACCATTGTCGTGCAGCAGCGATGCATCACAGAGCGTTATTGTTGTCAGTTGGCATGAACACACAGCTGTCTGTTGTTTCCAGCAGCGCTTGTGTATATGTTGAGGCCACGTGCTGGATTGCTATGAAAGCCTCAGCCTCAGGAATGACTAGTATCTTGTGTGCTAAAGACATTAGCATCCATTAGCGATGCACTGTCAGCAGACCGGTGTGGGCAGCCTCCAACTTCCATGTCCTGTTACACTTTCTCGTCGCTGTGGTTTTGATTCTCATTTGTTTTTAAAAATCAGCTGGGTCCACAACAGGCCCACTCACCACCACCACCCACCTCCTGTCTGTCTGCCTTTTCAATCCCGCTATCTGGGCAAGCATCTGTTCTGCTGGCTGACATATGGGTAGGCGCACTCAGCGGCCATTTTTTTTTTTTCAGGTGCACCTTCCTGTTTACATAAACAACTCACTCCTCCAGACAGTGAGTCACGTCTACTGTAAATACAGCAAAAGTCTTAAGCACACACAGAGTTGAATGGTTCAGTTGCTGTCTGACTGAAGGTTACACCAGACTAAATTATATTATATAATAAGATGTGCTGCTGGAAAGTCCTTGTCATGAGACCTGTTGATGCTTTGAAGCAAACCACAGGTAAACAAACAAAGACTCAGAATAACGTCATGTTCGGATAACTTGTCCAGCACGAGAAAGTTTACACAGCTCAAGAAGAAGAAACTAACGAGGAAACTCGATCATAAAAACTGAATGTCTAGCAAACTATTTTCTGTCTTTCTTTTCCTTTTATGACATGATGAAAGCAACAGTTTATCTTCTTGGCCTTTAACCCTAAAGCCCAAAGGGAAGAGAAGAGCAGACATGTTTATTAGTCAGCTTTAAAAATGTTGTCAGGCATGTTTTTGAAATGGACAGAGGCAGGCTAGCTGTTTTTTTTTTAACTAGGCTTAGACTCACCAGGGGGCCAGAAACATGAATTCATGAATTCTGTTGTGTACACACTGTAAGTACAGATATTGGACAGATACTGTTGCCAACATGGTTGCCAACATTTGTCCCTTAAAAAGGAAACAGCAACACAGCTTCTTAATAAACGTCACACAAAGATCGACATGTTATGCTACACATATCAACTATTGCAGAGTGGTGCAGGAAGTTTAATTTAGATAAATGTAACTTACACAGGGACAAACAGTGACTGGTCTGGTTTCTATCGCAGAGAAGACTGAATGACTGAAAAGACAGACAGACAGACATGAGCGACTGCTGCCGGGGTTTGAACTAACATTACCACATGAGGTTTGTTTGTGAGTGAGCTGCTGGCAGCAGTTTCAGAGCGCAGGCTTTGAATTTTTCTACAATCGGTGGAATGTTATCTTTTTAAATCATGGAGAAGGTTTGTAGTGTTTCCCGCCTTCATTGGCAGCTGTTTATCCAGCTTTAGGAGTCCAAACTATTTCCAAATGACCAACACTGTATGAGTTCTCTTTGACGCATTTTCCTCGCTTCGTGCAGACGTCTGACTCTTCTCACGGTCACTTGTTTTTTACATTTCCAGTGTGTGTGTGTGTTTTTTTTTCCCTTTTGTTTTGACCTACATGTGTCAGCTACATGAGCCCATTGCTCAGTGATTGTGCAGATGAGTGTTGATCCAAATGGACAACAGCATTGCACATTTATCCAAAACTGCTCATTATTCAAGTTTATCATCGTTGTTGTGGGAATTTTTTTTAATGCTAATTATTTAGATCATTTCATCGGCCAGCTGGAGGCCTCACACATCGATAGATAGCAACGTGTGAGCTGAAGACAGACATCTCCTCATGCTGTTTCCCTCTCACTCTTGCTCCTAGGATAAATCTGGCCCCCACAGTGGGCTATGAGGAAGACGCAGGCAGCCACACCACTCACCACTTCATGTACCCGGAGAGCGCCAAAAACCTGGCTGCCAACGTCAGCTTTGTCCTGGTTCCCTTCAAAACACTGGATCTTGTTTGGATCACGAGTGCTCTGTCCACTGGCCAGATTCGATTGTAAGAAGACGCACGCGTGCACGCACACACACACAGATGTGTCTAAGCAAGGGATTAACACATATGTGAATGCATATTCATGTGCATAAAAACAGCATAGGGACACTAAAGGGTTGACATCCAGCATTAGAGACACATAAGTATAGTTTGAGGGGATAAATATATTCCACTTTACACACACACACACACACACACACACACACACACACACACACACACACACACACACACACACACACACACACACACACAGAGCAGAGAGTCACTGGGTTGGAGCAATCTGTCAGCCGTCAATCATCCAGAATTCATAGCTGCAGCAATCACTTAAAGTGCTGATTGAATGTGTTTAATCAATTTCTCCCTCCCTCCCTCCCTCCCTCTCTCTTTCTCTCCCTCTCTCTCTCTTTCTCAGTACCTACGCTCCAGTGAAGCAGTTCCTCCGTGTAGATAAAGACAAGGTGTGAATTTTCAACATTTACTTTCGGCCATTCTCACACACTCATAGTAATATGCAAAAACACATACATATATGCATCCGCACACACACACACACACACGCACGCAGTGACCCTGCTTTGCTGCAATTATGCCATCCCTGCCCCACTGTTGATGAAGGATTATAGTTAGATTATAAACCTTCCCTTTGTTTTCAGTAATCTTCTGCTTGCTCTTTAATCCGTGAAAATAAATAAACTCAAACTAATCCCGGCCCCGTGAAGACTTTGTGAATATCTTCGTCTGGTCAGAGACACGGTTTTTACAGTTTCTTTGGAGCCAACCCAAAAATATAGATTTATAAGACTTCCTCCTCCGCAGAGGAGCTCTAAGCAGCCTAGAGTCCTGTTTGTCAGGACTGAGCATCACCTGGAGGTAGGTGATAAATTTGTAATTACTATTCATTTGGTTAACAGCACTTTTAATCTTTCACAGCCATCAAAACCTCAGAGAGTATTAAAATTTAACCTGGCAAAATCTTTTCTTGTTCAATTGGACCTTTTGAATATGCATGAGATACGATTTGAGGTTATCCTCCAAGTATTACTGTGTAAGTTATCTGATGCCATAGATCTGAATTCAGAGGAACTTGGATTAACTTTCCATAAACAAGGAACATTTGTAAAAAAAAAAAAAACAAATCCACATTTTGTGGCTATGCCTTGTATATCTCTCTGAAGAGAAGACGATGGAGCAATGCAGTAAAATGTTTTCCTTTACAAAAATACACTCTCCTCTCCTTCTTCCTTCTATGCTGAAGTTTGGGTTTGATTCTTTGTGAAATTTACAGCAAGTCAACTATTATTCCTCACTCTGGGTCTCTGTCCACCACCCAGGTCCAGATCTTTAACCCAGCATTCTTTAAATACATCCACGACCGCTGGACCCGACATCACGGGCGCTACCCGTCCACTGGCATGCTCGTGCTTTTCTTTGCCCTTCACGTCTGTGATGAGGTCAGTGTTCCTCTTTCTCTCTTTGCTTTCACGTTATCACCACATACTGTAAATCCTTGCACCCATGCTGAAACTGTACTTGCTGGGTATTCATCCTGGATGGATACATGTATAATCACACGCTTGCTTTCCAATACTCACTTGTCGATCTTCTCTAGGTGAATGTGTTTGGTTTCGGGGCGGACGGCCGAGGAAACTGGCACCACTACTGGGAGCAGAACCGCTACTCTGGAGAGTTCAGGAAGACCGGCGTCCACGATGCAGACTACGAAGCCCAGATCATTCAGCGTCTGGCCAAGGCCGGCAAAATCACTGTATTCCCTGGGAAATAACCAGCAAATCACCCTCCAGATATCGAAGGTTTCACGTTAGAACTGCTTTGTCAACGGTCGCCATGGAGGCTGCTTAGAATGTGTTAGATATTCTCACTTTCACTTACCTGCACCCAGTTGAAATAAACCAAATACTGAAGGCAAGACGAAATGGTCACAGAGGTGACTCATCACACAAAGTGAACTGTTACCAAAAAGTTAATCCTTTCACTCTCTCACCAGTCCTGTTTCTGAACCAGGAACAGGGAACATGGAGGTCCATATGTCGTCCTGCTCACTGACCTAAAAGTGGGAGCTGAGCCTTTTATTAGACTGTGAACTAACTGGCTCAAGATTTCACCTCTAACGGCCAAAACAAGACCATGGACCTCTTTCCCAGGGCAGCTTCACCACAAATACCGACTTTGACTGTGTACAGCAACCAAGACAGCCGGAGACGGAAAGATCTCACAAATACATGTCCCACTTCTGGACTCAGTCTAGTAGAAATGTTCGCCTATGGATGAGTAGTATAAAAAAAAAACGTAGTCTACGTACTGAAGACACCACATAAACAGGACCGTTAGCATCCTGGGGGCTATTGTTCTACAGCCATGTGGTGTCTGACAGCAAACCTATAGCTCATCTTCACCTTCCAAGCTGTGGATGTTGGCAAACACCGGGAACTGCTGGTCAGAAGTCTTTGTACCGTCAAACATTTTGAAGGCACCATGACTACTCCTGCTGCTCTGACAGAACCCTGGGCCATGTTCTGATTTGCCCTCACTCGAGAAAGAATTAATCTTCTCAAATCATATCGGGAGGTGAAACATCTCTTGCCACTTTTCAGTGTCATAACTCCACTTTATTGTGAGTTCTGCCTCAGAAGACAGTGTTACAGGGGACTTAGTCTGGCTGTGACGGGCTATAAAACGTCTGCTTATAAGACGATAGGTGTTTGCTGTGGGTTTATAGCGTATGACTGTCCTCTAAACCCCCCAGGTTCTCACCCAGCTTATAGCGAGGCTTCAGCTCTTTGCGGCAGATCCACAGAAACACAATCAAGGCTTTTGCCTTTCAGCCACTCTGACTCAGAAATATCACTGCACCACTAGCATGAGCTTCAGCTTCTGTAGCCTGATTTTAAATGCCACAGCAACCACAGGCCCAGCTACACATCACATCCAGACACAGACAGAAATGTTCTGGGAGGGTGTTGGTTTGACTGCGTGAGACTCTAATGAGGCCAAAAGTCCATCTCCTGGGATTTCATGTTTGGATGGAGGCACACTGGTTTCTGGACCGGAGTTTAAATCCCAATGCGGTCTGTCAGGGTCTAATTTGGGAGAGGAGGAGACAGAGAGCTGGGGCATGAAGAACCAGTCTGACAAAGCCAGCATGAGAAACACATCCTTTGCTCCAGTGTTTTATGGGATGAAAATAAAAAGAAGTTGGTTCGGTGTTTATCTGCGGCACCTTCACACGTCTACACAAACTGTACTGGACTCGCCATTTTGGTTTTGGAAAGGACTGAAACAAAGACTCTGCTTCTTCGTCCCCCTTCACGAATCGAACACTCCAGCCTGACTCCTGTATCCCAGTGAGGTTAAAGACTATCAGGAGCATTTCACCCCAGATTAAGGCCCACATGATGGGGTGAAGGAAAACCCCACTGGATCTGGGAACTGCTTAACTTGTCAGCAGCTCGGCTTCATTAACCACGAGCCCAGGTCCCTGCTCAGCCAATTAAAACTTCAGCTATGTCTGGAGGGGGTGTAGCCACCAGACGCCTTAGACTTCACCTCTGTAAAGCATAAACTGCACTTCTGATTTTCACGATGATGGCACATCCTCCTGCAGACTGCAGATTTCATTTGTTAGTTTTGTACTGTTTACTGTTGAGTTTACACTTCGGCTGGATTTATACTGTTAGCTCGGATTAGATTTTCTTTTCCATCCAGGTGGCACATTAATGGTTTCTATCATCATTTGGCATCACCCATTTACAGTCTCCACTGTCAGCTATTTACATACAGATAGTTTCTAAAAACAGAAAAAATCCATCTAAAGATGTTATGATGAAGATGCTGGTTGCTAAGGACAACTACTCAGAGTTCCTGTAAAGGTCCTGTGTAGGTCTGGAAAAGAAGTTACTGTCTTTCAAGATGTGATGAGTAATATTTTCACTGCCCCTTTACACTAAACTTATGTATGGGTTTGAATTTTTTGGATTATTGATCAGTATTAACGACTCAGCAGTTGCGCTGAGGTTTTTAATACGTACGTTATTTCAGTTGAAAGACACTTGATTAAAATTGATAATTTACTCAGAACTTCTAAAAACTTGGATTCAAATAATACTAAATATTTATGATTGACTAAACATTCAGAGTTAAAGGTACCGTGTGGAGTTTTTGATGACTAGTACAGATATAGAGGGATATTTCTTTACCTGTGGGTCCCAGTTTTGCTTGTTTTCACACACGTGCATGTGATTTCACGTGTACAAGTACAAGAAAAAGTGGTTTTCTACTTATCTACAAGTGGCAGCGGTGACAATAAATGCAGGGAAGAGGAAGAGTGTTAGCAGGTAAACATGGATATAAACATAATGCAGGATGCACACAGTGTGTGTTCATGAATACCACTGAACGTAAACAGAAACTCCACGGGGCACCTTTAAGTTTGGGGAGAAAAACCAACATTATCAGTTATTTTCCGGGAGTTTAAAGCTCAAAGACTCAGCTAATCTGTTTTATCAGGACTGTGTGGATGTGGTTTTGTCAGATCTGATTAACAGTGGCCTGGTTGCACAGTAAAACAACACACCACCCGCTGCCACAGTTTGATTCGACCATTGTACAACTTTGATTGGTGCATGGAAAAATATGTATCAACACATTTCTTCAACCGGGCCCCGCCCACCTCCAACTCTGACAAAAACAACAAAAAAACAAAACAACAAAACAAAACAAAAGCAAAAACAAAAGCAAAAAAAAAAAAAAAAAAAAAAAAACAGAAATCCCTCAACTGAAATACCCCAAAACTGCTGAAAACTAATTCACACTAAAAAACAGATTCAGAAAATGTGTTTTTAAGGCCTTTAAAATATTGTTTTGATCAAACTATGGGAAAATTATACTAGTTACAGATTTTCTATCCTCAGGAGTCAGTATCTAGTGACTCATTATGTGTAATACAGTCAACTAAAAAAACAAAAACAAACAAAAAACAAATCTGCCACCACAAAAATGGTCATAGCTAAACCTGTGGGTAGAAGTTGTGTAGGAGCTGTGTGTGTCCACCGCTGCAGCAGATGCTGCGTTCATGTGTATGTGTGAAAACAGAGCACACAGTTAAAAGTTAAGGGATGTAACCAAGTGACATTTGGAGGCTTGTTCTTATTACGTGTTTTAAGTTTTACTCAAATCACTTTTGTTGAGAAGGATTTAAGGTACACACACACACACAGTGAGGAGAGTTAGGGTGTCACACTGCCCCCAGCAGGTGATGGGAAGAACTGTGCCTCCTTTGCTGATATCACTTCTGTTGCCGTGTTATTGTATTACCTTTGGGTGATGTTGTATAACCACCGATGACTCTCATGTACGACCATTGTTCTTTCTGCTTTCAGTGTTTTTATCCTACTTTGCACAGAACAGATTTTATGGGCTGCTTCAGTGTCGAGCTGGGCTCACTTAAGAGTCAGTGTGGCTGAATCTGGACAGACACACACACACACACACACTCATGCTTTCGTGCCTTGTCCTGCTGCTGGATGTCACTCGCCTACAGCTGCTCCATTGGCAACACGCACCTGCTACCTTTGCATTTTTTTTAGTCCCTCACAGACACAGACACACACACACACACATGCACACACGTCTTCTAGCTGAGAGCTGTGCCTTCTGAGCTGTACACACACACACACACACACAGCTACATGAAAACACACACTCTGCCTTTGGCTCGGGGTACAGGCGCCTCCCGCTCTTAACTTCTTACCGCTTTGTACAGTGACGTCGTTTTTTTAAAGACCTGTGTAGGCTAAAGGACAGGATGTGCTGTGAATTCTTATTAGGTCACTTGCTACTTTTCTGAACATGTAGTTGATGCTTTTGAGGCATTCCTGCTTTTCTAGACAATGAGGAAGGACATGAACAAGATGGCCGACACGCAGAGGGTCATCTGCTACATTAAAGCTCACCGTACTACACATACCTGTCCCCGCCTTTCCGGATCTGACTTGAAGTACTCAGTGACTGTGGAACAACAGATGGCGAAGATGACAACGCATCTAAAGGTTTAGACATATCAGTGCGCCGCGGTGTCAGCTGTCATGGTCCTGTGTTATTGATGTTTGTTTCCCAAGATGCTCCCTCCAGCTTCAAAATGAATGTGTAAATTGTTTTGGAGGTATCGTGGCTTTCATCGTGACATTTCCCAGGCTCTCTGGCAGCAGAGGAAAAACACATTCCTCGTGTCTGCAGGAGGTAGAAAACTCTTAATAGTCGACTCTGCCCCCAAACAGGCGAGAGACCCCGTTACAGCATGGGAACTGTTATCAACCTCCCCAGTTTCTCACAGTTGTAGACCAGAACATTGTGATCAGATAGAAGGAGGAGGGTGCAGGGTGATCCCTCTCTGCTGTGCTAGCCTAAATTAGTTTTTTTCTCACTCCCCCACCCCACCTACAGCACATGACACAGATCTGAGAGTTCCCTGTAGCATTTATAACCTAAAGTAGGTCTTTTCTCCTGTCACTGACCCAATACACTGATTTTTTTTTTTTTTTTTTTTTTGCTCCTCCCTGAGTTGATTCTTAAAATAATTTCTCAAATGTGTGCAGCACCAGGTTTTCAGGCTGAGGTCTGTGTTGCAGCTGTTTAGGTGTTAGTCAATAATAAATGGCTGCATAGGTTGAGAGCATTTTGGGAAATGTGGGCCTTGATTTTTTTCAGGGAGCAGCAAGTTTTCTCAGGTGAAATTTGAATGTGTGGTTGAGTCCTCTGATAACAGTGACAGACGTGTAGCTGACTTATGTGGTGAGTTTCTGTCACGGCTCAAACTGGGCTGATTTTAAGGTTCATTGTCATTTGTGGAAATTTCAGGCCAGACTCCTTAAAACATCCCCACAACTGAAATCACCGTTGTTCCACTTTGCTATCAGTGGAATCCAGGTTCCTTTTACACCCAGGACTATTTATTACACCTATTTGTCTCACACGTTATGCGCTGAGGCACATTTCAGCCAAGCCACAAACATCACCCAATTACTGACTGCCTGAAAACATGTTATCGAGCTTTGTACAGCTGCACAAAGCAGCAGACACAAACAGCTGGAATATACCACAATTTCAATTTTCCTGGAATAAAAGAGGCTCATTAAACTCATTAAATGCATTTTTCATGGGCTAATTAAACAGAACGAGTGTGGAAACTAACACAATCTGAAAGCACACCTGTTCAGCTAGGAAAACCTAGGTGTTTTTATGTCAGAGGAAGAATGTGTGTGTAGTGTCTAAATGCCTTACATGCATCTGCTTTTAAGGGAATGGTTTTGTAAACATTTTTGGAAAATATGCTTATTAAAATTTTGGGGTTTATTTTTTGCAAAGGGTAAAATAACAACTGAAAACAGCAGCTAGCCTGGCTCTGTCCAAAGCTAACTGTTCCCAGCTAAGAAAGAGTGGCACACAGTAGAATTTTTTTTTTTTTAAACCTCTGATTTTAGTGCAGATTAAGATATGTGAGCTGTGGAGACGACAGTAAAGGTTCTGTTGTCTTTGGACAATTGGGCTAGCTAAGCTAAGATAAGCTAAGCCAAGCCAAATTAAGCCTCTCTTGGCTTTAACTTCATATTTAGCTCACAGACATGGGAGTGGCATCAATCAAACACTCAGCAAGGAAGTGAATAAGCACATTTCCCAAAATGTCAAACTATATCCTTTAACTGCAGCGTTGAGGGCAAACTGAGTAGTTATTTCTTGATGTATTTGAGGGTTTATTACTCTACAGTATGAATTAGAGCCTCATTACTGAGATCGAGTTAACACGAAATCAGAAAATTGGATCAATTTGTGCTCGTCTGGCAGGAGAGGAACAATGAAGGCAGTGTCTCCCAGCTGTAACAAAACAGAATCTGTGCCAGAGGAAAGGAAATCACAGCTCTCGGGTCTTGAAAAGTCCTTTTAACACCACTCACGTCTCCTCGGCCTGTGTCTTTCCAGCTGCTACAGTAAAGCTCTGTCGTTCTTGAGGTAATAGAGAACAGCTCATTTCAGCAGGGACAGAAATTTTTCACTAACTATTGGAGAAAGAGCCTAAAGGAGCAAACACATCATGATCAAAACACTGCCGGTCCGGGCTGTTGGCATTACGACACTGCCTGCGACTGCTGGTCGCGTGCTGTGGCGGCCGAGGCCGAGCCGGGAGCAGCCACAGGCGGCTCTCAGATCATCAGTTCACTGGTCTGCATTGAACAGAAACGGCTCTTTAGCAGCAGTCAGTGTGCTGCAGACTGCAACATATCAGAGCGTCTCTGTGGATTGTAACGCCAACACTCAAACCTCTCGTCAGCTTTTGTGCTAGTCCTCCACAGTCACTAGGACAAAGTATTGGACTTATCAAGTAGGATTAAAAGCTGCTTAGTGAACAGCACACGTACAGGTGGCTCAGGTGAAACAGTAGGGGGCAAAAAAAAAAGGAATTCAAGGAGTTTAGAGAGTGAATTGTCTTGAGTTTGTTTGGGTGAAATCTTTCCATGTGGGTGGTTTCCTGATCTGTCTGGATCTGTCATTGTCTGGTCCCGGCTTTAATGTCTCATTCTTAAGTAGGACTACCTTTTGGACAAGGCAGTACATGTGCTTTTACTACACTGTAACATCTGTATGATATGTGATCAGACTCTTTGTATCTTATGCTACTGTAAATAAAAGCTTCATGAAACATGAGGTTAAAGTCTGATGTGTTTGGGAAATGATGATTTGGTGTGAACTGCTGAGAAAAATCTACATAGAAATCATTAAACTAGCTCCAAGTTGGTTCTACTGCTGCTCAAATACTGTGCTTATGGATAATTTTTCGGTAACTGAGTATTTTAATTATATGAGAAATAGCACTTTTTATTCCATTGCACTGATTTCACTGCCAGTTATTTCTCAGATAGTTTTATACATAAAATGTCATTTTAATAAAATATGTATTGTTATAGATTAAACCATATATAATATAGCACTTTGAAATTTGCCATTTTGCATTTTGCTGTTACTATTCAGCTGCTGCTACACCTACTTTTACTGAGTGAAACTCTGAATCCAGGACTTGAACTTACAGTATTTTTATTTTTTTATTGCAGTAGGCTGCCTATTGGTACATTTACTTGTTAAGAGCTCCGTATTTACCCACTGTGAGTTGGCATTTTGTCTGAACTAACCAAAAACCTGAAGATGGGTAAATCTAAAGTAATTAACAAGGCTAGTCAGTAATTTTCTTCAACAGCAAAACAAACATTTAAAGCGGCTTTAATCGATATTTCTTATATTAACCATTTACTACTTATGTGTTTGTGGCTTTATAGTGGTGAACCTGAGAATTATCACCTGACTCCGCCTGTATGCAGCTTTGAAGCATGTTTTTCTGTTGTTTGGGATTTACAGTTTGCAGCTTCACTCTCTTTCCTCCCCAGCATCAAAGAGCTGATAAATTAGCTGGTCAACATAATAAAGCATTTAAGGTATTTTTCTCAGGAGGTGGTGCAAAGCAAAACATGCCTAAATATTGTACTTAAGTATTCCTCATCAGGTGGATACCAACACAGATAGCCTCAGGGAAACATCAGGCCCTAACAAGGTTCCTCTCACTGAAGTTAGCCCCACAACTACAGTGTCGATAAAATTTAGAGCCTCCTAACGAATTTATATCTCAGTAGCTGTTGTTCAGTGATCCACGTCTAATGATCTCAGTCCAGCCTCGTGGTGTAAAGATCTGAAAGAAGCCAATACTTGCTGAGGTTAATCACTGATACAAATCCATCATGCATTTGTCAAGAACAAGATATGATGAATTTACCCTTTGTATTTATTCCATTTCCATAACGTGACATTTGTCTGACATGAAGCATCTACAATGATAACAGACATTTTACACGTTCTGCATTGAATCGATATTGTGAAGCTACACAGATTTATTACCGGACACGTTCATGATGATTTTTATACAGTTAATGAATAATTAATTTACTACTTTTAACCCGTTATCACACATGTCAGATAATGGCTTGTTATTTGAAAAGCCAGACTATAAAACAGCTACTTGCATGTACAACTTATGTCCACAGGAGAGAACTCAGGCTTTCGCTCACACAGATGGACGGAGCCACTGTTCAGAGATCGGATCAAAAGACTTCAGCCAACAAAGGACGCACTGTGTGTACTGTACCTAAACCATTTAAGAGCTGGGCTGACTTTTCACTTTTCTTTCCGAGGCTGAGCTTTAAGTGGTTCAGGAAGCCAAAAGTTAAAGCAGCCCTGATCAAGCGGGAGAGAAAAAAAAAAAAAAAGTGCTTTGGGGGTTGTTTCTAAATGAACAGGACAAACGGTGAGATGAAACACAAACGCAGAGGCAGGATGAGAGTTTCAGAGCTTATCAAAAGCCAACTGTGCTCAGAACAAGAGTCTGATGTGGAAACTACAGCTTCTGTTGCTTCATCTGAGCCGTACAGTACTCGCAGGAGGCTAAATCAAAACTTTTCTTTTCCTCGGTACACATGCATGCTGTGATGACGCACTTAATAAATTTATTTCTCAGATCACCTGCAATCGCCCCTTCACTTAACTGCATGAAAGGATCTTCTTTTATATTCAAGCATTTTCCTCTGAGATGAATTTTTACTTGGGCAGGTCAGCAATCATATCCCCAATAAATATATGAGTGGCTCATTTACTGCTGGCTGAGTGTCAGTGGTCATCCGTCAAATGGCTGGAGCGAGAGACCAAGGAGTTTTGCTTGTTTTCCAAATGTTTTCTTACCCAAAAAGAGAAGAAAAGAGGAGCGAGGGATGGAGGAAAGGAAAGAAAAAAAGATGTTCGATGATTTCTAACTCGGTTAAGACTCAGGACTCGTCGACCATCGCCTTATTTCCACTTCACTCCCCATCACCTCCCCCTCTCTCTCTGCCTCCCACACAGGTTCCCGTCTCCTCTTAGTTCTCACCCAGTTTGAGTCGTGCAAACTCGTTGGCCATCTGTAGCGCCTCCTGCAGGCACTGCGTGTTCCTGCCTGTGGCCTGGGCCGACATGTCCTTGCCGCCGCCTTTGCCGTCCAGCAGGGGGCACAACTCCTGAACCCACTCGCTGGCCTTCAGACCACGGTTGGCCACATCCTGGAGAGAGGAGGGATGATAAAGGTTAGCGCTGCTGAAAAACGTGGCGCTCAGAGAGAGAGAGAGAGAGAGAGAGAGAGAGAGAGAGAGAGAGAGAGAGAGAGAGAGAGAGAGAGAGAGAGAGAGAGACAGTGAGCGTCAGCTCAGCTGTATGGCCGAACGGACGAGTGGGCGTCTTACCTGAGGGACTTGACACAGACAGGTGATCTTGCCGGCGTCAAGGTCGACGGTGAAGAGCATCGCAGCGGTCTGAGGCGAGTGCGTCTTCAGCAGCTTCAGTGACTCATTCAAAGCCTGAGAGAGAGAGAGAGAGAGAGAGAGAGAGAGAGAGAGAGAGAGAGGAACGGAGAGGAAGAGTGAAGAATGGATGGATGTAAGGGAGAAGGAGGGAAAGAGCAGAAACAAGAACAGAAGAAAGATAAACAAGTCTCCTAATCAGAACTATTGATGTCTCAAGGTCAGAACTAATGGGCCACAGAGCTGATTTGGTCCTGTGGCAATAACACAATGAGATAAGCAATGAGACTGCCTGAGAAAATGTGCAACACTGCAGAGATAAAGTACATTTTAATGTTGTTTGCACTTTTCATTTGTTTTTGCACAGGATGCTACTGTAGTCTTCAGAGTCTGAATCATGGATTTCATGTAGATGCAAGGAAAAAAAAGAAAACCCTGTCCGGACTCTCACCTTAGCTGAGGCTCCGGTCTCCATCTCCATAATGAGCAGCGTTTGGTTGGGACTGTTCTCGATCACCTCCTTGGTCTTCTCCAGGACTCTCTTCTGGATGTCGGCCTTGTAGGTGCGGTCCAGGTCGTCCATGGTCTTCTTCAGGCCCTTCAGGGTTTCCCTCATCTCGTCCTTCTGCCACTGGGAGATCACTGCAGTGCCTATTGACTGCGGAGAGGACAGACGTGTTGAAACTACGGCACAGAGTCGCTCCCTTCTGAAGTTTTTCTGGCACGATAACTGTCTTATACCTCAGTCATGTCGGCGATCTCTTTCTGTATGTCCTTGTTCGGGGCCGTCTGCTGCTTCACCTTGTCTCCCAGTGCGGACAGAGCCTGGCGCAGGGCGTCTGCTTTCCTCTGGGCCTGATGGATGTGAGACGCAGTAGTGTGAGCAGTCGGTATGAACGAGATGAGGGAAAAGATGAAAAAAAAACATGCAGGGAGAGGTGAAGAAAGAAAAAGAAGCAGAGTGGTGGGAGAGAGAAGGAAGAGGAAAAGGCAAAAAAGATAAAGAGGAGGATCAAACAGCAATTGTTGTCTAAAAATAGAAAGATTAATGTGTCCTCGGGGTCTGGGGAGAGGAGAAAAATGCAGAATGTTCCTTTCTAGCTCCAAGTTCACCACAAGACAAAAACAAGCTTAATTAAAGTTTCATCACCGTGGTGCATTTTGTCACCAGGGACCGAAACAAGGCATGTTGTCCCTCAGCCTGAGACACACTTTGAGTTAACAAACCACAAAAGGTAATCACTGAGCATTAGACTGACACATACTCTGTGGGAAAACAAATAAATCTACTTTAAAATACCAGTTGAACTATTTTCATTTACAAGTGTGTGTGAATGTGTGTGTGTGCATAAGTGTAATACTGGAAGCGGGGGGGGGCGTGTGTGTCCTGACCTTCTGGGCCTCCGTCCCTGTCACAGCTACAATGCGGCGGATGCCCTTAGCGATGGCCTCCTCTGAGACGATGACAAATGGCACAGCGTGACCCGAGTTCTGCAGATGGCTGTGGATAACAGAAACCAACAGCACATTACCAACGGCGTTACAGTGGAGTGGGAGGCAGATGAGAAGGAGAGCGGCGAGGAGCAGAGGACGAGGAGGAGACGAGAAAAAAAAAAACATTAAAAAACAGCAGCAGCAGGAACAAGGGATTCTTTGAAGTGGATGCACATTAAAAACAACATCAAAGACAAAAGCAGGACGCACAAAAACAGTTTACTAAAACCTGAAGCGGCATGAGATAGTGCTCAAATCCATGCCGGCTCTATACACACTCAGGGTCGTTTTCAACTCATACACACAGAAAATACAGCTTTGAATTCATTTTGACTCCAGCAGTAATCAAATGAAATGAAAAGTCTTTATATAATCTATGTCAGAGCAGGGAAATCTTGGCATTCAGGTAAATTTTACAGCCTGGAGCAGACACTGTAAAAGTCAGTGGAGCAAGTCTAATCGCTGGATTGAGCTCTACAAAATGTTCAAGGCCTCGTCTGCACAGGAACACGACGGTGGCCCCCGTAAAGACCCACAAATCCAATTAATGGGTTCCACTTTACACACCACCACTGGGCAGGTCGGACGCCTCTGAAAAGTGTTGGCTTCACGCAGATGCAGACATTTATTCAGACACAAGTCTCATTCTTCATGCCCATCTGAGTTATGGTGCACACTGACCCCCAGTGAGAACAGGCACAGTGACTAACAGCAGGACTTCAGATGTCAAGGTGAACGCACACTTAGATCAAAGCCGGAGCTCAGCTCAGAAAAGTGTTTACATGTTTGAATTCCTCGTCCTGCCGTTGTGTCTTTTCTCCAAATTCATGGAAACTCATTCTCAACTGACTGTTACACCAAAGCAACACACACCATCATTTTGTGTAATGACAGACAATTACAGAGCTGAGTTAAAAAAGCCACGTGGCAGCAAAGTACAAGAGAAGCACACAAACATAATGTACTCCACTGCTCAACAAAGCCAAAGACCAGGAAATACACAACCGAGAAGGAAATTAACGATATAAAATGATTTTACCCAAAAAGCTTACTGCCCCAGGACTATAATATTTACCTAATATGTACCTGCAGAAATGTGATCTATCAGCTGTAGTTTCCTTTTTAACTGTTTTAGGAAAATAAACCTTACTTTGACTGTTTAGAGTCATGGAGAATAAGTGCATCTCTGTTTTGATCTGTGTCTGTTTGATATTAATAATTATTCTGAAATCAGCACAATAAATTCACTTAGAATTTAATACATAGAAATACGTGATGTGAAGCCAACTGAACCACACCACATCAAGCTAATGATGTTAGCTTAAGCAACAGTTTTGCTATGTTTTTTTTCTCCTCATTACAACAGGATTTTACAATTTACATCATTTACTAATGAGGAATAACACAGAGATGCAACAGCAAGGTTAGCAGTTAGCTTTAGCTAGGGCTAGCTGTGGCTGTTAGCTTTCACTTGATATAATTAGCTGTCAGTGCAAACAAAAATAAAAACAAACCAAAAAAATCAATAACATCTTTTTATTTCTTAGTTCTATTTTTCCAGATCCACAATGTTTTTATCTTATTTTATTGTAGTTTGGTTATTTTTTTAATTTAGTTTTTTCCTCTGTAAAGCACTGTGTTATGCATTGTTTTAAAAGGTACAATCATCATGACTATCGGAAATCCAAACTCTATTCTTAAAGAAAAAAAAAGGGTCATAATGTTCCTGGCTCATAAATTCTACCTTTATGAACCAGGAACACTTGAAAACATGTAGTAAACACGTTCTCCACATGAGTTTTGCAGCCTGCTTTTTTTTCAGTACTAACATAGTGAGGTAAAGCGAGCTAGGATGCTGACTACGTGTCCACTAAGACAGGCCGGTTTACGCCCCCTGACACGAGTTAGCAGAAACGCATGAGAGAGGAAATAAAGCATCATACTCACGTTCCACCACAAAACTCAATGGAGGTGAGGGAGCCAGCGGGACTGTTGGGGTCACTCAGCAGCTCCTCGACGGGGATGCCGATAGACACGACTCGGACGGGGTCGGGGTAGGTCTCATCAAACACGGCACGCAGACCCTGAATGGCCTTGGCTTCTGCCAGGGGGGCTTCCATGGCGTACACGGGCTGAATGGTTTATATGGAGTCAATATTCAGGCTGAAGTAAAAATCACTTGTCATGACAAAGGTGAGACCATGTGAAACCCTTCATTATCTCTTCAGGAGACACTAAATATTTACTTTATTACATGCGAAACAATCTGTTTGAGTTTCAAGGTCAGGCCAGAGGTTTTTGGCATTAATGTAAACACCTGACTTAGAAAGTACATCAATATCATTCAGAGTAAAAACCTGTCTAGGCCATATTCTACTGTCCCACTACTATGTATTCCCAAACTGACCTTAGCATCTCTTATCATGGCACAAGCGATCTCCTCAGTCCGGCGGACCTCCCCCGTGCTAAGGGCACCTTTAGCGGTGAAGTCAAAGCGCAGGCGATCGGAAGCGACCAGGGAGCCCCTCTGGTCTGCCTCTCCCAGAACCCCTCGCAGAGCGAAGTTTAAGATGTGCGTGGCGGTGTGGTTGCTCATGATGGGCCTGCGACGAGCCTGGAAAGAGAACGTGGACGGACATTTGTCAGACAGACGACTCAGAGCTGTGTCTGGGCAATAAAACAGACAGAGCTTAGAAACAAAAAATAAAACTTTCTTGACATTTCATTGACTAATAATAAAGAACCTCATGTATGACTGTGAACTTTTGAATACTGGGTGTTCTCACCTCATCTATGTGTAGGGTGACACGGTCTCCGACCTTCAGCGTTCCATAGACCGTCCCCACGTGGAGAACGTAACCTCCTCGAACCTGTGTATTCTTCACTGTGAACTCCATCCGCTGCAAACAGAGACAGGAACACAGAGAGACAGAGACAGAGAAAGCATGGTTAAACATGTTTTTCAAAAAGGAAAAACATGCAAAAAAAAAAAAAAAAAAGTTTAAATCCTGTCAGTTTACTAAGAAAGCTGGCTCATGCTTTGTGAATGTTTTGTTCGTCGTTCTGCATTTGGAGATTAAAGATACAGTTTTTAAAACTAACGCCTCAAAGTTTTTGAAGCGTTGTAAGAACTGTATGAAATATCAAGGCAGAGAAAAGAATTTCTTTTTTGACAGACAGACACACAGCCTTCTGGAAACTGTGACATGAACGTGTCCTCATGCCAGTCGAGCTCTCACTCATGGGACTTTACCTTCTCTTCTGTCAAAGCTGTGAGATTTTACTTGCCGGCCTCTAGAGAAGGGACTATTTGCCTTCAGGCACAATTTCCACCAGCTATCAGAGCCACCAGTCTTATTCAAACAAACCTTTAACACCAGCTGAGAGAGTTCAGATACGTTTTCTCCCCAATTAAAAGTAAACCAAAGGTGATTTGGTTTTGTCTTTGGCAGAAAGTTAGATTTTTATTTGTGCCTGCAATGTGACTGTTATGCAGTTTGGGGGAAAAGAAACACACCAGCTCTGAAAATGACCCTAATGAGGGCTTTTTAATACAAAGCCGTCTCAAATAGCATCAGCTGAGCTCATTACAACCCACTGAGACACACACTGGCAAGCTTTCTGGTTTCATTATAGTCTTTATATTCTTCATTTTCGTGGAGCTTACATCCTCTGTGCTGTCGTCCTCCCGCAGCATGAAGCCCTCGTCAAACGTCTGTCCACCCTGCTCGGCGTAGAAGGACGTCTGGTCCAGCAGCACGCCGCACTCCTGACCTGTGGTCACCTCATCGCAGAAGGCGCGGTCACGCCGCAGGGCCAGCACTGTAGCTGAGGCCTGCTGAAACTCTAAACACACGAACAGGATGACGGTCAGCACACTAATGTCCTGAACATACGGACGTCCCACTGACCTCTGTGAGTGAAGAGTCTCATCACTGACCGTAGCTGCCGTCTTCGTTCGAGGTGTATTTGTATTTGGGAGAGTCGTCTGTGGCGGGTATCTTCTTGTTTCTCAGCTCTTCGATGGCGTAGATGTCCAACATGATGTGGTCCTCGTCTCCTGCACCCTTACCCTGGGACTTCAACTACACACACACACACACACAAATTTGTGTTGTTATTCAGTCATAACACAAACTCACAACACCTAACTTGACTAACCACATCATGAGTTTGGTGAACTCACTTTTCATTGTTCTGTTTATGTGATTTGCAGTTTCATTTTGAAACTGGACAAAGGTGAGAGTTTACAACAGAACTCTGACTTTACAGGCTTCACAAAGATGGCTCTGTATTAAATGGCCTTAGATTCTACAGGTGTACTTAATAAACTGGTCACACAGCACAGGATAGGTAGGAAATATAAATGCGAAGTATATCACACTCCCCCATCTGGCAGGGAGCAGAACTGCTGTGCAAGTATGTTCACTCACAGAGCACTTTATTAGGAACACCTGTACACCTGTTTATTCATGAGAGAAAAAATGTGATCTCAGTGACTTTGAGAGATTCCAGATTGGCAGTATGAATGAGCAGCTGACAAATCTGCAGAGATGATGTGGTGCCATCATGTCAACATGGAGCAGAACCTCCAGGGGAAGCTTCCAACGTCCTGTGGAATCCAAAGGGAGGAACTAGCCAGCATTAGTGTGGTGTTCCTAACAAAAAGCTCGGTGAGTGTATGCAGACACCGCTCCACTGTGTTGGATGTTAGTGTGAGGCTGCAGTTTCACAGAAAAGAAAATCAATCTCTCTGCTAAATCAAACAACAAGGGATTAGAACAGGGCTGTAAAGTAAATGAGGGTTTATTTAAACAGCAGGTGTACGGCTTCTGATTCTGACTTACGGTGCAATACCGGGGAGCGCTGATGCAAAGCAAAACAGTGTACCCACGGGAGAGGACACAACACACACTGCTCGGCGGAGTTTCCCCTCGCAGAGCAGTCGAGGCCAAACTCAAACAATCACTAAATACCAGAAGGTCTCTTTCATCGCCATCCGGCCCTCCTCCCGCCTCCTCACCTGTGCTGCCTTCTTCTCCTCTTCAAAGGCAGCCATGTCCACCGCCATGCCCTTCTCCTCTGCGATGAGGGAGGTCAGGTCCAGAGGGAAGCCGTATGTGTCATACAACAGCCATGCCGTGTCACCTGGACGCACAGACGGAGAGAGAAAATGCTGCTTGATATGCACGAGAGGCGTCTGTCTGAAGCAACGGGGCTGGAAGACTCACGTCCTCCGGTCAAACAGTAAACATGTTACTGATACAAAACAACACAATCATCATTTCCATCAATCAGTGAGGAGCTCTGGGTCTGTGCAGTGCATTATGTTTCCAAGAAGTCACATGCATTTTGCAGGGACACTGTCCGTTTGACTTGTACTTTTGTGCATTTGTGGTGTCTCATCTTGGCTGAGTGCACAAATGATGCTGTCACCCCTCGGGACAAAGGGGAAATAAATTAGAGGCAGACGACAGTCTGTCAAAGAAATCCAATACAGTGTACACTAACAAACCTGGAGGACGTTTTCAGGGAAAGTTGGATGTCAATCAGTTTTTTTTTAATGTCATTTGAATTTATGATGTGAAAGATCAGTTAGTGAGATTTTGGCTTCTCTGACTGCAGTCTCTCTCCTTTAATCAATCTGAGTATTTTTAAATACTGACACCGGAAAGATTTGAGACATCATGCGTGACCGCTGGACAGATGGATGAATGAAGGAAGAGACAGACCCATAATGTCAACAGAAACATTCTAATTGGATTAAAAGAGAAAACAAAGGAAGGAGGGAAGGGAGGATAGAGAGAAGAGCGAAAAGAGAAAGCAAAGTGTGGGTGGTGAGGAGAGATCAAAGAGAGAAAGCCTGCTAGCTACTGTAAACTCCTGCCGCTAAAATCAGGTAGGACGTGTAACCTGTACTCATACACGTAATAACACTTCTCTTTGAGTGTGTCTCACCTGGGATGGTCTTGCAGTCTCCCAGACTCATGATCTTCCTATCGAGGATACGGCGTCCCCTGCTGAGGGTTTTGAGGAACTGCGCCTCCTCCTCATTAATAATGTCCTTCACCATTTCTGGGTCTTTCTTCAACTCCGGGAAAGCGTTGCCCTGGAGAAAAGAAGAGAGTGAAGGCAGACGGGGGATCGATGATGGGACGAGGGAGGGTTGGAGAGGAAGACGCAGAAAGAGGATAAAGAGAGAGGCCACCATGAATGTGAGACGTTACAGTTGTCTTCAGTGACAATAAAAAGCCAGTGCCTTCTACAGTGACTGATCTGTGATGCAGGGTGTCTGCACAGTGCCTGAACTTATAAATCTAATGCATGTTAAGACCTCAGCAAAGAAACTTCAATACTGAGTCTGTCCCAGTACCCACACTACTACTGAGCCAGGCAGTAGGCAAGTATGTCCCACGCTGGGAAAATGCCAACACACAGTACACATGACCCACATATGATGTACACTAATACAACTCTGAAGTGCTATTCAGAGCTAAGTGATTCCCACAATTCATTTCCATCTGCTGTGTTATTTCATACCAGTTGTTGGCAGTAATGTGCCTGTGAGCTGATCTTAGGACAGTAAGACAGACACCAATGAGCAGACATGGAGACAGTGAAGTGTTGAAATGCTGAATTCAGCATCAACATTATTACTGAAAATCAATTCACTGTGTTACTCTTTCAGCTTTTTCACTGTTGTCTGACTGTAACTGTAATACTGTATCTGCTTTCTCATAAGATATGAGAGGAAGGTGCAGATGTCCAAATGAACCGAGTGTGTCCCAGCAGTGATAAACCTCCAAATGCTGGCACCCTTCACTATATATTTTATATTATTTTTACAATTATATATTTTTTCCATATAGATGTGTCTCCATATGCATGTATAAGCATATTTAAAATGATCAACATACAGTAATTAAAATGTTGTAAATATTGTCACCTGTTTAAAAAGTCAGCTCTCCTCCTTCTCTTATTCAATATGTCGTCCATTGGCCATGGAGGCTCTGCGCTCAGATTAGTGAGAATCTGTCCCTAAAAACTGGGACAGATTCTCACTAATAACAAACAAAGATAATAAGAATTTGGCTCTTTCCTAAAGACTTCAAGGGCTTAGCTCCACTGGTAAACGATTTGTTTACTTTCTTAAATCCCGTTACTGTCAGGGGAAATTGAGAGAGCAGGTGGCGTCCTGTGCAGAACCAGCCAAACGTATAGTACAATAAAATGAGAAGGAAAAACGCATTTGACTCGGCTGAGACCGAAAACCCAGAGGTTTAATATGCAACATTAAATCCTGTTGGTCAGTGTGATTTAGATTTTTAAAATGTAGATTTTAAGGCCTGTCACCACTGAAACAAAAACAGGGAAAGGGAGGAAAGAAAATCTCACCAGGGAATCGACCACCACATCCACCAGAGAGGCAAAAAAGCCTTTCTGAGCTCCCAGCTTCTCGTGGGAATAGCGAACTGCACGACGCAGGATCCTCCTCAACACGTATCTAAACGTGGTGGACACAACAAAAAAAATTACAATAAAATATTAAAAATAAACTATAATACCCTGTATTCCTCACCATGCTGTCTGAAACCCTGTGTAGCTGTGCGGTATTGTACAAACTCTGGTGTGTTTGTCAGCACTGAAACACCAAATTACCCAAATTCATTTCTGGAAATACATTGTACCTCAAGGACTCGCAGACTAGTTTGTCAAGCATGTATGGCATTTACAAATTCTGAAACTCAATTTAAAGCAAAACTGTTTTTTTTTTTTTTTTTTTTGCTTTGCAATGTTCATGTCTCACCCTCTTCCTGTGTTGTCAGGCCGGCCACCGTCGGATAAGGCGATGGTGATGGTGCGGGCGTGGTCAGCCAGCACACGGTAGGCCATGTCGATACCGTCAGCATCCTCAGCGCCCACTTTACCAGTGTAAGGTCGAGCACCTGTGCCCTGAAACAAACACAAATTATGTTGTGACTGCGTACGAGATCAGTGGGTTTCTTTCCCACAGCCCTTCATTACCTTCATTACTTCCATCTGTAACGTAGTTTTCATTAAGACTCAATGGCAGCAGATGGTGTTAATGCATACTAAGGATCGGCCTCACACATTTCTAAACATATTCTTAAGTTGATTTTTGTCCTAAACACAAACTTTTGGACATATTTCTTTTAATTAAATCACCTTTTTCAGATATTTCCACACATATCTGGTTAGGAGTCACTGTGTTTCCTACGTCACATCAGGTGGGGAGGATTTGGGGCAGACTGCTCATGCCACATGAAAGCCTGGTATGAATACTGCTTTTGTAAATATAGCATTTCAATTCTACAAACAGCAACAGTGCCCTCTGCTGTGTGCTGGTACTTGTCCTTATGTGTACCTTGAACCGTGTAATAAAACAGCAAATGACTGAAATGCTGTTAAGCAGCTGACTTTGGAAGCCTGGGTGTTCAACTCTTCTTCAGGTACCTGACTGCTGCATGATAATTAAAGTAAAAAAAAAAAATGGATCAGAGATTTCCAAGAGATTCTACTCTTCAGATTCTTGTGCAGGATCAGATTTCAGCCAAGAACGTTGATGCTTAAGGTTTGCATTTGAAGTTGCTAATTTCCTATATTGTAAAACCAGAAGCCTCAAGCTTTAAAGAGCGTAAACAGATGTGTGACCTGACTTCATAGGATGTATCAGCTGATAAGTGAGATTTTCCTAACACATTTATACTCCCATTCAGTTACACGTATGTTGGGCACTTCAGTACCTTCTGAATGGCTTCGAAGTACGGGATGAAGAGATCAGTGTCGTAGTTGGACATTTTGTTCTGCAGAACAGACACCAGGCGCTCCAGACCCATCCCTGTGTCGATGCTCTTCTTAGGCAGCGGCTTCAGCTCCGTCTCTGACTCCCTGAGCAGGCGATGGACAAGGACAGGAGTTAAAGACACTGATTCACTGATTACTACATGAGTGTAAGACAGAGAAATCATGTAGTGGGACAGCACACAGGTTTTTCTTACTGTGTGCATCTCTAAGAATTTTACAAACCAACCTACTGGTCTGCTGTGGAAACTAATTTATTTAGTTCTACTTTTCAGTTTGTAGGAGGAGGACCATACAGTTTTACTCAGTTTTCATCAAACTTTGGATTATTTTATATACAAGAAATCATTCACCTTTTCACACCCATGCTATTTCTGTCCTGCGTCTTCTCTTTCAGAAACAGATGAATGATCTACATGGCAGAATCTATTTGAATTTATCTTAATCCTCTGACATGCAACAGGTCTACTGTTGAGAAGGACATTTACCGGTATAAAATCAGATTACTCTTAAACAGCACGTAAACAACTACAAATTTTTTCTATCGAAGGAGCTGTAAAAATAAAAATGTGTGGAGAGAGAGGGTGTGTACATTTGATTCAGCGGCTGCTCTCCATATTGTACAAAGCAGAAGACGATGAAGGTGTGTCGAAATTCCCGCACCACCTGATTTTAATTTACGGTTAGGTTTATATTTAGGTGTGTTTTTGTCATAAACTGTGAGATCATTTAAATGTTCTTTATATAACCCACTGAACTGGTTACAAGCCTCAACTGAAAAAGACAGACAGAGATGAGACCCACAGCTGCAGGCAGAGTTTTGTTGACTAACTGGCTAGAAGTTGCAATAAAAAAAAAAAAGAACATAAAAATGTAATGAAAAACAAGTAATTCAGATGCATGAAAATTACGAGCTGCCAACGTGATCAATCATCTGTGTGGAGACTGAAATCAACACTGGAAACATTTCATTGCATTGGACAACCACAGCAGGAACAAATACAGAGAATACAGATTAAAAGTTGCTGTCATGGTGCTTTCACATCCTCATTTGGTTCAGTTTAAAAAAAAAACAAAAAAAAAACTCTGGTGTGTTTGCCTGTTTGGTTTGGATTGGATTGTTAGTGCTGGTGTGAAAGCTGTAAATTGAGCTGGTGTGGATCAAACAGCTGGACCGTGACCGTCTGAATAGGAGAGTCTTTATTTATGCACATTATTTGGTAACCATGGTGAAACAAACACATGCCAGTGTGTGAATATGGAGATTTTCTCTGATTGTTCAGATGATGGAAAAGAGTTAAAAACCAAAAGGTGTCAAGCTTGTATCAGCGCGGTCTCCTCACTAGAAAAATAAGTGAACTATAGTGACCACACTGCTGTAATATTACATGTTAGATTTTTTTTGTCCTGCCTCTACCTGGTCGTTTTTCATAAACTGAGGTCCACTTGCAGTGCATACTAATAATGCTCCTAAGCTGTTATTTCTTTGTGGGCTCTTTTATGTTTATGTCCTGCCAGAGGACATAAAAAGACAGATAACAGACAGTAAAGGGCTGCACGACCTTCTGTCAGCCAGAGTTTGATTTGCCTACAAGAGTCCGTGAGGCACTGATGGTGCATTATGCCATCACTAAAGCTGTACAATGAATGAATTAACTCTCAGTCCATAAATCCAATGTGAACACTGACTACAACTGAACAATACATTAATCTTTTATTTGGGTCAGACTAACTGAACCAAACCACACTGTCCTACAAAGGCAAAAGACAGAAACTACTCATTTGGTCAAAATTAAATTATAACATTTATAACATTTATCTGATTTCTCAGATACATGTTGTGAAAACATGTTTTAAAATTTGCAGCAACTTCAAAATAAGCAAAAAAACAAAAACAAAAAATAGTATCTCCACCTGCTGTGTAGTTGCTGAACTATGGTTTGATAATCTGTGAGATGTAGGACTCATCATTGGACTCATATCCAAGCACTGTGTGCCACAGAAAGACAGATCACTAGACAGGTAAAGTAAGAGAGGTGTAACAAGGGAAAGCTAGCTTGTGAGATAGAGGCAGACTTATTTAAAACTAAAGATACGTTTAATTTAATGAACTATGGGCCGTAAATTAAATTAAAATAAAGCAACACATTCATTCAAATGGATGATAAAGCTGAGAGAACATGTCGTTGGTAGAAACTTTAGTTTAGAGTATTCAGTGAAGATTTTCCAAAGGCAGTGTGCGGCGTCTGCATCTTTTTTCTACGACTGATTTTTTTGGGGTAAAATAATCAGACTGAAAATACTTAAAATTAAAGCATTACAACCAAAACTAACTTTGGAGTACAGGTGTAAAAGTGGTCTAAGTTTTGCTGGAAAAAACACGGGTAACAAAGCCACAGTCAGACAGGAGTGCAGCCTTGACTTCACTAATCCTGACCCATGATTTTGAGGAACTCAATCGTTTTATTTTAGAACTACCTTAAGTGCTGTTGTACGAAAACCTTTCAACAATGTGAACAGAAAAATGAGCCATTTGGTTCATTAGAAACGCAGGGGCTGGTCTATCTGTCCGCACTGATCATTGATTTGTGAGGTAAATACCGTCCTCTGAGAACTTGTAATGCACTGTGTGTGACTCTGTTACCTGTTGAACTGGATGAACACCAGGTTCCAGATCTCCAGGACGTTGGGATCGTCCATGTTCACCAGGTGAGAGGCGTCTCTCCCTCCGATGCGGTCGTAGTGGATCTCGCTGCAGGGGCCGCAGGGACCAGTGTCTCCCATCTCCCAGAAGTTATCCTTCATACTGCCAGGCAGGATGCGAGCCTCCTCCACCCTGAGAGGAACAAACACACATAGAAAGAGAAGATTTCAGTGCATCAGTTCTATTAACAGGTAAAAATTAAGTAATTTATTGTGTCTATATCCATAGAAAAACAAGAGAAAGAAAATTAGAAATCAGAACAAAAGACACTTGGATTGTCTAATGACTCGCCGTCATCTCAATGACAAAAGAGCAGTAGAAGTCTGGTGTAAAAGTTTTTGAAAAAAAAAAAAAAACACATTAGTTTTACCTCATTAATCTACAGCTATATGCAGCAAGGCACACTAAAATCTAATCAGATCGTCTACTCCATATGGAGTTGTGCTCACAAGAAAAATCAGTTTCATCCTTATTAAGCCAGTTAGTTCAATAATTAGCAGAGATTTTTCATACCAACATGTTTGTCTCTGCACACTAATCATCTGAAATCAATCTGAACTTGCTGGCTTTAAAAGTTAAGGGGTGAGAGTTGGGAAATCAGTGGTCTCTCATCAATAAAGTACAAATTTATGCAGTAAGGTGAGCCACAATCTAATTAAGTTGTCTACTCCACATGGAAAGCTGGTGGGGTAAGAATGAAGTTTCTCCTATGTATTGTTTTTAAGTTATTCTATTCACAAGAATGAATCTACAGAGTTAAAGATCCCTTCATAAGAACATAACGGCCTGCAGACCTTGTACCATTGTGGCGGGACATAAAAAAAAGTGAGAGGAAAGGATTATAGAAAGTCAGATGCTAAGTGGGAGAAATGCTGCGACTGAACTACATTACTTCAAGAAAGGGTACATAACTGCTGTTGGATCACCATGGGGAAAATGTTTCATGTACAGGTAAAATGATGAGATATAATTTGAGACAGGGAGTTTGAGAAGTGGAGAGAGACGGGGAATCTTCTAGGCTGTTGTAAGAGGTATGGTGGCTCAGTGGGACTCAGGGGAAATGAACAGCAGTTCTCCAGGGAATGATCACGCAACATTATGCAACATCTGCTGTGCAGCACAAATACAATGCAAAATTTGTTAAAAAAAAAAAAAAAGAGCTGTAAGAGCTGTAAATAATTTGTAGAGCAGCTCTCAGGTACTCCCAGGAGTCAAAGCTGAGCATGAAACATAATTCACAGTGGGTGGTGACTGTTAACAGTTACTCAAAGTAAATCTTTATCCAGCACATTCACAAATCTCATTCACATATTCACACATCTCATTCTCAAGCTAGGCTCACCCCAAGTCAATCCAGATCTGTTTGCACTCCAGGTCGGGCTCCAGGCCTGCGTCTGCGTTACCCCCAAAGTAGGTGACGTACAGACGGTCGATGGAAATGCCAAACTCCTGGGTCAGGAGCTCCAAGGCCATCTTACAGGCCAGTTGCTGCAGAGGGAGAGAGAGAGATGTGGGAAGATGCAGAATGAGCAGAGGAGACAGAAGCATGAAAGACAGTAACTCCAGTGTACTATATGAAGAACACACTTGGATGTAGTTGGAAATAAAACAACTGATTCACAACTCTAAGGCTGACTAAGAATTTAAAGTTGTTATTTTTATGATCGACCTAAATTATTTTACAAATTCTAAAAATGAATTCTTGCATGTGAATAAAGAACAGTGAGACATACACACAGCCATTCATATCAAAATAAAGAACACTAAAGGCGATTAAGTTGTACAGCAAGTCCATCTGACACGTCGATACTAGTTAATTGCAGTTATATTGGTATTGGCATATGTATGCCGGCTCCAAGCACTGAAAAGTTGATTTTTCAAATCATCAATTGTGTAAAATCACAAAAAAAGTGACACAGCTTAAAAGGATGACAACATATTACCTTAAAGTAGTCCCCAAAGGACCAGGACCCCAGCATCTCGAAGAAGGTGTGGTGGTAGACATCTTTACCCACATCGTCCAGGTCATTGTGTTTGCCTCCTGCACGGATGCACTTTTGGGTGTTGGCGGCACGGCGTAGCCTGGCCATAGGGTGGGACGGATCGATGGTGTTGAGGAAGATGGGCTTGAACTAAGAGAAAGAGGTGCAAAAACTAATTTGTGAGTTGTTTTTTATTCGAAGTTTGCTACAAGAACTTCATAAGTCAAAACATTGTAAATCAGTGGGTAGGTATAAAAGAGCCTGAGCCTGAGGCACAGAAAGACGTGAAGACCCATGGATAGCGTACCTGGTTCATGCCAGCATTGGCGAAAAGCAGCGTGGGGTCGTCCAGTGGGATGGTGGATGACGAGTGCACGTACTGGTGCTCATAGCGACGGAAGAAGTCGATGAACTTCTCACGGATCTGAGCTGCACTCAAAGAGGAGTCCATTCTGAATCAGCTCTCTGAACAAAAACACACACAACACAGACATTTTTTTTAAATTCAGCTGCATGTCCAAATTTAATTGTTCTGGGTCCCCGGCTGTGTGTCACAACATGAAAATATATATATGGAAGTTACCACAACAGCTAACACCTTGGTCCAAAAACAGAAACTGGTCTAAATGTGCCAACGTACATATATAGGGCAACAAAATAAGACTATGATTCGATCCCATGAGAACCAACTTTTTTTTGTTTAACTGATTAAAGAGTCAACAAAAGTTACAGTGTTTGCAACAACTGTGCTTATTCTGTGTTCGAGTTTCTTGTGTGTTTACAGCTGAAGCAAAGCTGCAGTCATCAGGGATGGGATCTCACTGCTCTACCACCCAAATCTTTATCTGGTTTTAATTACCAGACTGGACTGAGCCAATGTTAATTTGGCAGTTATGGTGTGTTTGCAGCGCGCAGATTGGAGAGGCTGAAGACAGAGACGCATGGTCCAACCAGCCAAAGAAGAGCTGTTACTATATATGTGGATAGATAACAGAGACACTACAAAACGTCTCCCATTTCTGTCAAACAATTTTCAATTTTCACAGTGAGTTCATCCTCTGTAAAAAAAAATTATTTGGTCAGAAAACACCATAAGGTAAAGACACCAATTACAAACCAGTTCAACCAGCTTAGCCTTTTCTGCAAGTCTGCCATTTGCCCCCCGAGGTCTGCTTTGGTTCAACACACTCTTAGTGAATGGCCACACACACACATGCACGCACGCACGCAAAACATGAGAAAGCACAGCTCAGGGAATGCTAATATTTGTTGTATTATCAATGGTATATAAGTATCACATGTTATCTAATGACATGGGAAGGATTCTTGTCTTGGCCTACAGTAGGGTTGGCATAGTCTGAGATAATATAAATTGGCTATCCTCAAGTCAGTCTCTACCGTGTCCTGACAGGCTGTCTTAGCTGAGATGTTCTACTCTGTCATTTCCCTCCAGCAAATTGGCCTTTGACTCTGCTCATAAACCTACAGCAGCTCAGTAAACCTGTGAGGCAGGTGAGATTTTTCATGCTTGAGTGCACTGTAATCAAGTTGACAAAAAATAATGTTGGACCAATAACATTTGGATGTGAATGTGTGACAGAATAACACAGTCATATTGCTGCAGTATTGCATCACTGAATCACTCAGCTTGCAGATGATTTGGCTTCTCTCAAGTTCTTTGTGCTCCTCATTTTTTAATCTAAAACAAAAACAAAAAAAAACAACAGCCTTAAGGCTTAAATGCATTCAGGAGCCCGTTGCTGACATAGTTGCTCACAAAGGATGTAGTTTGGTGAGATGGAGCTTTAGAAGTGTTTAACACACAGCTCCCATGAAGTACCTGTGTAGGCCTATAGCAGCAGCTGTGAAGGACGGAAGGAAAGATTGACTTGCATTTTGAGGTTTTGTCAATAGAGAGAAACGTGACAACAATTCCGATAATCAATTAGTAATATGACTCATTTAAAAATGATTAACCCTGCTTGTTAATTTCCTAAAGTTTCCCAAAAGTAAGGATTTGCAGCTTTCCTGTTTATATAATTGTAAATTTCGCACCTTTGAAATTTGAAGACATCACCCAGGGCTTCAGAGAAAACTGTCGTACGTTATTTAAGTAAGTAAGTCATTTAGTGACAGTTCAAGTTATATTCAACTCTAATGCTGACAAGAACAAATATTTGCTAACAAGTAAAAACAATCAAGACCAGTGTAATACAAATCTGCAATCAGAGAGAAATTAAAGAACTTTTGTAAGTCACTTGGAATTGAATGAAGCCAAACCCAAACCTTTAAGTGTCCCTGAAGAATTTGAATTCAGTTCAAAAATATTTCTGGACTATAAACACATAATAACAAAGATCAGCATGATGCCTATAATTAAAAGGGAGCAGAATTGAATTCCCAGCGGTGGGCTTATTTGTAAACTAGCAGGCAAAGGAAACCACACAGCCGGTGCGTTTAGCTCTCTGGGGTCAGCAAGCACACAGTAAACAGCCACTGTCCCCATCCTGACTACGAAACCACCACACTGGCAACCAGAAAAAGTGGAGACATCGGGGTGATAGGATGGAAATTTCAGCCTCTGTGAAGGACAGACTGTGACTGTTTGAAAAAAGCTTGGAGAAAAAAAAGGCTTGTGAAACTTGATTACAAACATCAGTGAGCCACAAAACAGGATCCAATCACTGACAACACGAGACAACACTTACAAGAGGGAAACTTGTGCAATTTGAACAAACACAAACAACCAAAGAAATGTGTTTTTGTTTCTGAAACTAATGCCCAGAGTCCAAATCCTAAAGCAGAATAAAACGAGTTATATCTAACATCGGGTGTCAGAGGGTTACTCTCCTTTTTCCTTGCAGACTAAAATCAGTTCTTCCAAACCACCTTTGCAACTCTGATGTAAATAAGCGCACAGGAAACGGTGACATAACATATAAAACACTGCCGGTCATGTCAGACCATATCATTCCTCTCAAACCGCTTCTAAAAACCGGGAGGTTGCAATACTGAATCGTCAGCTGGCTGTAAACTGCTGTGTTGGACAGAGGCACTAGCTTGACAACCTGAGGTTAGCAAGCTAAATGTTAGCCATACAGGCTGCCCCTGTCTGTTCAGCCTGAGTCTGAGATTTAAACAAACTCTAACAAAAACCCCACTTTATTAAATGGTAAGGTGAATATTATTTATTTCAACAGCACACGAGCAGATTATAATACTCACAGAAGTCGCTATTCTCGCAGAATGAATCACTTACTGCTCCCAAACACACTGCTTTAGCCCACGCTGCTCAACCAGAAGGAAAGCGCAGAGCCAGTGAACACGCCCAAAGCAGCTGTCTATTGGTCCGTGACACCGGTACGTCGGCAAACGCCTTTCTCTATTGGACAAGCCTGCTGCCAATCTTAGTCGAGCCCGCCACTGCAATGGTACTAACTTCCCTGCCTTGGCTGATGCAATGGAAAAGACCGGTGTCAATAGACATTTATCTTCTGTTTGATAAAGAAAGGTTGTTCTGCTCATATTCGTAACTAAAAAAAAAAAAAAGAAAGTATAATGTTTTGTTTAAAATAATTTATGGTGGTCACAGTTATTAGTATAGGTCGTTAAGTTCTGGCCTATACATAATGAGTTTTATCACCAATATTGGATATTGGTGATAAATATTGTAATAATATTATTTTGTGGCATAATAATCACAATTAAATATTATTTGTTATTGTTGCAAGCGTACACGCTTGAGGTCTAACTTTCATTCAGTGGCACACGTTGGCGGAAACAGTTCTCTGCTAGCTATGTTTCCGGGGGGACAGATGTCGCGGAAGGACCTGATCACACGCTGCCTCTACTTCTGCCAGATTCGTTTTCACTGATCTGTACCATGCCGACCGACACAAAGCGTGTACGCGGCCCCGAAGTGTCCCAAAGCCCGTCTCTGTTTTTGTGCAAACCCGCGGCTGTCCTCCCGCCGCGCGGCCCCAGAGCGGACGGTCGGCAGCGGGACCAAGTGGACGTCCGGCCCGTTTTTGTCCGGTGCGGGCTGGTGAGCCAGGCTAAAGGGTCCGCGTACATCGAGGCTGGAAACACCAAGCTGATGTGCTGCGTGTATGGCCCCAAAGAAACAGAGCGGAAAGATGAGACCGATATGAAATGTGGAAGGTCTGTAGTGATTTATTTATTATTCATTGTATCTTATTTATTGATCTGTGACACAGTGAGCACAACAACAACAAGAGACCAATATAACATCAGTGAGAAGTAGACTAAGTAGGAGTTATCAGCATCAATGTCCCTAAATGCAGCAGTTATAGCCATGTATGCATCATTGTTCTCTGAGAAACAAATATTTATGAGCATGCCGTTTAAATACAAACATTCACCAAGGCCCATTTCCCTGTGATCAGTGTGAATATCAGTTTAAATCATGAGCCTCTGCAAAGCTGGGTTTGCCCTCAATCATCCACGTCACTACTTAATATCCTACATTTGCTTGTGTGCCTGTGATATCTACTGTAGAGACCTTTCTATCTTTCTCTGTGTTCCCAGATTGACCACTGACATGCGTTTTGCTCCATTTTCCTGCCCTGAGAGGGGATCCTGGATTCAGGGGAGCCAGGACAAGGACTTCTCCCTGATGCTACATGAGAGTCTACAGCCGGCGGTGTGCCTCCACAAATACCCCCGCTCTCAGATTGAGGTCAACGTGATGATTCTCGAGAACAGCGGTTCAGTTCTGGCTCATGCAGTCACATGCGCTTCTCTCGCTCTCGCAGATGCAGGGATCGAAATGTATGATCTGGTGCTCGGCTGTTCCATCCGGCAGGATGGCGCCTCTTATGTGGTTGACCCTTCCTACATGGAGGAAAACAGCTGCTCAGTCAGCAGCGAGAACCAGGGCAGTCTGACTGTTGCATTCCTCCCCAGCCTGAACCAGATTTCTGGGCTGCAGTCAGATGGAGAAATGACAGAAGAGACTCTGACAGCCGGGGTACGGACCTGCATCGAGGGATGCTATAAACTGTACCCGGTCATCCAACAAGCTTTGGCCCGAGGTGTGCGCAGGGCTGCGCTCCCACCATCAGAGAGCTGAGAGACTCGTTTACCAATAACTGCTCAGTTCACAGTTTTTCTATTTTATAAATTTCTGTCATTTAACAACAAAACCTATTTTTCTATGTTTGCTATTATATTCTTGAAATGATAAAACTAATTAACTGTTTTCTCATTAAATAATTTAAGAGTGCACTTAAATGTTATAGTTTGCATTTGGGCCCTAGGAAAATACAGACGAGCGCACTGTTTAAATTAATGACATTACTCATGTAGGATCTGGGATTCCTGAATGTACTGTCATGATGTAACATGCTAAGTGCAAAAAGAAATAAATAAAGAACTTCTATTGCAAATGAACAGACCTCATAAACATCCCAGATTAAATCGGTCAACAAAGGGTATCAGCACCGTGGGGCTGTTGCTCTGTCATTAGCTTTGCTAGAGGTTACTGTTTAAGACGAATTTAAATCTATGTTCTATGCAGCTGTGCATGATAGTTTATGATTTTTTAAGCTGAGTCCATCAAAAACCAGAGGAGGAGAGTCAATGGAGTTAAGAGGTGAGTAAAAAAATTATAATTTGTGCCAAAGACACAAACTCCCTGCGTAAAGTTTTAAAATGAAAATGAAATGATTACTAAAATATACATTATTGTTCATTGGAAAAAACAAAATTATAGGAAAAACTCTGATTATGATGAATACTATTGACTTAACTATTTAGATTTTTATCCTGAACAAAAAAGTCTCTGTGGCCCAGAAACTAATAAGAACTTTGCTCCAAGTAGAAAATTTTCTGGACTAGGTGGTCTGCCTTTTTTCTTTATGTTCAACTACAATTTTGAAAAATTACTATTTAGATCATCTAATTTCCACAAAGAAATTGTGTTAGCTTGGTTTCACAGTGTCTCTCTTTTTAAACCAGCAGCATGCAGTTTCATCATATCACTACTTTAAAAATGAATGGAATAGCCATGACATTTTCCAAAAACAAACCCGTGTTTCTACGTAATTCTGAAGGCTGTGCACTAAGCTGCAATTTGATTTATTTGCTCATTTATAATAACTGTCACCCCAGTAGAATTTTCTGTTGAAATGGATGCCATGTCCAAAGGTGTGATGGAGTTATTTAAGGGTAACACTGAACCACCACCTTTTCCTTGTGCTTTATCCTTGAATAACACCATTGTAGGGAAGGTGTGTTTTTATCCAGCCCTTCAGCACAGAACAGAAAGATCAGATCCTTCTTTCAGTACTACATGGTCATATATATAATCCAATACTTGTGAATTCTAGCCTCTGGATATTTGGCCCAAATATCCAGAAGAAAAAGTCTGGGCCTTGTCAAGATACTCAACCTAGAGATGTTTCTAATTTCTTTATCTACGCCGTTCAATCAATCAATCAAAAAATAAATAAAGTATATTAATTGTTTTTTTTTCTGTGGACTTGATGGTGAAACAACTTTACACTTGTTTTGGAGCTGTCCTTAAACTGTTGTTCTTTGGCAGGAATGTGCCCAACATATCCGCTGTAACATTTCTATTCAGTTTCGGAACTAAAGCCACACATCGAAAATCGCGCCGAGCCGTTTTTAAAGTGACTCAAAACGTCATTGAGTTGGAGCAGTATCATCATCCCGACTGGTAAGTTTAAATGGGTACAGAAATTCAGCATGATATGAAGCAGTCTTAAACTGAAACTCAAGTCTGTTTGGCTATGCATCTGAAAATACTGATTTTCTAGCATGACACGACCTTTTCCTCACTGGCAGCGGTGACAGCAGTTAGCTTGGATGCTAACGAAGCTAACGTTAGCCGAGCGGTTGCAGCACACAAGGCACCTGCGTGTCCACCGGTGTCCGCAGGGTTTATCACGGGACGATCTAAACTACAACAACAGACTGACTTTGACTGTGGTACACCGGGCTCATAGCTGTGAAGGCTAGCTGTTGTATCTATGGCCAAATGTACCGTCTGGCTTGAAAGGCTAACCTTCTTTAGTGGCTAACGTTGATATGGGTGACGGTGAGTGAATGGACAGGGGCCGACGCAGACCGACGGCTCTGGTCCATGAAACAGACTCTGCGTATTTATCTCCGTCGTCTCATCGTTTCAAATCGGCTGTGGTATCGTTGTAGCAAAGTTCCTTAACCTTGTTTCATTGCTTGTGACGATTAAAGATGACCACAAGGGAGAGCCAAAACCTTACGGGTTGAGTTTAGCCCTCATCTTAAAAAAAAAACAACAACAACAACTTATGCAGTGGTTATTTTGTTGTTGTGGTTTGCATTTGTTGTCTTGTTGGTGATCTCACTGCAGCATGCGTGTCACTACCTAAGTGATTAAACATAAACAGTAACATCACACGGTGTGCATGTGCTGTAACACAATCATTAACTGTGGTTTACTTACCACTGCTGACACACCAAAAATTGTGTTATTGTGATTTTTTTTCCTGGTGCATCTGGCCTCTGTTTTCATATATTCTTAAAATGACAAGCCTACATATATGAGACACACCTGTGGCTGATCATCTCAGGGATATGGCTTGTTAACTGTGACTCTGGTACAAGCTATTGATTTCTCCTGCCCACAGAATATGATGCGGAACGCGAGCAAGTGACATGAATTCATTTTTAAAGTAGTGATATGATGAAACTGCATGCTGCTGGATTAATGATGATGCAACTGTGTGCAGCATTAAACCGCCTTTGGTAATAAGTTTGTGACATTGTACAGCTTGTTTCAGAAATCCAACATTGTGGACATTCATTCACAAATATGATGGCAGAACGGCAAACGACAGGAAGAGCCTGCCGTTTTGTTGTTTTTTTTGTTGTTTTTTTTTAATGGCAAGATGTGAAGCTGTTCTGACATCACAGCATCAGTGTAAGTGTTTTCAGCTGCACTGTTTATTTCTTTTCTAGTGCACTTATGATGCTGTTATGTTTTGATCACTGAAACATTTCATATAAACAGATTCATTCATTACAGGGCCCATGGATCCGCAAAGAGAAATTAATGTTGCATTTATTACACAGATGTATCAGTGAATTCTGGTCTCAGGTTGTTGTGATGTGTTAACACTCACAGCTAAGTAATGGCTTTGTGCAGACATCAGTAGCAGTGGTTGTGCAGGGTTTTTGCTCAGGGGACAGAAGCTGGGTTTTAATTGATTAGGTTAGTTACTCCTTCGGTGGACGACAAAGAAAAGGAATAAGTCAGTCGAAGCCATGAATTTTCAGCTTGAGTTCCCAGAGGGGACACAACTCACCACTGCTATAGACCTCTACACCCGTTAGTCTGTAATGATCCAACAAAAATAGTCTTTGTCCAGCTTTGAATAATAATAATTATAACACACTTCTGTTGTGTTGTCAGTGGTAATGGCAGGGGGAGGGGCAGCGGGCGTCGACCTCAGCAGGAAGTTTGTGTCGGAGGCAGAGCTTGATGAGAGGAGAAAGAAAAGACAGGAGGAGTGGGAGAAAGTCAGGAAACCTGACGACCCAGAGGGTAAGAATACATACATTTACACATGGATCCAAAACTCACCAAACCTCTAAAATACAAACACCTATGTGAATGTCCACATACTTGTCTGTGAACTCTTCAGAGGCCCCAGAGGAAGAGTACGACCCACGATCCCTCTATGAGCGACTGCAGGAGCAGAAAGACAAGAAGCAGGAGGAATATGAAGAGCAATTTAAATTCAGTGGGTCCTTTTCCATCTGTTTCTCTGCTGTCATTAGGACTTTTACCTCCATTTGTCATCTAGGTTCGAATAAACACTTTCTCTCTGCTACTCCAGCAAGACAAAGACCCAGTGTGTGTGTGTTACAAAGATCAAGACAAGGATGACATGACAAGGATTTGTAATCATTGGTACCATCAAACGCTTCACTTTAACCCTCAGTTTCTAAATTTTAGTTTTCACAGTTTTATGGTGTTCTTACTGCTTTTTACTTTGCAGTTAAGGATTGAATACAGAAAGAGGGAGCTTTGTGTGATAAACAGCCCTGATGACGTTATCAGGGTTATTTCAGGTCAAACTTGAGATTTAAAATCTTTTACAGAAAAGCTACATGACAAGTGTCGAGTACAGAGTCTGAAAGATGAGGTCGTTTAGCCACTGATGTATTAAGAGGAACTGGATACCATGTTCAGAGACTGCACTGGATTCCTTTCTGTGACAGTTGTTCACTGGGTGCACACGCCAAAAAAGTCTCAGCAGGCTTCCTCATGCTTTCGTGTTTTTGGTCCCATGGGGCATGCTCCTGAGAGCCCTGCTGCTCGTTGAGCTGGCTCACTTCCTGTTGGCTCCATGTGCACATTAATGGGATAAAGTAATTTAATCATACGGCTCACAGTCCAATGCTATTGGACCGAATGGATCAAATTCCAATAAGATACAATCATTTAGGGGCAATGTTTTCACTTCCATGTAAATATAACATAAATATATGTTTTCATTATTAAAAAGTAGGAAGTTGGGGCCACGTGTCAGATGTCTGAATTGTTTGCAGGTTCACAAAAGACACATTTTTCCTCTAAACTTCTCAGATGGTTTAATTTAAATAACTCTTCGATGCTTAAGGAGGTTCACATCTGCCCAATGTTACGCTGGATTTCAGGCTTTTCTTTTTACAGGAAGGTCACTTGTGTATGGATTTCAAACAGTCTATTATGGTTTGTTTTCTGAAATATGCACTTTCCTGCCATGTGTTGAGAGCATGTTTGTTTCCCTGGTGACAGGGAACATGGTGAGGGGATTGGACGAGGATGAGTCCGGCTTCCTGGACGAGGTCTCCCGGCAACAGAGCCTAGTAGAGAAGCAACGCAGGGACGAGGAGAATCAGGAGCTGCTGGAATACAGAATATCCTTTATCGAGTGTTTGTTTGTATAAAAAAAAAAAACATTTTAATTAGCCAGGATCACTCTGTGCTCATTTGCTTAAATATGTTAATCTGTTATCCCCCATTTTAGTGAGCTACAACAGATTAAGCAGATTTAAAGCAACATTGTGCAACAGTTTTACCTTAAAATAACAGCTTCAAAATCACTTTGATGGGACACTGAGTTGTAATTGAGAGAATGGTGCCTCTTTCGCTCTGACTCTGTTATTTAACCTGGGTCGAGCAGGTGCGAACTCCCACGAGAAGTGTGTAACGCTTTACAGCACTTCCTCGCTCACCACCAACCACGGGTCTTCAGCTAGCAATTAGATGAAGCTTGCTCAGCACTCTCAGTGTGAATGTAATGCAAACCCTTTCACAAACCTAATCCACACATCTCAGATCTAATGCTAAAATTAACCCGCTAAGGCACAATGTGTCATTCATAGTGCAAGCACTAAAAAAATATCCATAAAATTGTTGCCACCCACTTTTCCAGGTGCTGAGATCGTTTTGTTTACCAAACTCACCTTCCAGCTCGTACACTGTCTCGAAACAGAAATATCCTCTGCCCACTGAAACATCCAGAGACTCCAGGCCTCCTTCCTCCAGACCTGCATCCATTTAAAACTGCTCAGCTCAGAGGGGGGGGGGTTTCATACTCAGGTTGACAGAGCAGTATTGTTATGTTCCTGTTTGTTTCATTATTTTTTTTTTAGCTCACTGATATCTGTTGTGAAATTGTGAGTTGTGTCAGTCACAGGCGTCTGTACGTGTAAGGGTGGGCGGCATCAGCTGTGCCAGAGATCTGTTGGTGTGGATGCAGTTACTACTTCCTACTGATAGAGACTGATAGTCATAAATAATCACTGCACTTGTACTGTGTCACTTTCCCTCATACAGTGAGTAGATGTTTATAGAAGACTTTGACGTCTTTGAGTCTTTGCACAGGATTACACACAGAACGATAAAGCTTCATATCACCCAGTGTCACGTAGGTTTGGGTCTTTCTTATACACCTGGGCCTGCTAAGACTTAATGTAATGGAACAAAGAGAAGATAGGATCCACTGAACTACTCCTCTCCTCAGTGTCTTCAATAGATGACCTGCCTCCCTCTTTAAGAAGATGCTGTTTCAAAGGATAATTTCAAAGGACATTAGTGCAAGCCATCCAAGACCACTATTTATTTAAAAATATTAAAATAGGAACTAAATAGAAGCTTTTTTTTGTTATTTTACATTTAGGCTGTAAAATGACAAATAAAAAGAGGTAATGAGGGACCCGTCAAGTTACCATGTCCTGGCAGAAAAACCCCCAGTGCTACTGATTTTGTTGAAAGATAAAAAAGACAAAAACAAGCAAATCTTATCAGCTACTATTTTAGTATTTTATTTACTAAATAACCAAACCCATTCATTTGTGGATTGTCTGTTAGATAACTGATGATTGATGATGATAAATGTACTGGTAGGAAAAGGTGCACGATGAGACATGGATGTCCAGCACACCGTCCCCTAAAGTAACTGTGACTGAGATGTGTTATGTCCTGGAAGAGCAGCAGTTCTGCCTTGGTTAAGCAGCGAAGCGGTTTTCAGGTCTTTCTGTGCACTTCATGCTGTTTTCAACAGTTGAAGGACTTGCATGCTGCTAATATGGGAATCTCTTGGTTCACGGATGATAAGCAGCTTTATGCGTGTTGGCACAGTCCACCATAGTCAAGCTCCTGCTGGGACTGCATCATGCATACATTACACACACATACACCTTCTAAACTATAATCTGTGCTCACGTATGAGAGCAGCCCTACACTGCACACACAGCGTTCTGTTTATAAACAGCAAAGGTATCTCTCTGCGTTACAGCCTGATCTGAAGGGCAGAGTTATTACAGGACACGTCTTTGTGATATAGGGTCTTTGTGATACTGGCTTTTTGAGGCTGATGCTGATATTGATATTTGGGAGTTTGAAATCCATACACCATGATCCATACTGTACACACAGGTCCTGGCCCTTGTCCTGGTCCTTACCTCACATTGTTTCTTACATGTCCACAGGGCACATTTCACGATGTGAGCAGTAGTTTTGCTCTTTGTGCTTTTCATCTGCTCCCCTCACTCTGTCACTCTGTCTCTGTCTTTGCAGACAGACAGGTTTGTCTGCAGATGAAGAGAATGGGTTGTCGTGGAAACTGTATCATAGGCTGGTAACTACGGTGACGATTTAAAGCAGTCATTTGCTGCTGTGAACACAATGTCCATTCACACACACACACACACAGGTATAGACCTTAGTTAATGCAGTGAATACTCCAGTCTGCTCCTCTGTACATCACATATACTTAATCTCCCGCTTTGTGTCTCTTCTGGTCTCCCTTCCACCTTGTGCGTTTTGTCTTTTTTTTCTCCCCGTCCATGTTCCTCTGTCTCTCCATCTCGACCCTATTTCACGTCTCCAGAGCTCCGTCCATCTCCTTGTTTTAGCCTCTCTATCTGTGTCACTCTCTTGTCCCTCTTTCCCTCACTCTGTCTCTGTGCCTGACTGCTTTTCTTAGCCTCTCAGAACTGTGTCGCTTTTTCCAGCGCACTGATGGAGACATGTAATGTCTCCCCCTGAAGGGAGGACAGAGTGTAACCTGCTGAATTGAGTGCGGCTGAATGGGTTGTATGTTTCTACCTACCCCTGAGCCCCACTCTGTCCCTTCTCCAAGGCTCCATTGTGGTTTATTTATCTTAACTCTGTAGTGCCACAGTGCTCTGTTGAAGCAAGCGTCCGCTGAAAGCCGCAGAGAGCCTGAAAAGAAGGCAGCGCCAAAACATTCAGGATCAGAGCAAAAAACCAGCCACCTGTCTCAGGCCCATTTATTGGCAGGAGCTGTCAAGAGACGCAGGTAGGCACACACATACTGTAAACCCGCATCTTTTTTTTTTTTTTTTTTGAGCAGCAGAACAAGCTGTAAATGCAACACTGACATATTGTCACCTTATATATTGATATTACAAACTTGTTAGCATTTACACAGCAGCAGATATGGAGCAACATGAGCATTCAGATGGAGCTGTCCACCTGATGAAATGTAAATCCACTTCACTCTCCTATTATCTCTGTTTTGGTCTCCACCCACTGCTCCACTGTGGGTTTGTCACTCGGAGCAGCCACTGTGACATTAGACATTAGTCTTTTGACCTATTGTCAGTATGAAATCTTGATTAAAGCATCTTTATTCAAAATCTCTTTGTTCTCTCACCCAGTTCCTCCCAGTCGTCAGACAGCAGCAAGAAACAGAAGGTGGAACTCACAACAGCAACGACAGGAAATGGAGACAGACACACAGGTGGGCTGCAGCCTGAGGCCTAGAAGGAGGAATGGCTGTCTGAAGCAGGCAGAAACTGAGTTGTGCACCTCTTTGACAGTTCACTGTAATTTACACAAACTCCTATACAGCTCACTGTTCCCCTGAATGATGCTTCGATGGAGTGTGGGTTTTCTTCCACATGTAGAGCTAGAACTGCCTTTTATAACTGGAAAGGACAGCTGACCCACTCTGATGTAGAGAAAACAACACTGGTATTACATTATAAAGATGGTACAGCATGCAACATCGGTGTTGACTTGTCCAACATTCACTCTTTATTTATCTCTTTTTTTTTTTTCTCCGCCAACTTCAAAGCTTCCCACTCTCCAAATTTTCATCCCTGACCTTTTTGAAAAGAGCCTGTGTGCATGTACAGTCTCTGAATCTGACAGTGTGTTGTGCTGTTCAGAACAGGAGGGAGGAGCAGGAGGAGGAGCAGGGGGAGCTGAAGATCAACAAACAGTCCCCGGCCTGACGGCGAAGACGCCCTCGGCTCCCCTGAGCTCCGGTCAGGGCGTGTTACACCTGCCGTCAGCAGCCGTGTGCGTCGGCGTTTTACCGGGACTGTGGGTTTATTCCGGAAGCAGCGACTCTGACAGCAGCTCGGACAGCGAAGGTAGCGTGGACGCAATCATGTTGCCGTACCCCCGGCACAGCAGGGCTTACAGATAGACACACAACAGCGTACAAACACACACGCACACACAACCTCTGAAGCATGTTTGCCTGCCTTTAGAAAGGTTTGCAAACAGTCAGGAAAGGTAACCTCACACAAGAAATGCACACACAGACAGATTAAAGGTCACACACACATATACACACACACATCATTGTCGGGGTACACACACAAACAGAGCCTACAGACGAGTACCTGCAGGCCATCCAAGTTCATATCATGTTAGAGTCATACACTGGCAACACACACCAAGCAAACATCTTCAGTATTCCTGTTGTTTTCACAGCTGTGAGTTGAACTGTTGCTCTTTGTCTCCAGACAAAGTTCAGCCCAGTAATTTAATCCTGACAGTAACATTCAAACCAATTTAAACTCTATTCTTAACTAAATCTGTGTATCTATTTGTGGGTTATTTTTTTTTTTTTGCTATTGTGGCACTCAAACATGACACCTCCACCCTTCCTTCCCTCAATTACATCTCACGCAGTTTAAGCCGAGAAACCAATCCCGCACTGCCTACCCTGATGACATCCTGCCCCCCCTACACCCCCCTCCCAACCCAAGCCACAGCGACTGCAAGCTGTGCTATTGGCTGAGGGAACAGTGATTGACAGCTGTGGAGCAAGGAAGAGACTGCTTTAGACTGTGTCACATGACTCACACCTTTTTAGCTATCAGCAGCAGAGGAGAGAGAGAGCCGGGGCAGGACACGCTTCTTTCTCTCTTTGGGTCAAATGCAAATGGTTTGATAAATGATTTGTTTGTATTTGTGTGATGTTTTGTGTTTATTCATCAGTAGTTTGTTTCAAAGTGACATCACACTGGAAAGATGCCGGACTGTTTGCTGCTGTCTCAGGCGTTGGAGCTTTGTTTTGTTGGTCAAAGTCTGAGCAGAGAGAAATAAAGAGCTTTCCCTTGTACGTTGTGTTTACTGTGTGTGTCTATGTGTGTGTGAGACAAAGACAAAGATTTATTACATTTGCAGGGTACTGAGATTTTTTTATTTAAATTTCAGGGACCAGTGGATTTTTTAAAATTTTATTTTCAGACTTGTCTTCCTCAGCCCCAACCAACATGAAGTCAATTGATCAGACAGCTCCATTTGTAGGCAGCATAAATGGTTTTATACACCTTTTTTCCCATAAATACAGCACTACTTCCCAAGATGTGAGGACATTCTTTAATGTGTAAAATCAGTGGAGGAGACAGTACATAATGACAGTGTAGAGAAAATGTCACTGGTGCTGCAACAAGCCTTGTTTGGAAATCAGACCTCTGAAGACTAATTATTCGTAGAGCTTCCTCTCAAGAGGCCCATTTTCCAAACACAGCCTACACACAAAAAGGGCCCTAAAAGCACAATCATATCACAATGACAATGATGAAGATTATCAGGTTTAATGTTTACCACTCTAGGTTTGGTGTGCTTGAACGCTAAAATGTGCTAATTAGCACTGAGACACAGTCCATTTGAGGCTGATGGGTTAAAATTTTGACCTGATGATGGCATGAGACGAAAAGTTGGGCATCAAGTGATTATGATTAATACATTATGATTTATACTGGACCAAAGTGATGAACTGAGAAGTCACTGCCATCTCTGGACTGCTTCAAATGTGGCTAAAAATCATTTGACTAAAACATCTGGAAACTGATAAATTAACAAAGCAGTGAATTTGAGTATTTGTTTTTATGGTGTGTCTTTTCTGTCAACATGATATAAAAAAAACATAAATATATTCTCAGAATTAAATGATCTAAATAGTCCTAATCAAATAAGCTCAGGCATCAACTGCTTTTCATATCCTTCCTATCTTGTTGACCGGTGTAATTTTGCTGCCTGTGCATTGAGGGGATTGTTTAAGACCTACACAAAAAAAATGATGAAGAAACCAAAGCAATATAATTCCAGCGCCTTTGGTTTACTGTGCTGAGGTACTGAACTGAAAAAGTTGTTTTAACAGGTTTGAAAGACAAAGATAGAAGACGAACACTTTGCTGTCACTCAGCACAGAGACTCTGTCAGTTTATAAGGGGTTAAAAGATCTGAGATTAAAAGCTCAGAGCCAAACCCACATGGGCCATAAAATATGTAAAATTGTACTAGATCAAAATTAATTCAGGTAATTGGATTCTGGGATGTGTATTCAGCCCTCATTAAAACCTTGGCAGGAGAATTGTGCACGTGGAGCTGAGTTCAGTTCTCTGGTTGAGATAGTGGCATTAATCAACATACGCAGCCCAATGTTTGTATTTGTCGTTAGTGTATAAAATGTCTCTGTGACAGTGTGTCGCTCAAGGTATGAGACTGGCTCAAAGTCTCTGTAAACACAGAGTGATGATGAGGCTGCAGATCATGGCCAGTAACAAGCGTTTTGGTTTGTCTGAGGACAGTTCACCGACATCATTAAGGCAGCCGCGGGTTTCTCGGTTTAACCCGACAGATGAAGCCCAGTACCTCTGGTGTAGCTGTGAAAGGAGTTGCTATGACAACAAATAATAAAACCAACATACGCAACGAAAATATCGTTTCAGAGCTTTGAGCCGCACCAAACACAAGCCTTTCAGATGAAAATAAGTCGCCAGCAGCCACGTTTCTTTTTCCTCAGTCTGGCACTTCTTACAATATATTCAAGGTGGTTTGTGCCAAAGGAGGCAGCACCAAACCAGAGCACTAAGAAATCCACATTCTGCCTAAAAAGGTTGTAGGATGAAGGTGCTATTTTTGTAGGAATGAAAATATTTTTTCTCTCAGTCTTTTACGTGCTTCTCTGATTCCACATTTTGTGTAAACTGAACTCAGTCTGTTCAGTCTGGTAGCATCAGGCTGTAATTCACCATCTCCTCAGTAACTCTTGGATGGGGGAGCAGCCTCTTTGTGGCTGATTTGCGACTCTTTGTAGACATTTATCATCTTTTTGTGGTTGTTTCACGACCACTCAAAGTCATTTTTTGCATCTTTGATCAACACAGAGGACACGTGACATTTACATTTTCTTCAGTTTATTAACCTGAGTGTGGACACGGACACAACTTTATAAAATTAAGATCACATTTAGTACAAAGATGCACAGTAATACACGTAGTAGCAGTTTAAGTACACAATTCAGCACTGCATAAAAAGTACATTAAAAACATGTCAGAAACATTGGCTTATCAGAACATAAACAGCATCATATAAATATACATTCGATATATATGCATATCAGAAACTTCTCGTCTGCTTCCACTCTGTAAGACTCGGACAGTAACAGCCTCCTCTGACGCATCTTTCTCTGCCACATAACACTTTTCTTTACTTTCAACATCATCTCATTAAAATATTTACAAACTCTATTAAATACATCATTTGAAAAATAAAAAGTAAAAATCATGCGTTTGTGATCGTCAGCATCAGTTTGTAAACAGTGAGTAGATATTGGCAACATGCAGGATGAACCAAAGTCATAAGAAATACAAGGCAAACAAAATGGCCCCATATTTAACAGCCAAACGAGTCTGCGCAGTATCCCACATCTTCTCCCGTGTTAGTGCTACAGCCACCACTACGGCCTGATCCTCCTCTCACTCAACTGTCTTAAATCAAATAAACATAGTGGAGCGAAAACCTGCGTCAAAGATGACAGCTGATCAAAACCTGTAAATTTACGCCCCCGCCCCCCGGCGATGCAGCAGGCTCAGTCTGTGAGTCCAACACAACATGAGCAGCCTTCATCTGATCTGAGACCTGAAAACGATCCATAAGACAACGGGAGAGGATTCAACCACTGATACAGCTCAGCTTATAAGGGACCTTACACCAAGGAGTTGTATGTATCACATGGTATCAGTCACAAGACACACACATGCAAAAGAAAAAAAAACAAAACAAAACATAAACAAAAAAACTACATCCTGATAATTCAGGACATTTTTCATTCCTCTAAAAAGGGCCAGTGTTTTACCTGCGTATTCATATTATCATTGCCATCACTTTAGACATGTAAGGTCCTTTACAGGTTATCATCACAGATCTGTAGCTTTAAGATACTGACCAAACTGTCTTTAACCAGTACAGACTTTGCAAATATAATGGCAGGGATGTCGTCAATGTTTCTTTTTGTTTTTTTGTTTTTTTTTTTTTGGTCCACAACTCATTTTTTGTTCACAGCTGATACACACACTTTCATTCTGTATTGTTTGCCGTTAACGAGAGGAGAGGTTTTGTTGAGCTATTGTACAGCGTGTGGGCTCTCGTCAGATCGTGTTCGGGGCGCCTCACTCCGGTGCCGGGTTGATGGGCGGGACATTCCGCTGTTTAAAATACTGGGTGACCTGCTGAGGCAGCTCGGCCAGGACAGACTTGGCGAGAGTCTCCTTGGGTGCCTGAGAGAGAAAGAAAGAACCTTAGCAGGCATCTTGAAAAGATCAGAATACTGGCGATTGTTGCTTCTGCTTTTAGCAGCCTAGAGCCGGTTGCTAGTTGTGTGTATGTCTACTGTTATATGGACACTGTTTTGTGTATCCTCTGTCTGTTTTGCATGGTGTGGTTCAGGCCCCTTATATCAAGTAAGTGGAAAACTTAACGCCTCAGCATACAGTGACGTTTTAGACAGACTCTCTGCTCTGAAACCAGAACAGCGGAGGATGTTTCAGCAGCTGATTAATTCACATGGTTTTTGAATAAAATGTTCAACGAGTGCACACCGCATGACTCTAATATTTGGTGTCTGCATACGTTTGGCGATATGCTCGGGCCATCACCAAACGAACCTACAAGCCGATACACAGAGCCTCGCTCTTACAGAGAATCTAAATCTAAATCTTGCAGCATTACAACACTCTTGCATGATTACTGATCCTTCGTGGATCTGACTCATTCAATTTTAGATGCATTACACAGTTTTCCTCCAGACTCACTGGCATGTGGAGTTCCACAAGGCGCAACCTTGGGACCTGACTGATTCTCCCTTTACATGCTTCCTTTAGGGCACATTATCCATCAGTTTGGCCTTGTCTCTTATCGGTGCTAAGCTGATGTCTTAACTTCTAATATAAGCTAATAAATTCCATAACAACAATAGCTGCTAACTTTCAGTCTAACCCCCTCCAACTACACCAAACTTAGGAAGGTAATTTGTAGTAAAAGTTGACCTGTTTTTCAGCTCACCCTCATTAAGACGTTTCCTCTCTGTCTTTGCTTCATTTCTCCCTCTTCCTGTCTGTTGCTGTCTCTCACCCTCCCACCAACAAAATGAAATGAAGCCAGCAAACACTGTCTGTTCCTCCCACAACAAAGGAAGTCAGCTCGCCCACTACCAGCCCACACACGGACACACACACACACACACACACAATAATCAAAAATGACAAAAACAAAAACAAAAATCTACTACGTTAGTCCTCCTGTGCACAGTCTGAAAGCATGCACACACTAGTTAACCTGCATGCTATCACACATGCATGAACACTCATTGACATGAACACTTTTTAAATCCTAAGTATGCTCAACAGAGCACATCTCACGCACACACACACACACACACACACACACACACACACACACACACACACACACACACACACACACACACACACACACACACAAGCACACACACAGACAGAGAGCTACCCCCATCTCACCACCGACCCTGTGTGTGTGAGCAGCTAGGCTCTGAGTAGCAACAGGCTGCCATTTGCTAACACATTCACTCTCAGACATCATGTCATTACAGACCTGCTCAAAATTATTGGTAGCCCTGAATTTCAAGTACACATTTCAGAATATCCTCAGAAATAAATGCAAATGAACCAGTTTTTTTAAAAACCAGAACCTCTGTGTGTCTCGTTCATTTTACCGCACAGCAGCTGACGTGAATGAGCCTCTAACTTTCTCTCTGACTGATCATTTTACACGTAAATACAGCTGAATTCACAGCACAGTCGTTGCCAAGCCACGTTTCAGTCACTGTTTCATACTTGTTGCATTGTCTGACAACAGAAACAGAAAAAACATGTCAATGAGAACAGCTTTATTGGGAATTCAGCTGTTGGAGAGAAGCAAACAGATAAAGGGCTGAAACCAGCTGATACTAGGCTGAATGCAAATATAGCAGTGACGTTGTGAATATGATAATTATAGTGTGTTGCGTCATCGAACACATTTAACCACTTTTCAAGCTTTAGTTACTTTCCATTGACAGTAACTGTTCACAGTGGTTCCCCAACAGTTTAACTATGTCCTCAATCTCGCACCATTGCTCAATCATTGCTCACGATTGCTTCTTCATTTTGACGATTAATACAATTTCCTATTGCTATTTTTTTAGTCATCAAAATGTATATTTATGTGCAGGACAAATAATTTAGTATGTGGAGTTATAGTTCACTTTTTTTTGAGTTGCATTCAGGTGCCTGTCAGCCCCCTGGTTTTCATTTTTTAACAGGCAAAGACCAATACTCACATTACGGAAATCCCTGAAAGGGACGAACTGCACAATGTCCCGAACAGCCTCCTCTCCTGTGTTGGACCTCAAAACACTGCCATCTCCATCTAGGAACTCCATGGCAGCAAAGTCTGCATTTCCCACACCGATGATGATGATGGACATGGGTAGCTTAGACGCCTGTACAATGGCATGACGTGTCTCGTCCATATCGCTGATGACACCATCTGTTATAATGAGGAGGGTGAAGTACTGCTGCAGAGGGGAAGAGGGATGATGGAGGGGAAGGGATGTGGAGAGAATGACAAAAGGAGGGAGGAAAGACAGAAAGGGAAACAAGAGAAAATGTGACTTTCAGCTGAGCTTTCATTGCTAAATTTGAAGCAGATCCCACAGTCACTCGAAGAAGAATCCGCATCGAGAGAAAAAGATGAGAAAATCAGTTGCAATCACGATGATTATTCTGTCAATAATGGTAAGCAGAGAGACACAATGAAAGCTTCTCTGCTCTACAGTGGGTTGAGCTCCATTCACATGATAAAGCACACCACCTGTTCCTGCAAGAAAAATGGATGGAAACAAAAAAACGAATTCAACAGAAGAAGAGGAAGAAAGATGAAATGAGAAATCATGAGAAAAGGAAGAAAGTACAAACAGAAAAATATTTGCAATGAATCAGGAGGGAAAGACATCAGGCTTCCGGATATGACAAACATCCTATAGCATGTTGTCGTCAATATATGTTGACATTTTTTCCTGTCAAATTAAAGCACTAACAAATGGAGGAACATAATGAATGCACAAAGAGCATGAGGGGTTGTTGGACTAAAGTGAAGATTATGAAAATTAGTGTCTGTACATACTGCATAAAAAAAGGAGGAGGAGCGTTTCATGGCCAAGTCTGGAAATGGACTGCGTGGACAGATGGCACTCATTCTGTCATTTTTTATTAACAAAAAAACAAACATACACTAATGATAACTAAACCATTTTCAGGAGCCCATGCCCTGTTGATGAAACACAGTTACATAGAGTAAATGAGACTGAACGCTGTTTTACGAGGCTACTCTTTTTATTGTATTTCATTCTGACATGAATGAATCAAGAAAATTCTTTAAAAGAAAAACTGTCTTCCTCATCATAAACTGACAGCATCAAATTTATTTAAAAGGAGAAACCAATAAAATACACTAATACTGAATATATATTATCGTATTTCGTGCTGAATTAATAAATTACTGAATTAGCAATACTGTTTTCACGGGAAGAATATGGCAAAATTTAAATAACGGACCAAACTGAGTGTTTTTGGATTTTATTTCGATTGTTTTAACCTCTATTCATCAATTTTCAAGCCGCTTATGTGTAACATAAAATCACTGTGCAAGCTGATATGTAAGTCCAATAATCAATCTCCTTTTAGCTCCGCGTTTCGTCTCTAAATGCTCCACTATGTTCACCGCTGGTCTTTGTCTGTCTGCCATTTGATGTTGAGCAGGTAGTGTTCAGTGGGGTTTTTTGGAGCTTTTTCGTGAAGCAGTTGTCTGCTGCAGAGCGATGAGAGTGAACCAAAACGGTAAAGTAGTGGGCTGCAAAACAATACAACAAGACTGGCCTTAAAGCGACGTTAAGCCAGAAACAGACGTCTATTCTCAGAGCATCATCTACGGCACATTTTCCACCAAAATACCAACAACTCGCTGCTGCCTAATTTGAATGAACCTCCCACCTGTTTGCGCCTCTTCTCCCATCTGTGCAGCATGCACCACAGAGACAGGCAAAGCAAAAAAAAAAAAAAAAAAAGTCAGGGAAACACCGGTCAACAGTCACAGCGCTGCTTGTGATGGTCATTATACCACAAAAACAGGGCCCCTTGACTCTTTTACGAATGTGCTCAGAGCAGGTTTGGTAAAGCCTGGCTTTACTGAGCCAGCTTTGTGAGACTAGATATCCAGGATTACCAGTGTTAGGCTCGGTGATGCCTGGTAACCCACAGAGAGACAGACTGAGTTGAACCTGCCTTGTTCTAACAGGCGCCTGGTTTAAAGTTTGAAAATGTGATCTCACATGAGACAGACTACATTTGAGCACATGCACAAAAAAAAAAAAACAAAAAAAAACCCACGATCAGTTCTGCGTACTAGAATGTGAATGGTTATTCTGTGATAAGACAAGGTGAAGACAGACTCTGACTTTACTTCAGTGCTTCCTTCAAAAATTCCACTTCCACGATAGGCACACAAAGAAACTCGCAGGCACACAGGGAGGGCTCTGAAGCCTGTCTCTTTAATGTGCTAACAGCAGCGCTCATTAGAGAATCATTATCACACAGACAGACAGGGTCGCTCACACACTGGGACACACACAGGCTGCACTGGCCTGTAGCCTCTGTGTGTGTGTGTGTGTGTGTCAGTAGCAGGAGTGTGTTCGTACACAGTCACACAGTCTGCAGTCACAGGTTGTCTCATTATCTGGACCAGGAACAGGAACAGTGAGGCAGAGCAGCAGCCGATTTGTGCAGCCTACTACCTACCCACCCACTTACCCCAACACACACACACACACACACACACACATACACATACACAGCAGTCACCATCCACTACCCCAGTATGTGGTCCACACACACTTCTACTGTGGCTGTCACATCTTATTGTCTGTTACTCCTTCCTATGGTCCACCCCTGTTTGAACTCGCTATAATATAAAACAAGAAAAGGGTCTGCAATCATTTCCTTACAGAAACAATAGGATTGTGGCACACGGCACACAGATGAGTACAACCCTTTGTGTATTTTGCTCATGTATTTGTTCTCCACAGGGTGACAGGGTACAATTATGGACAAAAAGCCCCGTGGGAGCATAATGATACCCAGCTACAGCACTCTGTTCAGATTTAGGCAGGAGACGTACCACTGGACGAGGGGGGGGGGTGGGGGGGCGGACATGAACAATATGTTGGAAGTTTGTAGATCCAAAGCTCCTCTGATTATCACACATCTGTACAACATCATGCTGAGCCTTACAGGTCATTTAATTCCTAACCCAAGTTACCCAAGGCTGTTGGGCATCTTTGATGTGAGTTTCTGCCCACTGTTGTGTTGTTTTAGCTGCAGAGTAGTCACGCAGCAAAGCATAAACTGAAACACAATGAACCGTGAATGGGGCAAAGCTTCCTCCAGCGGCACAGCTTACTCTTTCTTTTTGTCATGGAATGGCTACTTCCATCCATGTTGTATTGTTATCTCTAAATCTGGAAAAAAAAAATGGATTAGACATTTTAAAATGGATACATGGGCTTGCCATGATTCTGCTGCTGCACCAGTGAGCCTTGCTGGGGTTTGAACCTTAGCCAATGCTAACCACTGCTGCCTCATGGTAAGCAAGTCTGTGGCCAACAGGCAAATGCTCTTATTTGGGTCCCCAGGTGGAGGATTTAGAAGCTACAGCAGCAGGAGCTGCAGCAGTGATTGCACATTCACTTTGGTGAAGGTGTCCAACTCCAGAGTAGGCAAAACACCCCTTAAATATTAAATATGCAGTTTGATACACTGTGGTGTCGTTCTCTCTCCTGTTCGTCTCACCCCTCTGTTACTGCCATACATCTCACACTTTGATTCATCAGTACACAGAACTTTTTTTTTTTTTTTTTTCCCCTAGTCATCCACTGTGAAATGCTGGTATTTCTTAGCCCACTCCAAGCATGTGGCCTTGTTTCCCCCCTTGAGAAGTGGTTTAGAAACAGCTACTCGTCCTCAGAGATCATTAGAAGACAGCCTTCTTTTGACAGTACTTGTGCTGATTGGAGCCTTGCGTTCTTTATTTAGCAAATGTGTCTGTGATGCTTGGTGTATTGATCTTCTGATGGTGTGGTCACTTTTGTTCTGCCTGATTGTGCTTTGGATCCAACTGATCCAGTTTCTGCACAGTGTTTTAGAGTTTCATGCTCAGAAAGCTTTAGTCTACATATGACTTGAAGCTGAGAAAGCCCCCTCTTTAGTTAGAATAACAATCTGACTTCTGACACTTCCCCTTAGTTCTGATGTCTTTCTTCCCACTATCACAGAGCTACTTAGAAACAATGATCTGCTGGAAACCTGAGGCACAGCCTTATTTATAACAGGTGAGCACTGGCTGCAAGCTGAGTGACCTAAACGAGCCTCTGATGAGGAGATCAAATCCACCTGAGTGTCGTCCGAACACATGCTTCAATGAAAAAGATGCAAGCCAAAGAATCTGACCTTTTATACAAAGGAGTTAAGTCGGTCAGTGCCCCAACTTTGCTTAAATTGGATTGCTGGCCTAGAAATGAGAACCGATTTTTAAATAGTTGATGAGATAACTTGTGTTTTTAAACATTTTTCTGAATCTTCAAACCCTCTGATTACTAAGTTTCTAAGAAAATATTAGAGCTTTTCAGTGTGGTGAGCTGATTGTATATATCTGTATACAAAACATTTTGATAACTATGACAGCCAAACATATACCCAAACAAACTAAACACAAAATAAATAAAATGATTAAGTGCAGCAATGCACTGCAATTCTGAAGACATGATAATGACACTCATTCATCTCACCTGCTCTTTCTGTGAGCTGTTAATGTGACTGAAGCTAAAGTTTGAATATTTTTGTTGATGCGTCAGTGGCGATGGATATTAGGAAGTGGTTTGGTGGTGGGTTCAGTGGGTTCATGCGGTTCACAGGGTGTCGAGCACCTTTTGCGGGAGCTCCAATATGAACTGTGCCAGACGACCTTGGCACTAACAGCCCTGCACAAGTGAAATTAGAAAAATACACAAATCCATTTCAGGGGAAAAGTGTTAATTCGTGTGCTCATGGTTTCTTGACAGAGACTGCCTGGAATATTCGGTCAGAGCCGAATTGTGCTATTTATGCCTAAAATTTGGAGCTCCAACTCAACATTTCTGAATAAGGGCTACAGGAAACATGCCACGGAGTCCAACAGAGAGCATGCCATCGAGTCTCTGCAGAAGGAACAGATGCTATAGTTTGTCAATCATTGATGTAATTGAATACTGGAGACGGATGAAGTGGATTTTTTCTGCCTTTAGCAGAATCAACAATTAAGAAAAACAGTGAGTTTGCCAAAAACAGATCAAATCATTACACACGATTCCACATCCACACGCCATAATGTACAAAACTAGCCGATCAGCATTATGAGTAGTGTTGTCAATGATACTGCAGTCAACGAAATCTGGGAAACTTGGTTTACCATATAAGTGGATGGCACAAGCCAAACCACTGTCACAGTGAACTACAACAATAACTACAACATGACGGACAGGTGTGTTATGGTCAATTTAAACGCAGCCTAAAAGGACGTTCTTGCAAGTCCTACCTGAATGAGACTGTCACACAGATCGAGGAATACTATATGGCTTCCTAATGAGAAGTGGTATGAAAATAGAAAGCCTTCATGGGTGTGAGACAGAGCCTCAGGCTTGCTCTTAATTTGGATTTTATGTATTACTGCGTCAGATAAATAATCCAGCGGTTCACCAGTTGGAAATACAGTATGCTGCAATTCATTTGGACTAAAACTGAGGTCAAATCGAAAACAAGCTCCACTGGGACTGGCTCTTCTGACTCTTACAGATTACTACACATGTGCCACTAATCTTATCATCTAATCTTTTCATGTATAAAGCTTAACACATGTTTTTTGAATCTCATTATAGTGAAAGGACAACTGCACAGTGGAACTGTTACAAGGGAGAATGTATATATGAAAAATAGCTCCAGGTTGTGTTTTAGGAAACCAGCAATCATCCCAATGACAGCGTTTGGCAGATCTAATGTTTGCCACATTTACCATTTCAGTTTAGTGTGTCAGTATGCTAAGATTTCCTACTTATTATTAAACATAAAGTTCAGCTGAGGCTGATGCGAATGTCAGTAGTTTAGCAGGTAACAGACAAAGTATAAATTTGATCTGATAATGGAACTACAAGAAGTGTCAGGGGATCATCAAAATTATTCTAATTCATGCTGGGGAACAGGAAATTTTATGACAATCCACCTGTTGATATTTCAGTATAAGCCAGCGGTGGACCGACAGACCTACAGACGCTGCCGTCACTAGAGCCGTGCCATTAGAACGAAAAGGAGAAAATGAGATGGAGGAAGCCTCCCTATCATGCTGTTAAGCCCAAAAATGTGTGAAATGCCTGGTCAGTGTCTCAGCTGCAAAGTGGCATGAGGACAGAAGTTGTCACTCCAGTCTGTCACCCTCCTCCCTGGCACTCTGGTCAACATGCCAGGAGTCCAAACCAACAGATGCACACACTTGTTTGTCCTGTCAGCCATCAAGCTGCTAAACAGAGCAGATAAATTATGAGTACAAACCGTCCTGACAGGTATTCACTAATGACTGCTGTTCTACTGCTGGTGAATAAAGTAAGTTAGGTATCATTTGCATTGTACAAATGAAGACTATCTCAGAAGTCCACATTTAGGGCTAAATGAGGCACAGCCTTATTTATAACAGGTGAGCGCTGGCTGCAAGTTGAGTGACCTAAACGAGCCTCTGATGAGGAGATCAAATCCACCTGAGTGTCGTCCGAACACACGCTTCAATGAAAAAGATGCCAAAGAATCTGACCTTTTATACAAAGGAGTTAAGTCGGTCAGTGCCCCAACTTTGCTTAAATTGGATTGCTGGCCTAGAAATGAGAACAGATTTTTAAATAGTTGATGAGATAACTTGTGTTTTTAAATGTTTCTGAATCTTCAAACCCTCTGATTACTAAGTTTCTAAGAAAATATTAGAGCTTTTCAGTGTGGTGAGCTGATTGTATATATCTGTATACAAAACATTTTGATAACTATGACAGCCAGACATATATCCAAACAAACAAAACACAAAATAAATAAAATGATTAAGTGCAGCAATGCACTGCAATTTTGAAGACATGATAATGACACTCATTCATCTCACCTGCTCTTTCTGTGAGCTGTTAATGTGACTGAAGCTAAAGTTTGAATATTTTTGTTGGTGCGTCAGTGGCGATGGATATTAGGAAGTGGTTTGGTGGTGGGTTCAGTGGGTTCATCTTTCTTCGAGTTCAAATGAAAAATAATGTGGAAAAGAAGATAAACAGGCTAGTTACTGTCACCTACCGCTGCTTTCTCTTGTTGCAGGGCCTGGGCGGCAAAACGTGCTACGTGGCTGATGATCGGAGCAAAGTTCGTTGGGCCGTAGAAACGAATGTGAGGGAGACAAGCAGAGTAGGCCTGGGCAATACCTTCCACACCTGGAGACCAAGAAAGACAGAGAGACGGAATTTAAATTCAAACACAAAGCAACTGGCAACTTCACTGCAACCGAGCTACAGCCATTTTCTGTAGTCAAATGCAGGGGCTTTAGAAAGTTGCTCACAATGTTGGAGCTGAAACTCCAGGTTCCATCCATTTGTTTCTCAAGTTAGGGTCTGATTTTTAATTACAGATATAATTAAATTTAAATTTACACTTTAATTTACCTAATTTATTCTGAGAATTTATCGTTTTTTATTATTAGAAGATATAATATTTTTGAGCAATATCTTTTGCATGTATGGTTGTGTTTTTTTACATATTACATCCAACCAGTTCCAGACTGCGTATTGTGTATCAAATCCTATCAAAACAAAAAACACATCGGCCCATCCCTAATATACAGTATAAATATATGTGAACAAAACAACCATTTGGTGTTTGAATGGCTGAATATTGCAGATTATATAAAAAGGTTTTATGCAGCACTTAGAGCAGCACTTTGTGTCTGCAGGCCTTCAAATCAGGTTTAATTGTGTGACCTCATTCTTTTCTTTACGAGTGCACTTGAGGACGTGTTGGCCTATCAAAGAAAAGATGAGCTGTAATGGCCTCTCACACACTTTGTAGAGAAGCTGCTGCTAACCTTAAAAATGGAGGGTGTTAGTGAAGGCGGATGTTTTAATAACGGAGAAGCAGAACTTAATGTTTGACACAGGTCTTCACTGGCAGCAGGCTGAGTATAAATGCACTTATTTAGCATAGCCTCCTGCCTCCGTCAGGCTAAAATATGTGTTACACAATTCAATCCTGGGTCTCGCAGTTGTGCTCTCAGCAGCTGTTACTCAAGTCGTTTGCATTTGTCAATAAACACATTTGCATCCTACACATTTCAAAATGCTAATGGTGCGTTAACAGATGCGAATGCACCATATTAAGGAGTTCTTACTTTTTAATATTAAAACAGGTGCAGGACACTGAGGGTTTACAAATCTGTTTCAATTGAACTAAATGCGAAGGTGAGGAAATGTAGACAGTGTGCAGTGTTTATGGAAAGTAATCTTTTACTACCACTTATATTTAAGACTAAGAGTCTGCAGCCATGCTAGAAGCCCTGTGAGGCTCTACTTAGGCACAGTAGTGCTTTTAGCTAAATGCTAAAACGGTGTTGCAAATGATGTTGAGCAAGTATAATGTTTACTATGTTCAACATTTCAGTTTAGCGTGTTACCAGGCTAATATTTGCTAATCAGCACAAAACACACAGTACGGTTGGGGCTGATGGGAATCCCATTGATTTTACCAGATGATGGTGCTAGATGAAAAGTGTTGATAATAATTCCTGAGGCGGACGTGAATGCCTGTTCCAAATTTCATGGCAATCCATTCAACAGTCGTTGAGACATTTCACTCAAAACCACAGTTCAACCTCACGGTGGAACTACAGGAAAAGTCAGCTGATCCTTAGTCATTATGGATTCATCATCTTGGAACCGTGAATATTTGTACCTAATTTCTTGGCACTCCATCCGATAGCTGACAAGATATTTCATGAAAAGCCAAAAATATCAACCTGCTGGGGCTGCTAGACTTCAGAGTACTGCCAAATATGATTCATCCTTTAGGGACCATGAAAGTCTATACAAAATTTAGGAAGACCAACCAAACGACTTATACTGCAATCCCTGTGCTTGCACGGATGAAAGTGCTGAGCGTAAATGATTTTATCAGGTGTACATTAATAGCATGCAGCACGCTGCAAGCTTTGAAACCCCGAAAACTTTATCTACTTTATCTTCTTCAAGCAGCTACTTTCACTTTCTGTTGATACATTTTTGTCTCTGATCCAAAAAGCTTCCTCAGCTGTGACCGACTGGTGGGAGGTCCCAGGCATTTAACCTCTTTAGAGCTGTGTTCTAATAATTAAATATGAATGCACTTATCTGGATCTTTCCCTGGCCTGAACTGTCAGGAGCAACTGTTTGTGCACTGGCGTTTACACTGCCAAGTCAGTCTTAAGTAGAAAGTGTAGGTGAAGTGTGAAGCTGTTATTTACTCAGACTCAGCAAGATACTCACAGAGCAGTGCAGCACCTGCTGCTGTCACATGATCTGGAGATGGCATGTCTCTTTTTTTTTTCTTTTTACTTGTTACTGTGCATCTGACATTCTTGTTAAACTGAAGAAAACTTTAGTTTTACAGCAATGGTGTTTTAGTTCTGTCCTTCTAGTCTGTTCATGTCCACAACGTCTCAACATTATTGCAGCCTTATGTCTGACTGTTTCAGCTGTCATGCGGCGGTTGCAGCCTTTTTGTCATTGCAACACTAGCGTCCAAAGGTTGCAGCAGGATCATCAGTGACATTTGTAAAAACTACACAGTGTCTCACCTGAACAGAAGGGGTTGGTGGGGTTAAAGTTGATGGCAAATTCATGTGACACCTGAGGAGACCAAAAAAAAAAAAAAACAGACAGTAAACTTGATGTTCATCCTGCACTACACTGTAAAATATTGGTGAGAAATACTGTCCATTTCTCCCACACCTTCTCCCTCCCACCCTCTCTCCATCTCTCTGTGTACTGCTGCTCTCTCTCCTTTGTCCTTTTAATCAGCTCAGTGCCATGGCAACACAGATGGGTTGACAGTTGCATAATCATGTGAATATGCATGTATAAGGCTTACAGTCTGTCTGTGTGTGTGTGTGTTTGTAAAATGTATGTATGATATGCAATTTTAACTGCACAATTGCATATGACCCACACACTTACCAACACACACCTACATACAGTACACAGATGACACACATACATACATACACACACACACACACCCGCACACAGGTATGCACACAAGCACACACACTAAACAAAAACAATAACAATAACAACAACATCACTGACAAACACTCACATACCTTCCAGTCTGGTGGGAGTTGGGCTCCAAATCCCAGAGCAGGAAACATTTTGTCGCTGAGGAGGAAACCATGACAACAGATTGGAACGTAAGTTAAACCTTTTTTTTTTTCATCCAAATTCAACGAGCTGGATTTAGACAGCAGAGGAAATCCCGTTACCTCTTTCCCACAAAGACGTATTCAAAGACATTTGCAGATTAAACAAAAAAAAAAGGAGAAAACTGGTAGAAAAAAGAAATAGTGTAAAATGGCTTCTCACTAAGAAAACAGACTGATGGGCAGGATACAAAAAATTCTGAAGTTTCTGTTTTTTTAAGTAATTGTTGTTAAGAATGATCTTAAAAATTATTTATAAATATATGTATAATGTATTTAATAAATGTATTATTGATGGTCTCAGTATGTTTTCAGTGTCACAAACCAAGGTCTTTGTAACATATAAACTAATGAACAACAGATGGTTGTGCGCACCATTGACGCCCATGCTAAACCTCTGTACAGAGGAGCATGGGTGGGTGATGGGATTAAGACAGATATTAGGGAACTGATAAACCAGTCTGAGTCGTTCTGCAAACCCCACAGTGACGCTGGTGTTTGCAGAGACACTGCAAAACCAACAGATCAGTGTCTTTCTCTGGTCCCTGGTCCATTCCATGCTGTCAGTCTTTGAGGAGTCTAATCGTAACTGTGATCACTCAGAAAACCAAACATTACAACATCAACTAACCTCATCAACCTAGTCCTAGCTGTTTAAAAACAATGCTACAACCAAGAAGGCTGAACTAGATACTCACGTGTCATAGTCCTGTATGATTTGTCCCACAGCTAAGATGGCAGCGAGATACTCATTGCTGCCCAGGGGGTTGATGTAGTGGAGGGAGGACGGCTCTCGAGGGTTCCCATTGGATGCTGTGAAGTCGATGCCAACCTACAGAAGTACAGAGAAATGGTGCATTAGAGGTCATCCAGTGAGGAATGTCTTCTGATATAAAATGAATTCACAGGAGCTCAGTTTTATTATTTACCCTCTGTGCCACAGTTTACTCTGATGGGTCTGACATCTACACAAGTTGTGGGTTTTAATTTGTTATCCAATTAAACTCTATTGAATAACGTCTAGACGTGAGACGTGGAATTTAATGTTAGCACCCAATATGCTGCTCTCATTAATGCCTCCATCACTTAGCTGGAGCCACTGATGGTTTGGTAGGTTTAGGTTTGTTTCTCTATTAAAAAGTGCAGTAACTAAGAAGATTATGTAAAACAGCATAATGCTTTCATTTCCAACTAGAATTAAAGCCTTGAGGTCGTACACATCTGTCAACCAGTAAAGGTGCAGTGTACATCAACACTGCTGTGGCCATGACAGTAGAAAATGCTTCTGATATGGATCTTTACACACATCTTCAACCCGGCAGAACAGAAGATTAGGGATGGAAATTGACAACCAATTCCAAATTGCTTGAACCATTAGAATCATACGCCTCTGAGATGATCAGTGCTGGCATGTTTTTCTGAGAGCTGCGCACTGCAAAACAATAACATCAAACTCACGCGTCTACGCTGCTGAAAGCAGGAAGGAGTCATGGTGGAGAGGAAGGAATTGATAATCTTATCAATTCCCATCCCTACAGAAGATTTACACAGGCATTCCTGGGATATCATGTTCGCAAGCATGGGTCAGATGGACAACACAAAAACATGACAAAGAACACCATGATAACTGATAAACTGATAAATGATTAATAAATAAAAACATAAAATGTCTGTTAAGCATGAAACACAATATTCACACAGCTGATATTTTCAACAAACTGAAAAAAAGAGGAAACTGGAGCTGTTTTGACGGTGTCTGAGCTGGAACATCTCGTTATCTGTCCACTAAACAACCTTCCTTATCCATCAAACACATTAAAAATAATGCAACTTCAAAACTTCAAAGCCCTTAAGCGAGAGATCATTTTTCTTAATTCTTGGAAAAACAAGGTTTTCATCTGAGGACAAATTTAAAAAAAAAATAAATAAATACTGTGGCGCAGCCGTGTCTGGCCCCCAAAATCATACAGAGGCATATTTTTAAGACAGATGACCACAGGGTGACACTGTGAGAACATACAGTATATACAAATATGAACACACACACACACACATTTTCAACACATGCGCCCATAACACACACACACGCAGAGACACACAGCCGAACATAATATGAGATTAATAGTGACAAGCTTTCCCTCAGGCGCTGAAAAGCAGTTTGTGTGCTGACAAGAACCCGACCCAGAAACTCCGCCTCCCTCATATCAGCTTAAAGATAGTCTAAACCATCTCGCTCCTTCTCTTTCTCTCTTTGTTTGAAGCCTGTAGTAGTGTAATAAAACAACAATACCCTGGTTCAATATGGACAACCACTGAGGAAAGAGAAAATGGAGACGCTGTAAGAGAGAGGAAAGCTTTTAGATGTGTAAGTACAAGAGAGAAAAATTGGGCAAATGAGGTAAAGAATGGGAGGAGAGAGAGGGGGCAGAGTATAAAGAGCAGCAGGAGCAGCAGGAGTGACGGACACAGAGATGTGGGGTGACAGAATTAGGGTGCTGTTGCGTGTTGTTCTGTATTTTGTTTATGTGTGTTAGTCCTGGAACGACATATGTGTGAAAAGAGACCCATATTGCACACTGCTCTTGGATCAGGGTGCCAGGTGGACAAATGCTTCTTTCCCATAATCACGGTTTCTGGAAATGAAACAACGTGATAGCATTAAGGGGTGAAGGGTATACTGGAACTTTTATTTACCTCTCTTGGAAACCAAATAATTGCAATAACAATAAAGGTTACAATAGAGCACAGCAGAAATACAAATTGTTCTAATAATTTTCCTGTTTGGCTTGAGAACAGGTTAGTCAGCCATGGTGCCGTCCTCCATCTTTAAACAGCAACTCCACTGCCATAGAAATCTAACAACAGGACACTAAGTCGCACAAGATAAATAAAAACACACAGTGTGTACACAGCTTAACCTCAAATCATCTTGGCAGTGCTGACCTCGAAGGGAACACAACAAAGGAGGGAACTATCATTAGCTGTGTTTCACTATCCAGTTTTATAGGCAGGAAATTATCTCTTCATATCCTTTTTGTCACAATCAATAACGGCCACTGCACAACACACAAGCAGTCAGTGAATCACATCCACCATAGTTCAGTTCAGAGTTTTTTTCTTTTCGCTTGGTTCTGTGGTCGTGACTATGATCGCCCTCAAACACTCACAATAACCTCGGCTTCCTTTGCCCCGAGACAGGTTAAACTGAACGAGGCCCAAGATGCGTTTTCAGCTTGTGCATGGCCGAGTTACTTTAATTACCCAACCAACAGGCACTCAGCGCCGAACAGCACTCCCAGGCCTGGTTTCAGAAAGCAGGCCCACTGATATCTCTTAGACAGGGCTGCCACAGAGACTACTAAACACACTTGGATTTTTTTATTTTATTTTATTTTATTTTATTTTATTTTATTTTATTTTATTTTATTTTTTTTTTTACAATTTTGTCTTTAGTCTATTTAGTCTGCTACCGATGCCACTGATGTTTTTACAGTGTTTTATTACAATTAAATGGATTATAGCCTCTACCCAAATAGGTAAGGACACCTGAGAATTTTTTTTTATTAGGATTAGGATTTTCCTACAAGCGGTACAAGTGTATACATGGAAGAAGCATGCTGAAAATCACATGGTTTACCACTAGGGAATTTAATGAACTACAAAATACAACAATGCACTGCTTGCACACAGGCCTGAACGTACACACTGCGAGAGAAGAAACGACTGTATTCTCCATTTTTTTCCTGTTGTGTATATAAGTGAAACTATTACAGCATTTTCCCTTCAGTGCCCTCCTCAGTGACAGACATTATTAGTTTGATGGCTGTGAATTCGATGACAGTGGGAGACAACACCGTTCTCTTTCCAACTTACTCCTCACCTCAAGCTATTAGTAATTGCTAACACACAAGAGGACTAAACACAACATGGCAAACACAGTTTCAACGAGCAAGTAAAGAGTAAAAAAATGAAAGTGGAGGGGACAGAGCAGCATCCCATTACTGTATGTTTCAGAGCAGCAATGTGGCAGAAAACGCCTGTGACTGCAGCAAATTAGAGGGATTCCTCTACTGCTACATTACTGTCAAATAACTGACGTGCTGACATTCGCATTGGAGTTTTCTCAGCTGTGTCCTGTCAAGTATCAGCCAATTCACACGCCAGGGCCTCTCAGACTCATTTGCAATTAAACAGCTCGAGAGATGGATGGAGGGGAAGGCTGGACGGATGAGTGTGTCAAACCCTGTGTGAACAGCTCCCTGAGTTTATTCTCTGTTTTACTCAGAGGTTTTCACAGTGACAGCCAGGAGCTGCTGTCCACCGCCTGACTTCTACAGAGGGAGAGTCTGTTTTTTGAGATATGTTGTTGTGTACAGTTGTGTCTTTCATGACAAGTGTTATTCAACACATTAGAGCCACTCTATGTTTTTAAGACAAAACAATAAAATGTCAAGCATACGCTGGTGATGACTCACAGTAGCTGTATGAATATGTCATATCCAGAAAAGAGGTATTAAAATTATCATTTTTTAAAAAAATGTGGTTAATTTTATTCTGCCTTCAATATATGTATTATATATTCATAAGTAGTGGCCTATAGTTACCTCAACTGTAGATAGACACAGGGTTATACTGGAGACTGGACTTCAATTATAATTAATGTGTATTTCATTATTAAAGTAATTAAAGCATATGTGATCATAATTTAGGAAAACGTTTCCCTTTTTATTTGATCTGCTCTTATCTTAATTTGCAACAAGTAATATGATCAATATGAGAATATTTGTGTTTAAATAACAAACTGAATATTGTCAGTATTGTGTATTGTTGTCAGATTTTTTATTTCCACAGTGCAAATTCCATCAGTGCAACAATATGCCATAACCAAACAAACTCTCCTTCTCTCGAATTAACTGCAGTTGATTCTACATCACCATTTTTTTCCCACCGGTGCTGAGAGAAACTGACTGTATCTGACATTATACTAAATGCTGCTAAAATTTTGTATAAATTTGACAAGATAATTCTGGATGGATAAAATAGCTTCTGTGGAAATGTTTAAGGTGTGAGCCATTAAAGAACAGGCAACTTCACCTCCATACAATTAATAATCACAATCCTAATTTATGTAACAGTAGGATAAAAGAACTGATCATGAAACCCAATCAGAACAGACGCTATTTGAATTCAAATGTCATCTTAAAATGACTTGTTTCAGTCATTTTTAAGCAAAAAATGCTGATGGTTGAATAAAAGACGAAATCTGACCATATCTCTCTAGGCTGAGGGAAATTACAACAGAGATACTTCAAAGTTTTTCTTCCATTTTACAGACCAAACTATTAATTCAGAAAAATCATCATATTACTGATGAAATTATTTGATAGTTGCAGATTTAGCTGCTTAAATAAAATAATAAAATGAAATGAAACCTGAGATCTGTTGTGAGAATGATATCTGAATAATGTTATAAATTAGAGCATAGAGCGGGCAGAAACCAGCAGCTCTGACTCTTCACTCATACTGTCTGTATAACATACATTTGTCTGTGCTTTCCTTGTTTTCTCCATGAATCCACAGGGAGTATTGTGTTGTGATTTTTAGTTCACCTTCAATACAAGGTGAGTTAAAATGCTGCAGACCTACTATATTTTATTATTTATCATTCCATCAGTACCAAAGGGACAATTTACACAACAGACACTCTCTGTTTCTACTGCAGGTTTTCTGTACTTCTTACACTCTGCTCTCAACTCACCAAAATCCCTTGCAACCAGTTATGCTCTACACAGCTCTGAATGATCTCAAACCTAAGATATGAATAACAGCATAATTCAGCTGAAATGAGGCTTTCACAAACAGCCCATCAGCAGTAGCAGGCTGCCTCTTTGTGTGTAACAGAGAAATGTTGCTCTCTCCTCCAGCTCCCACAGCCCTGAGGAGAGACTTTCCTGGAGATTAGGATTAGAGCCATACTAAGTCTGATTGAACACCGCAGAACGGCTCCTTCTGCATGCATGCGTATCTGCGCGGGTGTGTACAAAAACACCGGTGTGAGTGTAAAAATCTGTGCTTATAAGTGGCAGCGTGTATGTGAGAGGAAGATACCATCGATGATTGAGTGTCTGTGTGAGAGTATGTCTAAATCAGTCAGTGTGCGTAAGCAGGGAAGGTGCACATTTGAAGATTTATGTGTGTGTGCGCACGCATACAGTACGGCTTGTTCAGAGTGCCAAAGTACGTGTGATAAAATGTCTGTATGAAGAAGATACTGTGTTTGGATTTGTGTGCAAGTGTGTGTATGTGTGTGTGAGTGGTTTGGGAATTTGCGTGTAAATCGGTCGTCGTGTGTAAGTGTGAGAGCAGGAGAGAGAGTGCGAAGAGGATAATATATGTTTGTGCTCACGTGTGTATGTAAATGAGTTTGTGCGCAGGAGAGGAAGTATCTGTGTTAAGACAGCATTAGGTGTGTGTGTGTCTGTGTGTGTGCGTCAGCGGAAGAGTTGCAGGTCTGTGACAAAAGGCAAAAGATTAGGAGGGAGCAGTGGGGATTTAAGAGTTCCCATTCCGCCTTATATTTGCTCATCTAATCACCACTAGAACAGGCAAATGTTCCCACTGCACTGAAACTCTGCTCATTACAAATAAGCAAAGCCTGGAGGGAGGAAATTATTAAAATGTTTACACCCGTCTCTCAGTCAATAACTACACGTAGCCATTTGCTAATTCTACTAATTGTGATACTTGTATTTTAAATTTGCATTTTTAGCAAACATCCTCACATGCACACACTCAGCAGTGAAACATTTCCACAGCTGAGAGCAGACCCACACTGTCCAACCCTTTACAGAGGCACTCGACTGCTGGTTGATAACAGAGAGGAGAGTGTTTCTCGTTCACCTCAGTCATCTAAAAGAGAGCAGGCTGGATGTGGACACTCCTAATGGCTGAAAACTTCAACGCTCATCACCGCTGGTCAAGTCAGAACTCCCCGTTCTGGTTTTAACTGGTTATGAAGAGCTGACCACAGCACAAACGGGAGGAATTACCCACCGTTATTACAACAGTTTTATCATCCAATAACTACAGGGGTCATCAGAGGGATGGCTGTAATATGAGATCTCGACGCATCTCCAGTTGAAATTTGGCTGCAATTTACAGTACTATTTTCTAAGCTCTGCCCTGTAAATTACTTTCTGCTCCAGGCAAGCTTTCTATTTTTATGCACTTTATAATGCAGTATGCAATAATAATAATAATAATAATAATAATAATAATAATAATGAGAATACAGTTTATAATAATGACAGAGGAAGATTTACCATGAAAATCTGTAGTAACAGCTCGTTTGATTTCAGCAAACATTACATTACCTGTCACTGGCAGATTTTGTATTGAGCTAGCGAATTAAGTTGAGGTTAACTCCATCAGTTTGTTGAAAATGCTGTCTGTGGTTGACTTTTTAAATGTCTCCAGGTGATTCATCTTAAAACTAGAACCACTTCATGGATGCATATACTGCATTAGGACTACTATAGGACTGACGCTAACGCTAACAGTTCTGAGGCAAAAGGTCAGCATCCTCACCAGCTGGTGATCAGTGACGTGGGGGGGAAGAAAAAAAAAAACACTGTTCTTGTGTTGCAGTGTAGAGCTGGTATATGTATGATAAGGAAAAATTTGTTAAATGCAGCTTGACTGCTATAACTGGACAATCGCTGTTTGCCTGATCAACTGTTTCTGCACCTTTTGCATCAGTAATCTGAACGACCAAAAATAGCTGTCTCTTTCAACATTAGACAGTTGAAATAAAACAGAAAAAGAAAAGAAAAAACATTACATTTCTTCATCGTGTGTAAATTATTTTGTCCTACTGAGAGTAAACCTACTTTGAACAGAGAATTCATAATGAGGATAAAGATCCTCCTCCTGCATTGATTCATATAGAGAAACATGCATTAAACCATTCTGCTCTCGTGCTCTTTTCCTCACTTGTTCATATTCTTTCTCCCTCACTTTTTCATCATGGCGCAAACGTTTCCATCAACAGCTCAGAGCATCGCTATGGCAACAATAACTATGCTCTATGCATTGAAGCCTCATTTCCAACAATAAGATAAGGTGCAAATAACAGGTTGACACTGAAGGTTGTTATTGCCTGTGTTTGTGTGCGTGTGTGTGCGCTCCTCAACAATGTCCTGAAGCTTTCTGCCCTCCATAAGACACACTGAACACACCCTCTGACACTGACAGCATCTCTGCAAAACAACAGGAGTAAAGTCACCTCCGCACAACAGCTCTTTTGTACTTGACCAAGACCCTGAGCCAGTGTGAGCCAGTGCTCCACACGATTACAAGATTACCTTCAACGAGAACAAGAGGGACACAGGCGCAGCGTACAAGATGCTACAAAGGACACTTCAGTGGAGTTGTGTTTTCCAATACAGCAGCGAGGGGGGGTGGAGTTAAAACAGCCGAACTTCAGAATTCAGCTGTTCAGAAGATAAATTTAGCAATTAAAGAATATGTTTTCTTTGGATTTCGAATCAGCTAGTGAAATTATCCAAGAGATTCTTGTGTTTCGGTTCTGAATAATTCTGAGATGACCACAGGTTTTACCTTTTAAATTTATAGTGGGAATACATTATTTGTTTTACGGTGATCTCTCTCAGGAGTATTACTAAATACCTCATCTCAAAATGACCCATCAGGAAAAACAACAAATGCAATGATTCTAACACAAGGTGATGCACAGGTCTCTAATCTCAGAGCAAATTTTAAGAAAAATGCCACAAAATCAGGCCTGTAACACACGACTTTATCTGCACCCTTCTACATCTGGAGCCTGGTTCTAGCTCCCAGAGGTGGAAGAAAAAAAAAAAGACAGTGTGAATATGCATATGTATAATTGGCACTGTATGTGTGTCCTCTCATTGTATATGAGTGTTACAATAACAGTGAGCCAGTCTGAATGGTTCTGAGATTTATCAGCATTTGTATTTGTTGGATACAAAACAAATAATGAAACTACTCAATGACTGTGAGTTTGTCTGTGTATGTGTATGTGTGTGTGTGTTGTGTGTGTGTGTGTGTGTGTGTGGCTATCATAAACACATTTTTCCACACTTACTCAGTTACACACAAAAGTGTGACATCACCAGGGACATATATGAGTTTCTCCCAACAAGACACCAAAATAGACTGTGACGCTTCTCCCTCTCTCTCCCTTCCTATGTCCAACAGCCGTCTCTGTCTCTTTTTATCCCTGTATCTTTACCTCACGCTCACTTTCTGTTTTCACCATTTCAAAAGTAATTGTTTTGCATTCACTTGTTTTTTTTCCCTGTTCTCTTTCTGACCTCCATTTTTCACAATTCAAGCAGAGTACCCGCAATTCAGCGTTTCACAGTATCCCATTACTCTTCTCTACTCTCACGCATCTTCTTGCCTCTCGCGCTTTTCCTTTCTGTATGTAAATGATCATCCAGCTCTAACCCCAGGAGATGACAACAGAAAATGTGAATGTTTTCCATCCATTTCGACGAGCAAAGCATGTATCTCATTATCACATCATTTCGGAGACAGAAAAACAGACATGCTGATATATACTCACAGTAAACATGAGCTGGCATCCTCCCAGTATGTAATCCAGAAAAGTGTAGTCCCTTGTAATCTAGAGACACAAGAGGGAAAAGTAAGAAGACAAAAAAATAACGACGGCCACAAAAGAGGAGGATTTAATTGATCCTTTGAGAAGAGGAGAGCCAGTATGTTAAAAATTGGATCAGAGTTAGTAAATCATGAGGCTGTTGTAGACCTCACCGCATCATACACTGTTAACTCAGTAACAAATAAAAACACAAATTGTTGTTTCTTTTCCTGTCTGAAGCAGTTTGTCCTTTGAAAGCTCTTTTGACTAATTGATTCTACCGGCACAGATCATGTAGTAAACAACCTGAACCGAACACAGCAACTTGTAAAAATAAATAGTTTTCATAAGCAGAACCGTAAAAATTTGTTTTAAAATGACAATACAGCTCATGTTTTTCTGATATAAGGTACCACCAATGGAGTACCAATTATTATCTTGTTTGAACACAATTTCCACTCCAATTACAATGAATATTTAGCACGGATTTTACTGTCATTAGTCTAATCCCTGCCAGCAGCCAACAAATATAATTACTGTATTAGCAGTTTTGTGCTTGTGCTCTATGTGTACGTGTGTGTTCAATGTGATGTGTCTGTGTGCGTCTGTACAGAGGCTCGTTCGTCATTTTGCATCACGAGAAAAGGAAGGAGGAAAAGAATCAATTATGAAAGCCTGTCATCACACGCACACGGCTTTAATGTCATTCCAATAGGCATCTAGAGACTCAGTATTCCATCTTAATGTGTCCTCTGTGGGGCTCAAAGCTGCCACACTAATTAGTTATTCAGATGAAGTTATGAGTTATGAACACCCAGTTAGAAGTGGGTCTGCTGATCTAAACCACAATAGTTTAATCAAATGTTTCACTGAGTCGAGTGTAGGATGGGTCTTTATGAGGGGATAAGACACGAGGATAAAGTGAATGGCTTGTTTGATTTGTTAAGGTCGTTATTTCTGTTCTTCCACCTCAGAATTTTAATGGATAAAACTCTTTGTATTGATTTTTTAAATGAAAATTTACCTGGAACAGGTAAATCTTTAAGTAGCTTACACCTGACCCGAGTGATTGATGATAATGCAAACGAAATCAAAATGTCACACCCAACGGTGTGACACTGCTTTACGTCTCTTATAGATTGTTTTGTTGATTTTACAGCCTGTACACAGACACATTCTGCTGTACTGGTTAAGGCTCATGGTTCGCATCAACCAGGGTATCCCAACGCAGATGCAAATACTCTGTGGGGAGAGATATGAGATGTAAAAACTGATTTGATTTGAGATGCTTTGCCTCCACAGGTCCAATGTGCTGAGCTAATTACAGAACAGTGAGAAAGTAACATCTGCCCCAAACAGAGATACCAGTGGTCACTGGTATGCAAGCAAAGATTAAAATTCTAAAGCAAACATGGATGCTGCTAAAAAGTGATTAGACCAAAGCTCCATCCATCCATCTCCACCCATCCAGCCACCTCCACCCATCCATCCATCCATCCATCCTCACCTTACATGACTTGACAATGATAATTCCAGAGTTTTTATAATTCTTCTTCTTCTTCTGTTTCTTGGGGTTGATGCAGTCAAACTCCACCTGAAGAGACAGAAACACAGTAGGAGACACAAGAAAGATGACAAGTATCAGAAAAGGGGAAATTGAGGGAAAAAAGTTAAAAGGAGAGAGGGGGGATGAGGGGAAAAGTAGAGGTGACAGCAGAGCTGGAAAGAGGAGCTGGGAAGAAATGAACAGACGGCGGAGAGACGTGACTTGGTTCTGCATGTTTTCCACTCGCCGCCTACAGTAACTTCAACTTGACAGTCAAACTCGGCGATGAATTATAAGCTGACCGAATTGTACTGGTGTAGAAATACTGATTATTAAACACACTGAATTAATTTTATGTGACGAAGATAAAAGAAAAACACAGATCGGTCTTTGGTACTGAAAGTCTCACAAATATACACTTTAGATAGTTGTGTTTGATCAAAAGAGACATTTGAGACATGCACACGCACACACACACACACACACACTGCACAGACTCATATGCCTTAAGTCAGTTGGTGATTCATATGACAGGTAGCTCTAAATGCCTTGTCGTGTTACTAGGGCTCAGCTAAAGGCTGTTTTACATCTCAAAAGCACCTCTCATTTTCTCATCCTTCTCTTCACACACGCTGTCTCTCGCTCTCCATCCCCCATCTCTCCATCCTGCCATCTTTTTTTTTTTTTCTTCTTCGTTATTTTGTGTTACCCCTAACATCATTACCACACATGAAGAGACTCCGTGGGAGAACAAGTCATAAGGCTGCTTTGGCACATGCACACACGCAGTTTCACAAATGAACACACACACACACACAGATGCACATGCGAACACACACAGAGCTGCTAATGAATGGACTGTATTCTGATCCCTGCATCTTTATATCTTTAGCAGACCAGAAATGCAAAAGTGAAAAAAAAAAAAAAAAATCTCAACAGTATTTAGTCATTAGCAGCTCAGACTTCAGCCCAAATCGGTCCTCAGAGGCCACAATGTGTGAAAAATGGAGCAATGCAAATTTGTACATTATTATTCCAGCTTCATTGTTGAATGCATTTAAACTGCAAATTAGCCAGTACGGGGCAGCATTGTGGCAAATTCAGTATAGCTAAGAAAGATAAAATATCTGGCTGGGATTCATGGTGTTTAGCCAGATTCAGGATCACACTATTACCTTCTGCTCCAAAAGGATTCAGGAGCTGGAGTGTAGTAAAACAAACTGGATGATGTAAGCGTTTAACTGAAGATTAAATCATCCAAAACCACATTAGAAGCTCAGCAAGGTCACCGTTACTGGTGAAAATTTCATAGTTTGACCTGATGGCAGTGTCTAAATCAGAATGGTTTACGTTCAGGAGTGAAAGTGGGATTTGGCAGGTGTGGGAACCAGTAGGACCCAGTGTTGTGGTGCAGCATACATGTTTTCTGTACTGTACAGTCTATATTTTGTCAGGCTCAGCTGTACTTGGGCTCAGCTTTGCTTGAGCTGAAAGCTAATGTTAGCATGCTAACATGTTGATGCCGCCCTCAAGCTTGGATGCATGTTAACATACATGTAAGTATTTTCATACTATGTTACATGCTCAACATTTAGAAAGTTAGTGTGCTAGCTTGTGTAAATCTAGCATGTTAGCGTAATACACCAACAGTTAAGTGTGTTATGTATATGATGTCTCAAAGTAGAGCTGGGGTTGATGGGAAATGGGTTGTTAGCTTGTGTGTGAGTGTGTGTGTGAAAAATGCTCAGCTCTAAGATGTACTCATTTACAATAATGTGAAACATGTTTTACCTCCACTGAGTTCTGGGCTTCACTCATCTTGGAAACTGTAGTTTGAAACTCTCCTATGAAGTCGTGGCCTCCGTCGTTATCGTAGTCATAACACAGAACCTGTCATTGAGCAGAACACATCACATCATGCCATCATCTTTTCCTTGGTGTGGTTATCTCGTATAGCTTCCTTTTTGAAACTCGAGTGGTATTTTTGCCTCTTTACACCTCTCCATACTTGTCGCTCTAACACAAACACGAGGCCAAAAGTGCAACATGGACAGCAGTTTATTTATTTTACATTTTTGAAAACAGGATTTGTTAATGTGACAGCTATGGCTGTCATAGAGGGCCTGATTACAGAACATGTTAAAATGACTTATGCTAAGCTAACCACTTCCTGTCCTTCTTTCACTAACCTTGATGTTCCGTTCCACATCTCCATTGCAGAGAGAAATGAGAGGCACAGTAAAAGGTTTCCATGATGGGTCTAAAGTGTTCTTTATGACCTGAAGTCGCACGCACACAGAAACAGGCAAGTTATCATTAAATTACTCAGCAGCAGATATATCACGTTGTTGCAGCCACAGCAGAATTACCTAAGCATCAGTAATCGTCTTCTACACTTACTGTTAAAGTTACAGTGTCTGATCTTCTGTAAGACCTGGTTTAGCAGACAATGACAGCTCATGGCAGTGGCAGCTGAAAGTGCTTTGAATCCCCGCCCATGACTCACCTCTGTCCTGTGCACCAGCATCCATTTACCGTCCTCTCCCTGTTTGTGAAACTCCAGGTAGGGGTCCGACTTCCCAAAGAAGTCCTGCTCAGAACAGAACCAGTTTGTTGTAAAGGTGATTTCTGTTTTCTCCTCATTTCTCCTCTCCTCAGCCAACGACTGCAACACTTGTATTTCAATTTGATCAGTGCACTGCTAACACAAAACTGAATTGCTGTGGTTGAAAAAAGAAATCACTATATTGCACTGTCAAGTCTTTTCTATTGATTAATGTTGTTGTGGTACTAACCTGCGCCCCCTTGAGAGTAGGCTCCACATTGGACACATCACACTCTATTTCGTTCTTTTATTCCACAAGGCCGGAATAAAGTTTATTATTTATTTCACTGTGTGATATAAGCCTCTGTGGCTACAAGCAAGTCTCAGCAATAGCGTAAATGGGTTTTTGAATGCTAACCACGAAAGCGATTAATTGCTCTTGGTCACTGCAATCATGTCAGCATGCAGCCTGACATGATTTACATGTTAAAGAGATAACCACACATTAGTCAGACATACATTCAAATTCATTTAGTCACTCTAAATTCCTTTCTTTGTTATATTTAAAAATGTTTATCCTATGTGCTTCACCCCATGTTACCTCCTGGTTAAAGGTCCAGATTATCATATAAAGAAGTGGGAGATTCAGAGGCTTTTTATTTCAGGGTGGTATCTGAGCGTACCATGTTGGGTAGAGCACAGAGGGAAATTCTCTTTTCAAGGAACAGTCTTTTAAGCACCCTAAAAACCCTATATTGATAATATGTCTGTGTCTTTTCACCAGTTTTTCTAAGTTTATGTTTGTGTAGTCTTTTTTGTGTGTAAACTGCAAATACTCCAAACAGTGGGTAAAGATTATTCCTACCTCCACATGTGCTTCCTCTATCTCTCAGCCAATCCTTGCAAATGTTGTTATTAAAATATATTCTGAGCCAATGCAATGATTTGTGTGTATCCTGGTGGTTTAACCAGGGGGTGCACAGTGTTCACACATTAGCATGAGTTCAAATCACAATCCAAGCTGTGCTGTTTCTGACCTGCTGTCTTTCCTCCCCTCACAGTATACCAGCAGCTACTCCATAGGTTGAAGATTGAAAATAAACAGTTTAAAAATAAGTATAGATCCTACATGGTTTTCATTTCCAGCTATCAGTGCACCTGACAGCCCATTAGTTGGCAGGCAAAGGTGAAGAGTGTGAAAATATTTACTGTAAATGCTGTCTGTGTGGGCTTAGCTTGTGTGCCCAAAAGTAGCATGTAATGCTCGAATGTACTCTGAGTGTGTGTGTGTTTTTGCATTTGCATCCTGAGTGTGTGTGTGTGTGGGTCTAACTGCCTACCTTCTTGTCCAGTTTACGCCCACTCAGGGTCAAAGTGATGATTCTGTTGTCAGACAGCTCCTGAGCTGTTATCTAAAGTAAAATTTACAGAACAACATTAGCTGCAACTAAAAAAATACTGCTAACAATTCACATCGACATCAGCAGGGACGGCAGCAACAACAACCACAGTTATCAACAACAGTAAGGGCAGGAGCCTCAATAACGTTTTCACTGTCATCATCATTATCAACCACTGCAACCATACCATTACAGTAAACAACAGTGACTGCATCCACATGCCAACAATGGCAGCCTTTGATGATACAGTACAGTGTGTATAAGGTGTGTCGACAGGAGAGACAGAAAGAAAGAAAGAGAGGTGGGGATATACAGAAAGAACTACTAATGCTTACCGTAATGGATCCTTTGCCTGCTGGCTTCCCATTGGCTAAGATCAATGGTCTGTGAAGTTTCTTATTGGACACAATCTAGTGGACAATTAAAAGAGAGACACACAGGACAAAATATAAAAATAAAAAATATGGGTTTAAACTACAGATATCTTTGTTTCAGCCCATCCTACGCTAAAATATAGTCTGAACCCAATTACCCGAATCAGTTCACTCTAGTTCAATCTATTAGTTGCCAGGTTCTCACACAAACTCCTTCTCTTAAATTTCCAATGTCCAATGTTTCCAATTTCCTATGCTACTGAAAGATTTCACCTCTCATCTGAAAGGCTTCTTCAGTTCGCCTTTCAGATGAGAGGTAAAACGTCTTCAAGAATCTCAACCAAGTCCAGTTGCCTTTCAATAGCTTTTGTAAATACCATGACCTGGATGACTGAGAATCTTCACAGACATCCTTCTCTTAAACCATACCTCTTATACCTCTTATGGCAAATTGCTCGTTGTCCTGCTCTTTAACACAGAACCAACTTTTGACTGCAAAGGAAAAATCACTCCGTACCACTCCCAGCGTACAAATGAATTCTCCCAGGAAGTCGTGTTCGTAGAGCTGCGTGGCACACTTATCTTCATCAAACATGGCAAAGCGAAGCTTCTGGATCTCCTCAAAGTGGTAGTCCACCTGAAACTTCACTCCAAACACTGGGTTCAAGTTGTTCACAGCTGTCTCAGTGCGGCCCAGCTAAACAACGAGAAACAAGGAGAGACAGACGTTTAAAACAAAAAAATCTGCTAAACAAATGCAATTCAGTTGAACTGTGACTGAGCTTGTGAATGCAGCTGTCAGGTCTAACAGGTAGAGTCAGTTTTTCATTTTAAATTTTCAACATCAACCTTGTCAGGGACTGTGGATAAGAATGAGGCATTTAACTAAATCTGGCAACTTTACATCAAACTATCTGTTCACAAATAACGGAACTGGTATTTTCCTGCGGCACGCTGAGGTTATTTCCTTGACTGCGTCTCTTTGGTGTCTTGATGACTCACGTGCACCCCAGTGGGAGGACAGGAGCAGCAGATGGTCAATCCAGTGGCGCGCTGCAATCTTGGTGCCAAGAATAAATGCTTTTTGCGCAGTTTGCCGTTCGTGTGCTCAGAGCCCTTGTGTTCAAACAGACAGTATTTTGTCACTTGAACACTTGTTCAAGTGAAATATTGTATAATAAATATTTTGGTCACTTTATTCGGTGAAGGCACACGTACAGAAAACCTCACTCGGACCAACCCTTGTTTGAAAATGTTTTGTTTATTAATATAGCCACATTTTTTAACTAGATGATATGTGATGATGCAGACAACAAAAAGTTTTATTCTGATTATGGCACCAACACCAGCCAGACAGAATTAAACTTAATGAGCACCTCTTACCAGCCCTGTAATCCACAACGGTTAGTTGGTAGCCTATAACGAGGGGCTCTCCTTTTGACTGAAGGCAGCAGGTATCTTTTCCATCAGCAATTGTTAGCCAGAAACCACAATTACTCACAGTAGATCTACTAGTTAAATTCTGTGCAACAAGCACCAGACTTGACTGTGATCTGTGCTGTTTTTTTTTCAAAGTAACCTGGTTATATCATAACATTATAGCATTATGCAGTTCTCTGATTGTGCCAGTGCCAGTCTTATCTTTGCCTCCTCCACGTCCAGCCTCTCACTGTCATCTCTGGACCAACTGAGCTACGGCAGTAGCTGATGAACCCACTTTCATCTCTGGCTGCCTGGACTCTACTCCATTTACAGCGCTGCTGGATTTGGGTTCTCTTATGTGTAACTAAAAGCAAAAGTTGGCCAGCATTTCTGAAACAACTTCCAGTTTACCAACTGTAAGAAAATAATGTGTAAAGAGAACAAGGTCAAATTAATCTATTACTTGTAGCCACCAGATAAACAAACAGCTGCTCACCTACTGCTAACCTACTATGTTTTTAGTCATTTTATCAATAAATCAGTCTTCTTTTTCCATGAAACCTGTTGGACTATATTTTTACTTAATACATTCACGGTACTTGGGCATAGCACTGAGCTAAATGCTAACATTTCCATGATGTTTACCACGCATAATGTTTGCCATGATCGCTATCTTAGTTTAGCATGTTAGAATGGTAACAGTGCTTATTAGCACAAAACACAAACTACAGCTCTGGCTGATGGGAATCTTATTAGCTTTTCATGTATTTGCTCATAAACCAAAGTCTTAATCCTAACCCTGTTCCTCGGTGATGTCCAGCGTTGACGTATTACAAGTGATGAGTTCTCGTGGCCCCCAAAAAATAGTCTGGACAGTGCACAGACAGATCGGAGTGTGTGGGCGTCTATAAGAGCACTGTGAGAGCTGTTATTTGCTCTGGGTCTTCTAAACCAGGTGGTTAGATGACTAATACTCATTGGCCTTGCTACTCTCTGCTCTGACTCACCCAGGACACACTACATAGTGTGTTTATCCACCATTACACAAGGTCAGTGTATGTCTAGCCTGTCATCACTTCTGAATTTGAGTGATTATAAAAGGCATATTTGAATGGCCATTGAACCGATACTCTAGAGATGGCGACCATGAAATGTCAGCACCCTGGGACTGAATTACATCTGCCCTGCTGCTGATTCACAGGCACTAAACAATGCAGTGCACAGTTTGTTGTGATTTTCCTTACACTGGTGATGTAGTGTTGCAGTGTTTGGACATAAGTGTTGGTAAATTTAACAGAGCTGAATTTGAACTAGTTCACACACAAAAAATCCACTAAATGTAAATACCGTCAGTATAAACGTATTTAGCCATGCTAGTTTGATGACTCTTTTGTGGCTGGAAATAAAAACTGGGTCTTATGACTCGGACTGAACCACCGAAACCCATCTGGAGACACACAATCACATATGGCCTGTGCCACAGTTTACAAGCATCAAGTAGTAAACAGTAGGGATGGGTCATGATTTTTGAATGGTCATTAAATTATAGAAAATCTAATAGTTTATCATTTACTATTGTCTTGTCTTAAAAACGAAGAATGGCTAAATAGTTCCCAGTGAATATCAAATAGTATTTTCGCTTGAAATGTCCATTAGTTAAATTTTATTAAATTAAGTATGATAATTTATAGAATGCATGAAATGGAAACACCTGAAAATTATTTATATTTATTCATAGGTTCAATTTCAGGTTCAGGTTACTTTATTTGTACCCATAGGCAGATTTGTTTTGAAAAACAAAAAAATCAGAAACCCTTTTCCTATTACACTCACCAACTGCAACAACAAAGTAGCTACTGTCTCAAAAATAACCTTGTAACTGAGTCACCACAGATAAAAGTAATGACATTCCCATCAGCCTCTGCTGATTATTAAATAGCTGACTATTAAATAATATGTATTGCTAATTAGCAAATATTAGCTTGTTCACAAACCTAATTAAGATGGTGCTGAGCACATTTTCACTGTTGTTGTGATGTCATTCCTTTATTAAAAATATCTTATATTTCTCTGACTGTAGATATTGTTTTCAGAAAAGAACAGAGAGAGAGAAAGAGAGAGAGAGGTTGCAAAGCTACTTCAGAGGGAAAAGGGTTTTAACTTCAGCCTGCTAATGGTGCACAGAGAACTTATCCATCTGTCTGATGCATGGGAAGAGAGCACACGAGAATGGCTGCACTTTGTGGCTTAAAAACTGATATTACTGAGGCATCGTGGAAGCCTGGCAGGCTGAAGTGCACGTCTCACATTTGTGTCACTGTGGATTTGAACCGGGCTCACCGGGCTATGGAAATGAGTCAGACCCCTGTGGTGCTTCAACCCCTTTCTGCCCCCCCTCTATTTTTATCTGTTCATGTTCACTATCAGATGAATGAGGCAAAAAAAAAGAAACCGACAAAACAGGCAAATACAGAAGGTTTAGTCGTACAAATGCTGCAATAACAACAATATGAACAGCTGGATGTAATAATCGCCTGCTAACAAGAACGCCTTCAAATTGTAGTCATGAACATGAAGCCTAAATATAATTTAAGCTTCAAAAACATCCCACTATTTGTCCATTTTTCTGCCTGGTTTGCTGGTCTGTGTCCTGCCATCTCCTTTACAAGTGCATAATTTTCCAGTGTTTATGATTTGTTTGGCATATGTTTGGCTGATGTTCAATGAAAAGTTGTTTGCCCGCTCATGGAGATGATAGTGTTTGAAATCAACCGCTCAAAACGATCTAAGGCCCGGGTCACACATGGAGGACACATTTAAAATGCGATCACTCAGACCACATCCGGAGGTAGTCTGGGTCTTAGAGCTGTCCACCTGTGATTGGCTCCCCCAGGATGCATAAGGGGTAAGTAAGGAGTTAGTGTTGCAGCTTACAGTCCAGGATCCTGGATCACCTGAGACGCATGTTAACGGTATGAACAGGACCTAAAAACCATTTAGAGTAAGCCAATTTGGAGTGTAATGGATGTGATGTTAACAGTCCTACAGCTTAATTTACACTGTTCGCCTGTGAATAAAAGGACCCTTGTGACTATCTATGGCAAATGTGTGCATGCCTCGGAGCTAGGATGTGCACTTAGGAATTTTAAAAAATATTAATGACCCATCTCAGTAAAATGAAGGACAGCTCATAGCCGAGAGGCTGAACCAACGAGACGAGCCCAAACGCTCAGAGACTCAGACATCAGAGAAGTTGCTGCTAAAAAGAAATCACTTGGACAAAACTGCAGCACCGAAACACACACATCATTACACACAGTCACACTAATTACTGGCCCCTTTGGAGCCAACAAGCTTGAAATATAAATTTGACATTTTATCACCTTTAGAAAGTTGATGTAGAAATATTTTGGAATCCTGTCTGTGTCCATCTGATGAATCACTCTGTTTACAGCTAACTTTGTCTGTTTGCTGTTTGGTGCTGAGCAGAGAGTGTACAGTGGATTCCTCTGAGCTTTTCCACAGAAAATAGCTGCCTGCTGCTGCTGAACACGCCACTGATGAGAGCAGTGAGAGTGACATGATATATATATGATTAAATCACTGAACTTAAATGTGTATAATAAAGCAGAAGTGCCACTGAAAACATGGTTCATGTGACGTCACAGCCACATAAGGCTGCACTTTACAGCAGAGCACTGCTAAATAAGTGATTTTTAAACCCCACTGATTTTAGCATCCCTACTGTATGTGGTAAAATATCACGCTGCATGTAAGCTCTCACTTGGAGTGTTACAGGCGTTTATCTGTGTCCATAACACGTGCTGAGATTAGCATTAGGGTTTGGAGTTTGGAGAGAAAAAAAAAAAATTCAAAGGATTTAGAAAATAGCCCAAGCAGTCTGCGAACTGGGTGCCACTTCATTAGCATAGCTGAGATCCATATTTCTATAGTCCTATCATGTTCTTTAAAGCCTCTCCAACACTTCAGTTGCTATCATTTTTTCCCATCATGGTTTCCATCATCTTCACTTCTTTTTCTATCTGTCGCTCATTCACATTCTCACCTCTCTGTGTTTCTCTTGTTCTTCTCCATTCGCTCTTTCCATTCCTCTTGCTAATTTTCCCCCTCACCCTCTCTTCTTTCCCTCCACCCTTGTTTCATCTCCCTCTCTCACACCTCCTCGCTCTCACACTCTTACCCTCTCTCCCTCTTTCCCCCTGATGGACCCAGCTGATTCTCACACCTCTATCTCACAAGACAGATGAAGATAGACAGGAAGTGAGACAGAGAGACACGGACAGGGGAAGACAGGCGACAGAAATGACAGAAAGACAATCGAAGAAAGAAGGAGAGAGAAAACAAAGCTAACAGGAGGGGATCGGAGAAAGTGAGAAAGCTGCGAGTGCGAGAGAAACAGCGAGCTGTGGATAACATCCAAGAAAAGGTTTGGGCCTCATTTCACCTCCTCCATCGTTCCCTCACTCCAGGAGCACTGAGCTTTTGTTTCCCTTCCCGTTGCCATGGCAACCGTTGGCAATTTCACATCAGAGCCACATGCCCTGCTGACCGACAGCTAGCTACAACCGGAGGCACTCGCCTACACACACACACACAGGCACACACGAACACACAAAAGCCAGCTTGCCCTGTTGACCAGCTGTTCGCTACAGAGAAGCCCAGAGGCAGCAACCTACACGCACCACAACTTCATCAGCGCGTTCCTCTTCAGCATCTTCGACTCAGAGCTCATGTTTTTCTCTTCCTACGCCATGAAAATACATCATCATATGTTGTTAATGGAGTTATAAAGCAAGAAGGTTCAAATTAGAAACAGAGCACAAAGTACAACGAGCCTGAACTCGACTGATCCACTGCCTGATGCAGGGACACTGAAAGGCTCGATGTATAAAATCTATTGTCAGGTATCATTCAAATGTAGTAAGTTCTGATTCTATTTCCTGTTCTTAACTAATGGTTGGTGGTTGGTGAACTGCCCTAGTTTGCATGTGAGGATGCCCTTGGTCATGTGGGGATTTAAAGTACGTACAGTGACATCCTTTGCAAAAGGAAGCAACAGGTGTAATGGTAAATGTGGTTTTACTTTAGTGAACAAAGTCATACACAGTACCTCAAAAATGCCATACAGTAATTTCAAGACATTGATCATTTTATTTTTAATTTTCAATTTTGTACTTTTAACTTTTTCTTATCCTTTTTTCAGAACGTCATGTGGTAAACACACTGTGATAATAGTAACTACAATTAATTTAAATAGCAGTTGAAACTTCTATCTATACATTTTGCTCAAACAAACATTATAAGTGATGAGACAAACCTTATATTATGAACTTCACAGCCCTGATAGAGCCTTTTAACGGTTCTACAGGTCTACAGTACCAACAATCACAAATCTTGCAACATCCCACTGGGCTCAGCACGCCAGGGCTCATGCCAGATGGTCAAGACATCATGAGTTTGGATCTGGCTCACAACATATACTGCCTGCAAAGTAACATAGTCAACAAACAAAATCCTCTTATCTTTTTCCTTTGCCGGAAGACCCAGCACGCTGAACGTAACCTTGAAAGCACTTCTAACACTTTATCTATCTTCCCCTCAGTCTTCACTTTATTTCTGCCTGCCTTTTATGCTCCTTCTCTCCACCTCCCTGGAGTTGAAACACAGCATGGAGAAGAACCAGAACTGGGTTTGACTCCCTGTTATCCGAATATCAATACATTATCTCTCTGTTTGGCCTTTTCTCCTCAGTCTGCCATTTTCATCCTACACTGATTTTTTCCCCATTTTCAACCCGTTTTATGAAAACATAACATGCCTCTTCTTTACTCCTGCCCATTCTCCTCCTCTACCTCACTCTCCATCTATCAGTTTTTCTTCTTCTATCCCTCCATCCTTACCTCCACCCAGTTCCCATCCACTTCATGGAAGAGAACGCAGAAGGGGTCTGACTTGGAGGCTACATCTCGGTCCAGCAGGCTGGATGCGGTGACGGACAGCTCCACCCGAGTGACGCAATGCTGAGGTACAACACTGCGCGTTTGACCCTCTGTGGCTGAGCCTAGAGTGTAGGCCATGGTCTGGGGTCACAACCAATCACCCTGGAAGAAAAACAAAACTGAGAAATAAGTTAAAATAACTCAGGTGATTAATTTTCATTCAATTAGCTGATCGATTAATCGACTGATTGTTGCAGATCTATTGGACAAATTAAAAATCTGATCTAATGATGGCTCGAGATTAAAAGTTATGGGTTCACAAACATTTTTGCAATTCATCATGAGAGCTAACATGGCTGTCTGTACCAAGCTTAAATAGTTGAGACATTTCTCTCAGAACCAGCCTCATAATGTTGCTAGAGGAAAAGTCAGGGGACCACCAGAGTCAGTAGGATATCATTTGGGAGCCATTAAAGTATCTTTAATGATGTGATATTGAATTTTTTTTGCCAGAAATTGCCATCGAAATGAACTGTGGCTTGTTGTTACACACACACACACTGAGGGCTGGTGTCCAGGATAACATGCAGTTACTCGTGGTGATTCTTACATAACTCTAGCACTTTACAGATGCAAATGTGTGTGTTATGTGTGTCTCGCACTGACAGAAGACAAAATCATAAATTACTGGAAACACCATCACGGTGAGAAAATAAGATGCTAACAACACACTGGGTGTCCGCATCTGTTGCTAGGGAGAGGGTGCATTTTTGTAGAGAAATCAGTGGTTTACTGAGGCAGACTGTCATTAAATAATGTTGCAAAAGAGATTTACCTCTGTAGAGTTTACATAACATTTCACTGTTCAAAAAAATAAGGGAAAAAACTGTACAAAAATAAAATCAATAGGTCACTATTAATTGACCTGTGGTTTTACAGCACTCAGCAGACTAATGACTCTGTTTGACAAGACGTAACCGCAGAGTAAAAATTAAACACACACGCAGAATGTGAGCCTTCAAGATGATCCTGGTGTAGGTCATGGCAGCCCTCTGGAAACCACAGTGATTTCGATTATAAAGCATAACACAGACCCAGCACACACACACACACACACACACACACAGTGCTCTGAGCCCAGATCAACTCCACTGCAGAACCTCGAAAATGGTGAAGGCTCAAGCAAAGAGTGGAAAACACAAAGAGATAAACACGCATCTAGAAATACTCTTCTGAGTGTAATAAAAACTGTGTCTGAACATGTTGTTAACATGTCCTTCCCAATAATAACTTGTGTCCTGTTTGAAATGATTTTTCTACAAGCACTAAGGACAAATAAACAGCACAGCACCTTGTGTCCATAAAGGTGGTTTTGTTCTGAGAGCCGCATGCTAAAACGATGCCGTCTGTTGCTAAGAAACTAATGTGTCATAACCAGCGTGCTCCTCCCGCTCTGCTCCTGTGATGTCACACTGGTAGTGGTGATGCACTGAAAATACCAGAGCCATATTTTCATTCATTTACTCAGCCATTCACAGGCGGAGGAAAGCTTGTTTTGACTGGCTGAAATACTTTCACTCATTCATTCATTTTCACTGACTCGTTCATTGTCTTTTTACTCCTGTGTTTACTGATTGCATTAACAATGCCAGGTCCTTCATGGAGCTGGTTTCAGTGGAGTCCTGCACAGAAAGTGAGATAAACCCAGCAGAGGTCTGAATGATGGTTTAACTGCTAACCGAGGATCCTAAAATTAAAAAGGCAGTGCAGATTAAAAAAAAAAAAAAATTGAAACACAAAATGTCTTTTAGCATCTAACATCAACGGACACTGTTCAACACATATCAGACATGATGTTACAAAGAAATGGGGGCAGATGTTAAAGCAGGACATTTGCCTGCAACTCTCAAGACCGACAATCACAAACAAGGGGGTGTTAATCAACTTTTGACAATGCAGGTAGGAAAAACCTAATTTGAATGTCTTCCAGTGGTAATTCAAAAGCTGCAGATGCCGTAAACCTGCTGCACCATATCCACTGGAAATTACTTATTACTTATACTTATACTTATACTTATACTTATTAAAAAACAACAGTTCAGTAGCTTTGCCCCAGTAGCTTTGTCACCTCTCTGCAGGAGGGCAGAGCAGGAAAACCTGACAGAGGGGGCAGGTTAAGTGTGACTGACTGACTGACGAGGGGAAAAAACAGCATGGAAGCTGCTTCATACGTGTTAGCAGCGGAGCGAACTGTGTACACAGTCATTAAGTCTAATTACATGTCCTGTCTGCCTCATTCGTGCCAAAGTAGCTAACAGGCGCGAAGCGCAGACCGTAAACAGCAATCATTTAGAGATTTGTCAACTTAAATTGAACATGAAACAGGTCAAGACGGTAAAACAGCAACTCTCTCTCTCACACACAAACACAAACACACACGACAATCACCCTGAGAGCAAGGTGTTCAAGCTGTGCCATCCTCCCCACATCCTTCCTCATGTAACCTCTCCAACCAGCGGACTGACACGTTTTAAGCTGTGGTGTCATTTTGACAACGGAGCGCGCCTCCGCAGTCTCTCAGTGTCCCTCCAACTCCAACAGCACACGGCAACCAGCTGTTAAATCTCTAAAAAAAAAATCAACATCAAAGACGAACCAAATTTGAAAACTGAGGTGTCTCACTCACCTCCGAAAAGGACGGTCCAACTTCTTCGTTCTTCTTCTTCGTTTCTTTTAATTACCGCTCACAGCAAGGAGTTAAATTATAAAAAGAAAAAGAAAAACAAGCCCCCAACGCCACTTTTTCTAAAAAAGACTGAAAGCTGAAGTTGCCGTTGCCATTTTTTATCCCGAGTATCCTGGAAGGCGCAACAGAGTGTGGCCGTAAATCATGCTCGTAGTCCGGACTAAGCGCTACCCAGCGCCACTGACTGACCGAGCTCAATCAAGCTAACGGGACTAGCTTCAGACCGGAAGTACGGCGACCTCACTTACAAAATAAAAGCGTCACTGACGAAGCAGAGGCGAAGTGCTTCCGTCCGAAATGTTTGACTTATTTATTTCTGTTTTGAGAAACGACAATGCATCGTTTTTGTAATGCTGGTAGACTTTATAATTATATATTTGTGTGACAGAAGTAGTTCATGGTGCCCTGTTGATTAGTATGTTCAAAATAGAAACAGCCCTTTGAATCTGTACTAATATGGTGTGTTAAGTTATATTGTGGAAAACGTATTGTTCTAATGGCGCCCTCTTGTGGTTAATACAGTGAAGACACTGACACTGAAGTGTCTTCAACAACAAGCAACTTAAGGACCCAAGTTGGGGATGTGTGTGTGTGTATTGTATTTGTACAATTATTAAACAGCTACTTTTATAAGCATTGTTAAACAGTAAATGAAACAATGACATGATATATATCAGAGCCAGCTACAACATTACTGTGCTGCTCATGTGTGAATGGATCACTAATGTTAATCCAATAATAGTAAACTTTGCTGATCAATATCAAATATTTTTACTCAAGTAAACATTTGGATGCAGATCTTTTATATGTAATGGGGTAATTTATCTTATGGTATATGTAATTTTATTTATCTATACTTAAACTTTTATCTTCATAATGCACAACAACCACTGGTTTTCCTTGTGGACAATGATGGACAATGATGGACAATGTGGACAATGGTTTTTCACTGCAGGCATTTTGACTTGTCATAGCAGGAAAAGCACAGGTGTTACTAATAACAGTCGTGATGGTTCTGTTCTATTCTAGTGTCCCAGTAAGACATGACAGTGTGACAGTGAGCCAGTATGCACAATGTCACAACACTGACACAGAAGCAGCTAAATAAAATGTAACCGTTATGAATTCTATTTTTTACACCTGGGATTTTTTTAATGCTGTGCCATGTCAACACGTCTGCAGTGAAAAGGGTCTAGGAATTTGGGTTTGGGTGTTTCAGTGTTTAAAACTGTTGTTAACATTATACTCTAAAATATAAATAGGGCCTAAGTTCGAATTCTGAAACACTTGGATTACTGTTGGTAGCATGTATTGTCCTGTTTATGTGCATCTGTGGATCCTCAACACAGGAATACAGCAGAAGCAGCTGCACCATATTTGCACTACCAGTTTTAACCACAAGAGAGCGCCAGGCGAACACAAATGAATGGGAGTCCTCTGAATTCCTCACAAACAGGCACAGCTGCCGTAACAGCTGCTGGACAGACAAAGAGTTTGTTAAAAGACAGTCCAAATATTCTTTCTGGAAATCTTGCTGCATTTTTACACAGTTAACACATTTAAGTGAAACGTGGACTGGCTTTTGTCCTTGACATGACAGAAAGAAAGAAAATGACAAAGAAATCAACTGAAAACTCAAGATGGTCTTTTTTAATTCTCAGTTAACATTTCAGTGCAAACCAGAAAAAAAAATGAGAGAATGTCAAGCATACAGGCAATTTCTTACATTAGAACTCAAATCTCTATGAAAAGCAAAACAAGTTTTAACAAATAAGGTGCGTCAGGACGTCTCGTCATCCAGTGTCTCTACAGAGACTATAATGAAACTGAATGACCTGGAATACACAGCAATGCACAGGAAAGGTATAAGGTATAAGGTGTTCTAGTTTCAGAACTGGGAGCATCATTATTACATTATCAGTGCACTAAGAAACTAAATAAGTATCAGTAGTGATACCTGTGATTGTTACCTAGTGTGTGGCACATGCTTTTAGACATGAAATATACACAGTCCAACGTCTACAATTTACTTCTGTAAAAGTTTGAACTCAGTTTAAATTAGAATTTGATAAATACCTTTCAATAAAAAGACAGTTCCTTTCCATAATATCAGCATAAATAAATACGCAAATTGGACAGAGACCACAACCTAAAATGATCATTTGTCAGATCTTTTACTGCGAGTTCATGTATTATTGTGTTTTCACCGATGTGGCCTCTAATTATTGTAAACACAGTAACAGTGCAAAGTGACTCAGTACATAAGAGTCTGCTTATATATACTAAGGAAAGCTCTCACAGGAAAGCTTATTAGAAATCAAGCAATCCTTTAAACCACGGCCTCTAGTTTCACAGCAGCGTGCGTTGCCAACATGTCCTGGACAAAAACACTCGCTGCATCATCCTCAAAATAAGAAAACATCTCTCATACAACCTCAAATTAGTATCTTGCTTCTTAAGTGGCCTATTTAACCAAACTAATTAAAAAGCAGCCAAGACATGCCTCAGCCTTATTTGCTGACTTTATGTTGATTCTTTTACCCATGCAGGATGCAATGGTGAGGTTTACACAGAAAGAAATACACACCAAGTGTGGGTGTGTTACGTTATCAATATAAACAGTGTCACCACCAGAGTGAAGGATCAGGGCCATGCTGTCAGCTGCTTAGGTCAATTTACTGCTGAGACCCTAGAGGCCATTAAGTGCATAGTCACACATTCAACAACAGAGACTTTTGTCTTAAGATTACAAAATCCAAAAGCCAACTCTTCCATATACTCACAACACTGCATATACCACATAGTGGTCTCTTCACCATTCACACCGTTAGAGACACCAGCTCCTGCCTCATTGGATGCACAGCTGATCAAAGGTTTTTAATCACAAAGTTTGGCGTTAAAAATTTCACTCCATTTGTGGCAAGAGGAATGTTGTGCTAAAGCAGCGATTCACCCCTGCAGATGCTGATGAAGTGGAATACTACCCCTGAGAACCAGTGCTACTATCTTTAGGTGGATGAGAAATTCAGCCTGCTGTCCCTCAGACTCAGCCTCTGGGCTTCACTGGAAGATACTTTGTTCCTCCACAGCCTGAAAAGCGCAGTGGTGGAAAATGTAATATTCACTTTGGAAGAATTAAAAAAAAAATCCAAATATAGCTGACCTGAAGTAAAATAACAGGCATATGGCGTGGTCAAACTATTCCATGTGATATCATCAGACAGTGTAGGTGATAAACAAAACCCACAGATATGAGAGAGACACTATGACAGAACATTTACCTGATGAGCTGAAGCGCAGGACATGACTGTAAGGCTCTAACCAGAGCCTCCACTCCTAAAACACTGACACTGTTGCACTCCAGACTAGGAGAAATAAGCACATACACACATATTGTGTTAGGTTAGGTGTGTGGGGCAAGGAGCTCAAGGGAGGATGTACTGTAAAAATCAACTCACTGTTAATTGCAATAAAAACCCCAAATACAAAGAACACTCACATGAACTTAAGCTCTAAAACAAAAACTCAGACAATAAAAACATGAAATATCGTTGCGTTAAAGTGAGAAAATCAAGTCTTAAACCTACAAATTTTTGTGTGTGTTTTAAAAAACTCACTCTATTCTGGTCAGCTGTGGACAGAGAGGCAAAACTCTGGCCAGCTCCAGCGCCACTTCATCACCACAATTATTCCATCCCAGACTGGAGAGAAAGAGAAAGAACATTTCTAAAGAAACACTTCCAGTTAACCTTTAGATCGGCTCTGAAAATTGTCACATTTAAATCAGAAGGAACTTTCTTGACTATGACTAACTACTTTTATGTGTGAATCTGCAGGCTAGACTAATTTTATTCAATAGGTGGGTTTCACATGACGTCACTACGCAGTGGCGCGAGGGCGCCAAATTCAGATGGAAGGCAGGAAGTGTTTCAGCCTTTAGCTGACTGACACACTGGGAATCACACTGAGTACTGTACAACCAAAGTATTGCATGATCATTCTTACCCTACATCCTGTATGAGAGGACAGTGGGCCAGACTTGCAGCTACAGCACACAGCTCTGAAGTCCCAACAGAGGTCAGTCTGAAAGACGATACAGGAGAAGCAAACAATCAGTGACTCTAGTCATCCATCATCGCTGTCAATCCCTGAAACAACGGTAGAAGCTAATGAGTCTTACTGAATCCTAGTGAGGTTCTTCATGCACATTATTGCTTTAGAGAGACTCACTGATCCTTCATATCCAACAGTGTTCTCTGAAATACTAGACGAGACACACACAGGCATAAAGAACACAAACCTTAGGACAACTCTGACCAATATAATAAATGTCAATAAGAAATTTCAATGTGTGAGTGACTTACTCTAGCACTGTGATGTGTGTCATTGCTGGTAGAACAAGGGCCATCCTGGCAGCAGTGAGATCACCAAGACGGTTCCCGCACAGACTGGAAGCAGCACAAATATATGTTGTCATTTTTTACTGATGATATATGTAAAAAAAGATTTTTTAATATGAATTGTTCTCTTTAAATAAAATTCAAATATAGCAAAAATGTTATATAGCTTCTTTAGCCCTGCATACAAGTGCTGCACATGTGAATGAACACATAGAAAAACACTGCACCTTATAAAGTGTTTCACTTACTTTCCAAAAGAGCATTTACAGGAATGAGCCACATAAATAATAATGTCACATTATGTCCTTACTATAGCTCCTCCAGATGACTACAGCTGATCAAGGCCGCCAGCAGCTTGTCTCCTGATGTGTCGCTGATCACGTTCTTTGAAAGACTAGGGGATGGACAGGCACAGACACATGACATTACGTATGAATTTAGTAGTTTGATGTTCTTTTCTTTTCACCACTGGGTGGAGCCAAACTCAACAATATTCAAATTCTACACAGGAACATTAATAGGAGCCATGAAGCAATTTGCAGCTGCAGTACAGATACTATATATATCAACAATGAAATGTGTAATGAATAAATGGTTACAGCATTTAACATTACTCACTGAGCCACAACACCGTTTGTGACTGTCAGTCTAACTCTTGGCTGCTGGCGAACGGGAACAGCTGGTCCCCATAAAGCAGGTGGTAATTGTCCAATAAAACAGCAAGTTTGTTTTGAGTGGCTTTCACTTATCACCAGTACGATCAAGCAGAGGGCAAGCCTATGATTTATAGGTACAAAATGCCAAAGCAGTGGAATGTTTCATCAATTAAAACTTGGAGAGCAGTAGGGTAATCGACTGCTTTTATTTATGAATACATTACTTTTAGGTTTTGGACCAGTATCATGTCTTGTCTCTCAAGTGTAAAAACGACTGTTCAGGATCTAAGAAACTGTTTCTACAACTGGACCGAGGCTCTGTTTGGCATCAGGAACAAAAATTATCGTGGAGAAACATAAGACCGTCCCGCCAACCTGATCTTCCTGAGCTCTGTCCAGATAGGAAGGAGTCTGGTCAGCTCCTCTACTCCACTATCAGCCATTTGCCAGCACTCCAACCTGAAACCACAAGAGATCCAAGATCGCTGATGACAAGTTTTGTTTCATGACAGATTTAAAAGAGGTTAATCACATTGGCTTATGTTCAGCAGACTATCTGCACGTGTGGAAAAACTCACTCTATCTCCTCCATTCGTGTCAGTCCTTCCATAGCAGCTAGGAGATCCAACACACTGCTGGCTTCTGTCACTATATTATTTAGCCTGGCGCACACGCACACACACACACACACACACACACGCACACACACATAATTCACATGAAAAGGGTCAAATCAACCTACCAAGCAACAGGGTGTTAAAAAAAATCAACATCTCATTTAACAAGGATTTATATCCATGCAAGCATGATGTGTATTTATGTGCTGTATGAACAACGCTGACATTTTGTTCTGACGCTGCAGATCATCAGCGAGCAAGGCTTTACAGCTTATCACTATGAGAGCTCGGGGAATGATACATTTCCCCTGGGGGGTGGGGGGGTAATCAGACCCTATTCCTTCACGATGCAGTTCATGTGGAGGTGATGACAAGCAGGTATGACGAGCTGCAGCAACGGAGGCTGCAATGTGAGCAGTGAAGCTGCGGCTTTGGCAGTGACACTGCCAACGAATGCATGACATTAAATAGATCAGATTTTTAGAGTGGCGCTAGATATGTGTGAATGAAACTGTCAGCTCGACTGCAGCAATGAAAGTAAAGACATCTGCTTGAAATAGATCAGCGGGCTTAAGCCACTACATGAAATAAATTAAATTACAACTGCGTGGTGATTAGCCACATTTTACTGTAATAAGTTATGCTCATTACTTTTATATGGTTTACTCTATCATCCTAATGAGAATGATGAATGAGACTGTGTTTCTTACTTGAGACTGCGTATAGAGTGGATATTCCTTAGTGCCTCTGCCAGAGACACTCTGCTGCTTTCACCCAGGTCCACACCGTCCAGACTTAAGGTACAAACACAAATACACACACCACAGAGACACAGAGAGAGAGAGAGAGGAAGAGAGGGACAGAGAGAGAGAGAGAGAGATAGAGAGAGAGAGAGAGAGAGAGAGAGAGAGAGAGAGAGAGAGACACACGCAAAGACACACACACACGCAGTTCATGACATTGAAGAAGCCACTCGTTCTGTATCCAGATATTTTTGTACATGATCATTCACATGCACATATGTGTGCATGTGTCTTACCAAAGGACTTCCAGATGAACGCACTGTCCCAGTGCTTTGACCAGCTGCAGCCCTCCAGCCACAGACCATACACAATGAGACAGACTGGAGAAGACAATTCAAATGATAACACTGCCATATGTTCATTTACTGTATGAGCATTGTTTTCATTTTGTACACGATGAGAACCTCATCTTATTTACACGGTGGCTGATTTGTACACAACTATATACATGAACTAACTCTAAAAATTTAAAATACTGTACACAACATATGTACTGAATGTTAAATTCTTACTTGAGCGACTGTAAACAGGGAAACATTCTGGTCATATTCTCAGCTGCGGTGTCACTAATCATGTGACCTGACAGACTGGGAGAAAGAGAAAGGAAAACAATGAGTGTGTTGCCCAGGAATACAGCCAACAAATATTTAACTCTTGTGACCAGGGGAGAGGTAGAAAGTACTTAATAATAGAATGGAGAACAATTTAAAAGTATTGTCTTTTTCTTTGAAATTAGAAATAATGATCCTTTAAGTTTATATTTAAAAAGAGAGGTAAAAGAAAGAACAGATTTTTTACTGTGCATTTGGATATGAGTGTTAATCATGGCTGCTGCATCTGTGTATGCCTGCCAGATGGTTTGAGAATCCACTACCTGGCAATAAAGTTTTCTGATTCTGATATAGTGAATGTTCTAAGGACCTCTGTACTACCCATGGTGCACACTGATGTACACTGACAATTAAAGTAAGACATAGTAAGAAAGGAGCAGTGCTCCTGAATTAGACTCTGAATGATGGCAATGAGAAGAAATGGAACAAAAATTCTCTACACAAATGTGTTTGTGTATGTGTTACTTACTTAAGGGACTGAACAGTTAAAGACTGCAGCAAGGCCTCTGAGAGCGTCTCCACCACAGTTTCACACATCTCTTTGGAAACAATGCTGTGACAGACAAGAGCAGATACTTGTCAAACTGAAACTTTAAAGCAGGCATTAGTAAAAGTGTTGAACGTGACAAAAAGCTCTAACCTGAGGGAGGTGAGTTTTGGCAGCGAGGGCAGAAGCGAACAGAGACACTCGGCTCCCTCTACACCCAGGGTATTGTGGGAAAAACTGTGAATAATGAGAGCAAAAATGATTTTTTATTGAGTTTTCTTCCATGATTTACAAAGCTATTTCCCTTGCATACAGCCATGAACATATTACATAAAAACAGAAAAGAGAGTACTAACTCCAGCTCTGTCAGTAAAGGACATCTCTGGATTATGCTCCTCATCAGTGAAAGGTGGTTCCCCTGTAGTTCACAGTTCAAAAGGCTGAAGCGTATGGGAGAGGGAGAGAGATTAACACCTGCTCCTTTTAGGACCTGCTGTTATTAGCTATGTAGACAAATGTTTGGATCACTTTGGATCAAAAAAATGTACCCTATTTTCTCTGTAGCCACTGACGGAGCTGGATCGGCGAAGTTACTGAAAGACAAAAAGTTTGACATCAGAAAGAGACAATTCAACCGCCAGCTGAGCTACACAGGAGCACAGATGTTGGTTTCATATTTTACAGCTTAAAATATATTACCTGTCTGAAGTCAGTCCAGTGGATTTCATCAGAGACAGGTGTAGTGTTGAGCGGTGCACCCTTCAAAATAAATGTTTGAAAGATTTATTAATGAATATTGAATACTGAATATTTGTAAAGAGCGTATAAAGGGTGTATTGGACTCGTGCATGTGTGTTTACTTGTATTTGCATGTCTTACCTGATAGTTTGAATGTTGCTGCTGAGCTCGAGACAGCAACGCACTAAACTAATAGCTTTTTCAGCTCTGATCCAAGACTCTTCAATACTGATGAGAAAAGACAGAGTGTGATACAGTTCAGTATTTTAACTATAGAATTCAGCAGAAACACAGAAGTATGTTCAGCCGTGACAGAAAATTAGATTATCAACAAAAGCAAAGCTAAAAAAAAAAAAAAAAAATTCTTCACCTATCACTGCTAAAACTCACCCTGTGTAATGTTTGGTTAGTGTTATCATTTCTACCAAGACTACCAGCTTCTGACTTCATATGTTATAGGATAACAAGCTTCAGCAAAATGGATACATTCCTAAATAAGCTGTGATCGAAGCTGGTCTTCCCAGCACAGGCTCCACCTGTCGTACTCCTCCTCACCTGACACTGCATCCCCTCTGACCGATGTGCAACGCTTTCACAAAGTCTTCAATCCACTCTGACTGCAATGAATTGTTCTTGAACCTGTGGACCAACCACAGAACAATCATTAACCACTAACTTTCAGATGACCATTAAGCATCAGGAGCAACCTGACACCCTTAGAATGATGAGCCAGGTCTTTCATCTTAGACATTTCTACAAGATCACAACTCAAATAAAATCTTCAACAATGAAAATCACCAAAGTTTTCGGATAATAAAATTTGCAGTATCTTATATAGAAATTACATCTAGATATTTTATTAAAAAAATATGATATGTCTGTTACAGAGAAGCTGTTAAATGGTGTAAATATAGAGATGTACTTACTCCAGTTTGGTCAGACTGGGACAGTTAAACACGATCTCTGCGATTCTGACCAGATGTTCACGTTCCAAACTACTCTCTCTGACACTGGTGGAGAGGCAGAAAAGATGGAAGAGAACAAACAAATAACTAAACACATGAGGATTGTTTGGTAAGCTCACACATTTCTTCAGCATATTGTATTCATGTTTTAAAACTTTGTACAAGTTTCTGTCCGTGCATCATGACAGGGACATCCCTGTGTTTAAAGTGGGTGAAAGTAGAGAATCTGAGTGGCCTTGAATTTCACAGACTTGAACATACACACCCACGCTGCTGGGTTTACGAAAATAGAGGCCATTGTGGTGAATTCTGTTTGATGGGGCACAAGGTCAGGGACAGCTCACTCATCAAAGGAGTACTACAATAATGAGACAATCATATGAAATTTAACTTCTGTTGCCTTACCTCAGAGTTTTTTCACAGCCTCCATATTGTCTGAACCAGATAAGACACCTCTTCTCTGCTCCCAGACTACCAGCAAACATCAGACAGTTGAGTTCATGGACAAACAAAATGGGAGAGAGATACTTTTCATTTAATTCATTCAATTCATTTAATTCACCATTCATTTAATTGATTTCTTTGCTAGAAAGAAAGAAGAGGAAGTCTTCACACACACACACACATACACACACACACACACACACACACACACACACACACACACACACACACACACACACACACACACACACACACACACACACACACACACACACACACACACACACACTCTTCTCTAGTGTACAGACTCACCTGACTTCTACACCAGAGACGTCATCACAGGTACACAGTGCGCTGGCCACGTCCAACAGCCCCTGCTGGGTCAGGCTATTGTTGCTCAGACTGCAGACAAAGACATGTTGAAGACCACAAAAGTATTTTTATATATGAATACTATATATTTTATATTTACTATTTTTATACTTTACTATCATCATGTGAGTAAGAAAAAAATACTGGATTCATTTATGTATTTTATTTTGAACATTTAACATGAAAAAAGACAGGAGCCCTTTTTTTCCCAGCAGATGTTTTCACTAGTCACAGTACGAAAGCACAGATGTAAACAATAAAATAAATAATGGCTGAATTCTATTTAGGTGCTTCAGTTTCCTGGTATGGTTCCTGCTGCCTCACTGTCACAGAGCCATTGTTAATGTTATTAGTAACATTTGTGCTTTTTCTTCTAGTCAGTGTCAAAATGTCTTCTGTGAAAAAAGATCTGATTAAAATTTTACTATTTAACAGTTGTGCAAAATATTCCAGCTGAACACACAAAAAACAACCAAAAAGAAATATAAGTTTAAAAAAAACATGTAGTCCATTTTTTTAAGAGTATGTGGCCTGTTGTTGCCTGTTGCACTGAATAATTTTTGACTTGGTATTATTTATTTTGTACTTTTCCATACCACAGGCCTGGCTGTAGAGTAGAACATTAAAAAGGATAAAAAGGTTTGTTGGTCATAGGGATTAACTGAAAACCCTTTTCTATTTTTAACAAACCCGTCATTAGTTCTTTATATCTGCTGCAAATTAATATGGAACTTAACTTAATCTTAATATTTTCAATATTTCGTATCTTACTTGACAAAGCTGGTGATTTTAAGCCTTGGTAGAGAATCCATGAGACGCTTCACTCCTTCATCTTTCAGTTGGTTACTTGATAAACTGCAGTCAGAAGAAAGACTTGCTTATTGTCCATAGTTCAATAAGAAAGCAATGGTTTGTGCATGGGTACGTGGGTGTGTGCTGAGGTATGTGAGAGTGTGTGTGTGGCACATACTCCAGGTTAGAGAATTGAGGGCCCTGCAGCAGGGTCTGAATCAGTCTCTCCATGTTGTCACTGTCGAGGCTAAAATGAGTTAACCTGCGCACACACAGTCAGTGAGACAGGGAGACAGACAGTCACAGATGTGGAGCGTTCACAACGTTCTTTTTCTTTTTAATGATAAAATACTCTCTTTCTGTCACACAGCACGCAGAGTACACAGATCTTAGGGAACCCAGTACCATCCTAGGATACTTCAAATTGACACCTGACACTGCCAATTCCTCTCTCTTCTTTGAGTTATCATAAACTACTATTTATGTCAAAAAATCTTTTTTTTAACTCAGTGGTTGACAATATGTTGTACATTCTTTCAGTTTAGCAGTTTAGACAGCAAAAAAAAAAAAAAAAGCAAAAAAGCGAAACAAAGTTGACAGCACATATTTATCTAAACAAAAATGCAGGGAGGGTGGATAGTCTCATCTATCTAGAGTTGAAGGAAAAAAAATGCTGGAAAGTTCCGCCACCACTGCCCTCATTCATTTACATGCTGAACCACATGCCCTGGCAGTCAGACTGAAAGAGAAACTAGGAGAAGCTTGATCTGATATAATGAAGGTACAATGAAATCTTGGAAACGTGACAAACTGAGCAGCCTGAAAACCAAGCCAACCAGTTTTTTTTTTTTTTTTTTTTTTGGGTGTATCAGTAGACAATGCACAAAACAGTTGTATGATCACAGACCTGCAGCTGGCTTCTTCTGCTTTCACTCTGTCAAAGTGGATGAAGCATTCACTCTGAGGCCTGAGGAAAAGTTCAAAGCACCAAATCACCAACCAAAACATTATCCATGGCACATATCAATAAATGAGAAGCAAACAGAATTATTGCAGGAGCCTATTTATTGTATTTCCTCAGATGTAACACACACCAGTCTCGTACCTGAGCTCTACTGATCTGGCTCGCTGACTGACCGTCAAACAGCTGACCAAAATCAGTGCCCCTGCTGTGGAGAAGGTGCTGTTGCTGAAACTGGAGGAAGAGAGGGAAGAGTTACACAAAATTACACAAGAAGGTAATCAAATAATTGGTGAGAACAAATGTTTGATTTAATAACTTCATGGTTGTAAGTTAACTATAGTCACTTTTTGTGAAATAATAATTAACAGCATATGTCAGTCTGATTTTTTCATTAAGGACTCAATTTTTTTTTCCATCCTCCATCTGTTTATCTATTAATATTCCCAACAAGGATCATTTAAATTTAACATGATAACCTAAATTAAACTGTAAACAACTGCAGAAATGTTTGCTCACCCTAATTAAAGCATATACAGTATGTGTGCATGTCTTACTTGAGCCGCTGCAGCGATACCATCTTTGGTATGACTTTGAGAAGATTCTCGATGGCCTCGTCTTTCATTGAGCTGTGAGACAAACTGACACGACATAAAAGCACAGTAATGTCTACCTGTTAAGTAGCAACATGAAATACTACCTGGTGGATAAACTTACTCCAACTCCAAATGGGAGTGACACTGGGCCAGTCGCCTACATAGCAGGGTTATATCAGATGGCAGGAGACTGCTGTTGTTAATCCTACAGAATAAAAGAGTTTATTTCACTTTTCTGTATATTAATTCCAAAATAAAGAAATGAGTACAACTAACAATTATTTTGATTACTGATTAATCTGCTGTTCATTTTCACAGTCTTTTGTTCAATAAAACATAAGAAAATGGAAAAACACTCATCACAGCATCCTACAATCCAAGGTTATGTCAAATTTAAAATAATGAGACCAAGAAGAGCAACAATTTCCCATATTTGAGGGCCTCAGACATTTTGTAGATTTTTTTTTTACTAAATCAATTAATTGATTATCAAAATATTTCAAATTAATTTCCACACTAAACTTGTCAGCAAGTCTAATGTGCTCCTCTCAACTCTTTATCAGCTTACTCTACCTGAACATCTTGAGCTGCTGTTTGTCATCACTGAAAAATAAGACAAGCACAGACTTAGCTTGTTAACGGACAAATCAAAATGTAGACAGCAGCGTTCAGATGTGTTTTCATAAATGCAACTTTTCTACCTTTTGTCAGAGCAGAACTTCAGGATCACCTTCTCTCTCCCTCCATCACTGTAAAACCGAAAAGACGCTGTCAGATTAACATGTTCTGCACATCAAAGCCAGTTTATAGTTAACAGGACTATTATCTCTGTGATCAGTTAATCTCTATGCAAATATGTATTTTTTTATTTTTCCTAAGCAGATAAATGAGCTGTTCAACCGTTCTTACAGTTCAAACTGGCAGGTTGCCATGTAGGTGAGGCAGGAGCTCACTCTGTTGCTGTTCTACTAGAAAACTCCTTAAATGCAAAACAAAGAGTACCTGATGTCAATTTCTCTTAAGCTGTTACAGGAGCACAAAGCACCGGCCAGCATCACCACTCCTTCCATGCTGAAGCCATTGTTACTGGCACTGAAAAACACACATAATCCCAATAAGCCAGGAGGAAGGACATAGTTTAGCTCAACGTCAGCTGTTTCTACTGAATAATGCCTCGGGGAAAATGGAATAGATAGCATTGGCACATTTTCTTTGGAATCTGTTCAGTGAGAAAACAATAGTCCTGCTTCTGCCAACTTACTTAGCTTACATCAACTGTCTAACGACAACAGTTTTGTCTGTCCCTCCTCTATCGCAACAAACTGTAGGCACAAAATGATGTCGCCAAGATCACTTATTTTATATATATATATATTTCTAATTAAGTGGAGTTCATTTTGTGCATGAGTCTTACTTGATTTCCTGGATGTTCCTAAGTTGCGGCAGGACATCCAACAACTTCCTCAGACCTTTGTTGCCTAAACAGTTTCTGGACAAACTGATAATAAAGAATGTGGAGTAAATGACAGAAGAAAGAGAGACATGAGAAAAGAAAAGAAATAAACAGTACAACAAAAGAAACACTTTAGTCAGGCAAAAAATATAAAGACAGTGTAAAAACTATAAATAACAGAATTTTAACTTGTGTCTGAAATGAACGTGGAGACACATGATTACAGTTAATCCAAAAAGAGGTGCATGAGTTTGTTTTTTCACCGTATACTGAACATCAACAGTGATCCTGGTTCACTGTGTAAGGAAACATGACGAGCAAGATAACTGCAAATATTAGAATGTGAGGGTGCGTGAAAGGCAGGTTCATCCAGGACAAGCTTTTGTACACAATGGAAATTTTTACAGTAGCAACACTATACAGTTCATGAAGCCCCTGAAGAGATACTTAAGCAAACTGAATAGTTTAAACAATATAATAAGTCTTTACTGAGAGACTGATGAAAGTCACATAGTCACAGTTTGCTGACTTGGCAGCAGTACATGTGCGGCATACACAAATTCCACAGTGCTAATTGTAGCGGCTCTGTTCCTGCCATGTTTTAGACACACATGGTAAATACAAATAGAGCCTCTGCGTGAGGGGTGAACGCATTAATGCAGTGACAGAGTTTCTACGTCACCAAATTACAACTCAAAGTTGTAAATGTGGAAGGTTTTGGAGTTGCAGACACAGGTGTCAGTGCTTCAGTGTGTTTCAGTGTGTATATGGTTTTTGAGTGTGTGCGCTTCAACTATGTCTTTGCGTGTATCTTACTCCAGCACAGTGAGATCACAGGAGGTCCCCAAGCTCTTCCACACTCTCACCAGATCAGTGTGCAGCAGACCACAGCAACTGAGACTGACAGAGGCAACAGATTCAGGATTACCATCATAATCAGTACTATCTGTCAATGCTGAGTAATATCGGTCTCATTATATGTATTATTGCTCCCATCCTTGGGCAGAATAGCCCTGACTCTATGAACAAATGACACTGGCATAAAGTCTGTAGCCCGGAAACAAAACCCAGGTAACAAAAAAGCATCCACAAAAGAGTAAAACACTGAGAACGCAAACTCAAAAACAAGACAACAGAGGTACGTCCAGAGGGAACACAAGGATCAAACACAGGAGCCACAACAATGAGGCAAGGGATCACAGGTGGAAACGGAGACAGGACCATAGGAACACACTTGGAGACAACAACAGATATAGACTCAAGGGAGCAACGAGACTTCTATACACTGGGTTACTAGCAACAGGTGATTCACATTAGGGCAGGAAATGGACAAAGACAGGAAGTAGACTACGAACAGATACACAAGGAGCGGAGCTTCAAAATAAAACAGGAAATACACCAGAACAAATCTCAACAAAATACTTAACAATACTGCGCAACACAAAAGTTCATAAAGAGTCACAGCCTTTTATTTTAGAATTTCATACGATCTCTTTCTGCATTACACCCAACCCCAGCATCCTGTTGATTATTACTGTGGTAGTGACACTGTGGCAATAATTCATTATCATTATCAACTTTGTTTGTAGAGCAGCTTTTGCACAGCTGATCACAATTCAAAAGCCTTACAGGTGACTACTAAAGAAGCTCATAATAAGAGAGCACAAATATCAAGATGTCAACAATTTGAAACTAATGAACACGAGAAATAAAAAGGATAAAACCAATAAAACAGATCAGAACTGAAACAGGTAACTTAATACATACCAGAGTGTTTTAGATGCTTCATCTGCAGACTTTTCTCTCTCTCCAGAGAACATGATAGACACCTGAACAGGATCTGGACTAGACTGTAGTCTAAAACATAAAGAGACCACTGTTCAGAACTGAATTAAGTAATGTCTGTGGCCTAAGATTATTACTGAACAATGTATGGGCATTTTCCAGCGCTGGAATACTGTAAAATACTGAAACACTGGAACCTTAAACCTTAACCTTAAACAATTTAATTTAAATACACACTGACTGTTTTTCCACAGGAGTCAGTAGTGGTAGTAAAAAACTGGCACCATGGACATGCCTGATGGGAGTTATTCTGCATTTGTTTGCGCTGTACACGTGAACTTTGCATGTGTGCATTTATAGCATGCAACGCACATTACAGGTGTGTTTGTACCTGATGTTTAGCTCCACCGCTGCAGGGCAATCAGACAGCAGAGCAGTCAGAACCACCAAGCCCTCAACTGAAGAGCAGCTGTCATTGAGACTGAGAAAAGACACGTGAACATCAACAAACTGCTGCCGTTCATTTATTTATCGGTGCTGAACACTGTTTTTTTATACTTGCCTATCCTTAACCACTCTAAATTTGATAGAGTATTAAACATATTTTTGTAATATCTAGACATAATAGCAGTATAGCAAAATTGAATATTGTACGTCAAACACTGTGAAAAACATTATGCAGAATACATGTAGCTTTATGTTCAATTCAATTCAATTTTATTTATATAGAGCCTTCCACAATCAAAATTGTCTCAAAGCGCTTTACAGAGACCCAGAGCCTGACCCCAGAGCAAGCACTTAAGGCGACAGTGGCAAGGAAAACTCCCTTTTAACAGGAAGAAACCTTGAGCAGAACCTGGCTCAGATGGGGGACCCTCCTGCCGATGGCCGGGCTGGGTGAAAGGAGGAAAAGGAGGAAGATAGGACAGCTAGGAAGTTTTATATCATGATATATCATGTGCTTTGTGATGGATAGTTTGGTACATATCCAGTCTTACACGATCTTGTTGGTGACATTGAACTTTGGCAAAAACTGAGTCAGTGTCTTCAGAATTTCCACATCCCACTGGCCTCCAGATAAACTAGGGATGATACATACACAGTACACACAAACAGAACTTCATTAACATTTGATTTGAATATATATATACACACACATTATGTGGTACTAATCAGTGCAAATCAAAAATAAAACCATAAGTTGATAACTGGCTGTTTTTAATGTTTTCTGTTTCTGTTTTGGTATGCTGGATCCCTGGTAGGGGGTTTTTTAAAACTGAATAAGTGTACTTAGGGCAACTTACTCCAGGACAGACAGGGCAGGGCAACATGCCAATGAATTTGCAACTTTTTGCATTTCAGGCTTGTTCCATTTCTGGTTCAACAAGCTGGAGAAAAAAGGGGGACCAAAAGATAGAAACTTAAAACAACAAAATAATAACACAGATATCAACAATAAAAATAAAAATCAATGTTGAAAACCGTAATTCGAATCAAATTGCAATCAATATGCACAGAAACTAAACAAAGTTAATTAGATGAAGTCTTGGTCTAAAACAAAATTCAAGGTAAATGCACTTTGCTCACAAGCATAATAACTTAACTTCAAAGCGGGAACAAAGTTCTCCAAGGAGACTGGCCATACACATAAGTTCTTAGTAGTTAAGTAGTTAACAGGTGCGGTGTATTGTTTAATGTCTTACCTGATTGTTGGTTCAGACCTGCTGCACAGGGGAAGACATAATAAGACGGGAATACACAAGACAGGATTTCAGTATGTTCAGTATTTGTTTTATGGTTTTATTAGTTTTCTGTAACCATAAAACTCACCTTTTCACGTCCGAGGTTTGGGAGAAACTTACTGTCACTTCTTTCATCGCACTGCAAAAAGACACAAAAGTCTATATTGTGTAACAGGCTTGTAATGATTTTTACTTGATTCGCTTTTGCTTAATTGCTTTGAGGTCTCTAAAATAAGTTTGGAAGAATCTAAAGTTGCATGTGAAGGAGAACATATGTTGGCTGCAAACAGGGTGACAGTACCAAAACAGCAGAAGGAGGTGAACAATATACAGTCAATAAACTGCAGTCAAATGTGTGAAGTTGAAAGTGTGTTGAAGTGTTGAAATGTTGAGGAGCCTGTGTGGATGACATGTATGGTGAGATACTGATTCCTGTGTATTTGTGAATACGTGTGTAAACATACTCTGCATGAATATGTTGGATGTTCGAACATGAAGACATTTTCCCAATGAGATAGTCCACCGCTTCCAGCGAGCTGCTGTTTCGACTCACCCTGCAAATTGCACACACACACACACACATTAACCTCTGCAAACATACACACCCACACACAAAACAACCGTGTGCACAGAAATTTTGGCTAAACAGCAGCAAAGTCTTGAGGCAGTGTATCATAGTAAATAAAAAACAGCAGTCTCTTCAGGAGTATGAACTTACATCACAGAGACCAGGCTTGGTAGTTTGGTGAAGATGTCGGCTACGTGTTTGATCCCTTCGTCTTTCAGATTGTTGTCACTTAGACTTTGACACAAAAACACATAAACAAAGCTTCAAATTTTAGATCTGAATCAGACAACGTGTTATTTACTTTAGCACTGAAATTAACATTGTACATGAAAGACAGAAAATATACTTGATTTCAGTGATGTCTGGACACTTCTCCAGAGCAGAAGCCAAACTAGCTGCTCCTGTGGCAGTCAGAGTGGCACCACAAAACCTTGAGAAGATATAGATAAGATATAGACAACCAGTTAATCACTAATACTACTACTAATAAAAAACTTTATTTATACAGCGCTTTTCAAATGAAATAAAGTTAGGACAAAAAAGGAAAAATCTGAGTCTTACTCTAGTTTTCTCAGGGTAGTGAATTCAGGCAAAATGGAGGATAACCTCTCAGCAAACTTGTCACCATACTTGCGGCTGCGAAAACTGAAGGAGCACAGACAGTGAAAAGGAACGCGTGCCATTCACAATGAAACAAGCCTTAGTGTTGGGCTGAAAGCTGAGATGCCAGCACTCAAACAAAATATGTCAACACAACACAAGCTGAACACAACACAAACTGAAGTGTCACACAAATTAAGAAGTGTCAGTCGGCTGGTGATTACTTTCTACATAATTCATAGGATAATTATTGATATTGTTGCGTTTATATCACCAGTTTAATTTATTGTACAGTCATTGGTTAAAAGGGGCCCCTGAAGAGAGCTCCACCCCTTGCCCGTAGGACAGTATCCTCGTCTTACCCCTGGGTAACATTATATTTTCATACTGTATGCAATAAGCCTGGTATAAGAGCATGGAAGCTCTGTGTGATACTGGCACTGGAACCAGTGGCACAAAGACCTTGAGATCTGTGGGAGAGACATACTGTTGACTTGTTCATGCCATTATCTCTGACTGTGTTCATGTGGAGACTTGCCTATGCACAGTACACAGCTTTGCGTCTTGCTGTTTGAGTCTACTTCGCGGAACTCCAAGCTTTTACCACTGTTTGCCAGCTTAGTCCCGGCCAGTTTCACTTCAGGCACCTTCTGCTTTTATAGTTTTTGTTTTATGTTTGAGTTGATTTTGCCTGGTAAAGGTCCTCTGGAGTTACATGTAACTGTACACACTGTGTGGGAGTTCATTCTCTTTTAAACTGGTCTGATAAAATACCCTGTAAAGGTGTCAGCTGCCATCTTTTTGTACTTGAGTCCAGCTTACTGTATGTTTACCTATTACAGAAATACTCAGCCAACCACAGGCACACAGCAGGAATCAAAGTGCTCCGGGCAGTGTCACAGTATGTGGTGACAGGTGGCCAATCAGCTACAGAATGTCAAAGAGGCAGATCCCTCCACAACCTCTGTGTAATTGCTCACTTAACATCCGAATGCTAAACGCAGGTTTTCAGATTCTTGACGGCTTAACACTGTCTACTTCATCATCCCCATCTGTTACTACTGTGGTTTTTAATTGCCCCTTAAGTGCACCGACCCTCTGGTCATAAAAATAGCTCACAGCCTCACATCTCCTGTACCTTAAACACTTTAACTGTGCACACACACTTGACTGATTGATTATTGACAGACATTAGAATTTGCTCCAGCAGAGAGAAAATGGTGAACATCACGCACAGTACACAACAAACTGTGCTTCAGATGACGGATGTTTTTAACTTTGAACAGAAAGGCTAATTGATTTTAATTCTGAAAGTGTGTGTGCGTGTGTATTGATTCGATGTCTCATTTTGCTTGTGTAAGTGCTTGTGTCCACTTACCTGAGGTAGTTAATGTACTGACACCTGGGCAGGACATCTAAACACTCCAGCTCCATTGTGCATGCTCCAATGTCCAGCCCAGTCCTGCCATTATCACCTACTGAGTTGACTACAAAAGCCAGAGCATCAATATCATTAGGCAGTAGGCGGATGTTGCGCAGCTCCAGGATGGGTCTGAGAGCCACAACCTCCCTGGCCAGTTGGCGGTCCTGGCTCTCCTGGACACAATGGCAAAGCTCAAGTATCTGGGGAGAAAGAAGGTCAGTAAGGAAGGAGCCAGAGAAGAAAGGGTAGCCAGAAAAACAGTTCACCAAGTTTACTTCTGTTCATTCTACCTTGGGTCCAGTCAGGGTGTTGCTGTGGCACAGGTTGTTTAGCAGTTTCAGAACAAGGCCCTGCCGTTTTTGGACCCAACTTTGGACTCTCGCTCCACCAGAAGCCCCAGCTAATTGAACTAAGGCTGGAGTGCAGTGCTGGGAAGCCAGACCACATACATATAAGTGCAGAGAGTCAGTGAAGACTGTCCTCTGGTCTGACTTGGTCGTCCAACGAGTTTTCAGACTGAATCTGAGAGAGCAATGAGGAAGAAGAGAGCACAGTCAATATTTTGATTAGATTACGATTAGCGTACACACCTACATTATATTGCTGTGTAATGGTCAGTTCCCAGTCTCTTCAGCCAGATGAGAATTAATAAATATTTATCTCTATTTATGTTTCTACTTTTGCGTTTAGAGAACAAAACTAGTGACAAATTTTACACTGAGATCTGAGGGGTTTTGGTGTTTGCATGGATATTTTATACCTAGTCTATGTCAGTGTACTAGAAAACGTTTTGAGTTTTACTTTCTGTGTAACATTCAGCAACCTCATCATAAAATACACGGCTAAAACTGTTTTGGCATTTTTGTCTCTCTTACACAGATTACAGTGTATATACAGTGTACATATACAGTACAGTGTATATATAGTGTACATATACAGTACAGTGTATATATAGACAGAAAACATGAGGAGGCAGGTGGTTTGACATGCAGCAAACATCTCCTGCTGGACTGAAGCTGGATAGGAACACGATTAAACCTGTACTGAAAACTGTTAACAGCATAAAGTCTACTGACAAAATAAAGTGCAGATTTTCGGTCAGTCAGTTTCTTGTCGTTTGAACACCTAGCTGACAGGTGAGGTAGCAGCAACAGGCTTTTGTTGCGTGTCAGTGGACACCCCTGTGCAGTGTCACATCTCACTTTCAGAGCCCCCCACAACTGCTGATCCCCTGGGCTTCCGCTGCTGTGATTGGATCATCCACTTAGTGCCTGCATCAGTATATTTCTGATCTCCTTTTAGGGAGGAAGGTCAGACACGTCTCATAGTGTACTCAACTTACCCAGCTCATCTTGCTTCCATGGCTGAGTTATTCTTGGAATACAGTGCGACTTTATATGGCCAAATTCTATAGCACTCTTCCGCTTGTGTCAATGTCCAGATAATCCAAAAATATCTCTGATCACTAATGATTTGTGTGCAATTTTTTAAATTTCGTTTAGATAGAAGCTCCGAGCATAGTTCATACTTTAACAGAATTACGATTATTCATTTATTATTTTGAATTGATTATGAATGAGATCATTTTTCAAGCTTATGTTACGAGGCTCTATTTTGGTGGCAGTGCAAACAGGTTGGTGTTTACCTGACCTGAAATCTGAGACACCATCTGTGTAAACTCATTCAAAGGTGGCAACGCAAAGCACATTTGGTATAAATAAAACTATAAAAAGCCACACACACAGAACTGCAAATACCTGTGTGAAACTCAGTGTGAGAACTAAGCACTAATGCAATTATATAATTATAATATTTATTGCATGAATAAACACATGTAATTAATTGTAAGTGTAACTAACTGAACACACACACACACATATATATATATATATATATATGTGTGTGTGTATATATAAAACCATTCCTTACCTCTTCTTGAGCTGCATGTCACTAACATCACTACTGGTCATGATTCTGATTGCAGCCAAAAATTCCTGTATGGTCAGATGAGTGAAACAGTAGGCATTGACAAGCATCCCATCCTCAAGTCTGACCTCCACCTTCCAAGAAGACAGGGACAAATGCATTATTTACTGTGACGTGCTCTGTGAAGTTGTAATGCTCACTGTAAAATAAAAGCACACAGTGATGCAGTGTCACTAAACTATTCTGGCCACAATACCATTGCATTCATAATGCAATGTTATTTAAATTTCACATGCTAAGCAAACACGGTACAGTGTGCTAAATCATTACTTTTCACAATGAGCAAACCCGGTCTTGATTTGAAACTATGCCAACAGCCAAACCACAAAGGCACACTACCTCCTTCAACAACTACTATCAGCTTCTAATTCTAATAGAAACCCTGTGCACCCACCGACATAAAGAAAACATTCATATATATACAACCATGTCTGACCTGTGAGAACAGTCCCGTCCTGACTGAAAACTCCAAAACGTCCTGAGGAATATCTTCTTTCAAGAAGAGGATCTTGCTTTCCTCTAAACCTCTCCAGGCCAGTTGACTTAGTTTACATAACTCAGATCGATACTGACTCAGAGCGATCAGCCTACAGACAGATTCAGACAGAGAGAAAACTAATTAATTAGCATTTAATCAGAATTTGACCAACTACAACATTTGTGCACTGGTACAGTGTGTAGTTAAAGATCAAATGAAAGTTGAAACTGAATTCATTAAAATGACATTAAAATAAACATGTTACACTTTTTTTACTACATTTCCATGTTCTTTCTTTACGACCATATTTGTATTGTATAGTAAGGTTTGTACCCTTTTTCATTTGTTACAAGACTTATTGAGACGTAATGCTATGTGTGATGATGAAACAGTACTAATACATTTAGTGTTCTAGTTTTTCTATACCTCTTAGGATGTTTTGTGGTCTTGTCAATTTTTCCCCTATCATGGTCACGCCTCAGAAATGCAATGAGAACAGTGAGGTAGACCTGGGTAAGAGTGGAGGGTATCTGGATTAGTGTGGGAGGTAGATGGGCTCTGCCATTTGTTCCATCTGTCTTTATGCCTTCACTCCCTCCTGCTCTTCCCCCTGCAATCTGTACTCCTTTTAGTTCTTTTTCTGTTGCTTTTGGTCTTGTCTCACTTCCTCTGTCTTCTTCTCTGGATTGTTCTTTTGGTCCTCCCTTTTTATCTTCCAGCAACAGATGTTTCAGACAGACGCAGCAGATGTCGCAGAGGGCAGGGAGGTATGACATGGCAAGGAGGTGTCTGCTGGAAAGAAGGAGATCCACTGCCTGCACCCCAAGAGCTCTGTTTGCAGAGTCACCTTTGGAGATGAGATATAAATTAATTTATGCCCAGATAAACTCAAGGTAGACACACACAGCTGTTTTCACTGATTTGACCAAAAACCTGTGTAGGCATGCTCATACTGAGCTTTACTGACATCTGCCTGACGCTGCTTGGTTTTGTTGCACATTAAGATTCTCGTTATTACAAAAAGTTTAGTAATTATGTATTACCAAACTGATTGTGCAATGTGTGCAATCCATGATGCGTGTAATGTCACTTTCAAAATGAACATGAAGTAACAGCATTGTACGAGGAATGAGTTCAAATGAGGTGGACTCAAATCAACTGATTCAACACTAGCTTTAACTTTCTGTTCTACAATCTGTTCTAAAAACAAATTCTACCCAGTTTTACACCAGTTACTGAGACAACGTTATGGTGCTTATGCATGAAAATGTATTATATCAGGGCCACTAAAAATTATGGATTCTGATTGGCTGCAAGGTGTGGATTAACCGGACAGCTTTGACATAGTGTTTGTTTGCAGTTCTAAATGAATGCATAAGTTTCAGACTGCAGATTAAGATAGCAACAGTAGGGCTAAGCTAAAGAGCTTGGTGCTGGGGTTATTTGTGTAACCACTACCTACAACAACCAAAACAAATATAAATAAAAGCTCAGTCATCTTTTTTACCTTTTGGATATAAAATGTCAATGTCAATGCAATGTAGAGTAGTAGCACCTAATGTGCATGTTTTGGTGATTGTGGGAGGAAGCATTATAACATTGTACACAATCACACTAACTGACCTAAACTCATGGAAATTGAAGTGTACATTACACCCAAATTGTAATATACACTATGTCTGTGTCAATTAAGAAGAGAGTTTTTACCTTTCACTCCAAAGAAGTTGTCCACATACTCCTTGATTTCATGATAGTCCCATCCCAGCAGCTGCCCCACTTTATCTGACATCCCCTCCAAATCCAAAACATCACGCACGCGGCAGGTGATCAGCACAGTGCAACCTGGGAGAAGCTGACGATTCAATAACCCTGAGATGAGGTCCGCAACCGGCAGAGGGTTTTCTGGGTCCAACGGTTCTTGCTTCACCTCTTGTTTGGTGAGTTTGCTGTAAAACTCATCATAGCCATCCAGCACCCAACAGCTTTGCTCTGGATTTGAAAGGAGGTAATCCACAATGGCTCTCTGCTCAAACACAGAATATATGTAGAATGTCAGAACAAAAACAATGTGTGGTCCTGATTTGTTTGTTGCGATTGTTTATATAGATGTAAATGTGATTTACTACTAAAATCAAAAAATGCCTTGTTAACCAACGTTTCCAGGAACCTGAAAAATGGCTGACTGCCAGACAAGTTGAGCAGGAGTATAATCAACTACGGTTGTGAAATAGTTTCAACTGCATTGTAGCAAGCAGTTACCTGAGTGAGACATGCTAACACAGCTCTTAAGAGATCAACAGCAGCAAAACATCAAACCTGCGCTTCCTCTTCCATTTTTCCAAATCCTGACTGCTGGACTCCCATTATTACTGAAGGCACAATACCCATTTTCATCACTATGTATTATTTTAAAGATTAATATAAATGTATGTAAACACTGAGAATAACAATTGTTTTTCCTTTTGGTTGAAGACTTTATTGTGTCCCCCCAACATATGCATCCTACACCCTTCTAATTTTCTTCTCTGCTTAACTCTACAGTCCTTTCCTTCAGATGATTTATTTCATTATGAATTCAAATGGATTTTGAGTTTTACATTTAGGACCAACTCCACACTTGCCACCACACAGTTTTACGAATAAGGTCACTTGTTGCATGCCACTCTGAACACTGATTTCAGTACAGGATGGTTGTAGGTTGTTGTGTAAAATGTGATCTGCAGATTTAAAATGCTACTTTCTTGGGGCACCTTATAGATACAGCATATACCATAAAAGTGTGGTTAACTCCTGGTCAGGGGCACTGCATGTCATACCACTTTTTCTCTGCATGTTTCCTGTCTCTCTACAACGTCAAATAACAGCAAAATGCCTAAAAATAATATAAATAATGCAACAATTAAAATTATTTAAAAAAAATAGAGCATAAATAACAAAAAAGAAAAAAAATATCATGATTTATGGTACCGCTCCAGTATGGCTACTGGCATACCTTTTGGTCGTCACCCCCGTTTGGAGGGAGGTAGTGTCGGAATAGCAGCTCAGACAGGGAGAGAGGGCCGGACAGTAGGTTGAGCTGACGAAACTCTAGCAGGATAAACAGGTATGATGAAGGGATGGGGCCCTGGATGATAAGAGAGACCAAGGGGGACAGAAAGAGAAGCAAGGGAGAGAGTAAGGGACAGAATAAAACACAGACAGAACCAGACAAACAGAACATGTCACTGAGTTTGGTTTCTTAGCCTGCTTTGATGTTCAAGGCTGCAGGCACCCGCCTGATCAGCACATTCTCAGTGTTCAGGACCTCCTGGTTTACAAATTAAACACTGAATACACTGTTGTTGCAGGGGATAGCTAGCAAAACTGATGACAGCTGCTTGGTTAAGCATGATACTGTGTACATGAAAGCACTAAAATGAAAGTTATTTTAATCTTTTAATCAGGAACTCATGCACACACACTTTGAGTGTCACAAACACACACACAAGGAAAATTCTATCAGTGGTGCAGGAAATATATTTAAAAACCCATTTCCCTGTTTACATGTTACTCTATTTTTTTTATGTTATTTTATTTTTTTCTCCAAAACCATCTGGCAACCCCCTGCTAAGCCCACCTCTTTCCACGTTCCCAGATTTGTCATTTTCAAACTCTTAAGCCCCAACCAAAGCTGACTCAAGAGACGTCACTTGAGGACAGTTATTAAACGTTATGTTGTTCCTTCTGGAGTCACAAAAGGCTTTATACGTTTTTTTCATATCAATAGTGGAGCATTAACCTTTACGTGAAACTGGTAGCTTCCATGTATTTGTTTGTGCTGGTTCATGGTCCATTGCTCACAATGCTGAGTGTTAGAAATAGCTTCCGCTTGACACATTTTTAAAAATGTGTCCCCGGAGTCAATGAATTTGAATACACAAATAAAGAGGTACAATTCCCTCTAGATTACAGATGTCTGAAACTTACATACTTTTGTCGCTTTAACCAAAAATCAGAAAATATTTTTTAAGGACTCACTTTCACTTTCTGTTGTTTCTCAATAGCTGATTCTTTCCCTTTCCTTCTTCTTCTTAACAATGATAATGATTACTTGAGCACCAACAACAATCTCAGTCTATCTGCAAGAATATCCCTAATGCAAGTATTTATTGTATATTATATACTGTAAGTATGTTAACTTACAAGACCACGTGCCCACTGCTGTCCTAAACAAGACATCAGCAGAGTTTTCCCTGATCCAGCCTGGCCAATGACAACTGTCACCTTTCCTGTGCATCCTTGGAGGAAGGTCTCCAATGTCACTTTGGACTCCAAAGACCCAAAATCCCCATCAGGCTCTGAGTTTGGGGAAGAAAACATGTTGAGTTAGTGCACAAGACTTTAATTACGCAAGGTTAGGAAAGTTTTATGTCTGTATGGCTGTGCCACATCATAGAAAATAAAATATTATCTACTTTCCTGGTAAATAATAATCAAGTAAATTCAGCAGATTCTTGTTGTTCAATAAGGAAGCCATGCTGACCTGGAGTTCTGCTGCCTCTGTCTGCTGGCCCAGGGGTCTGATCCGGTCTGTCCCTGACTCTGCTTGCCATTCTTAGGCCGACCCATACATTCTCTAGCTGGACCTCCTTCACCAGGCCATCACTCAGTCGCTCCCACCTCTTCAGCAGTAAACTCTTCACTGCAGCAATGTACTGTTCCCAGTGGTCTGTAGGTAGAGTACAGTATAAAACATTCTTTGAAGAGGGTAGCTACTTTGAGGAGAAAATTGTTCTTCTTGAGAAGGTGCAGAGTTGAAATAATTAATAAACTGCACCACAGGGGCACATGATCCCTTTTTTAAATTGAATTGCAGTTTATAAATATAATTTCTGGCTCACACGTAAAGATGTATGTTAAGTTTCTTTAGCCCACCCACACATATAAGATACAAAATTGAGAAAAGTCACAGTGCAAGAAACTGCATTATTTAGTTTGGAAATGTCTCTTTGTGTGTATCTGACAAATACAATTATTCATGATTCATAAAATCCAAAACACACAGTCCAGCTGTCCAACAAAAAATGAAATGCACAGTGAATGCACAGTGATTTGGTTCTTAGTTCTCCTCAAGTGAGCTTGCCTTGGTTAACGCTCATATAAACATGGCAGCTGGACTAACCCTGGTAATTTAATACTCAGTAAAAGAAACAGTTAACATGCTTGGTTTACTCCCATAACTAACACATTACTGTGGAATGAAAACAACTCATACCTTTCTTATTTAGTTTTTTACTATGTGGAAAAACTCAGTTTGCAGTCTTATGGTTACATCTTGATGTTGGGTGAAAGCAAGACTTTCTAATGTTGTTGATATTATCACCTGTTGCTGCTCTGTCAAAGAGGGGCAAGTGATTTATTTTCAGGCATCAGGGACAGTGTGTTACAGGGTATGAAATGCGCATGTGCAAAGAGGATCCTAAATGAGACTTTAACATGAATGTAATATGAGTACTACATGCAAAGTAACTGGCACCTCTTGACACATGCAATTTCTGTCAAATGCAAAAAACACTTTTCACAGCTATAAGAGAATCTTTAAAGTTTAAAATGCCTTTAAGAAAAATGCTTTTTAGGGTTTAGGGGATTTTTTTTTTATAACTGTACTGCAACTGCCACTAGGACAAACTGGCACATGCTTTAAAGGAAGTTGCAAGGGTGATTCTGCTGCACCATACCTGATTCTCTACACATATCCATGGACTTACACTAGTCAGTGGCCATTTGTCATATTAGTTTGTGCATGTGAATGTAGCTGTAATAGAACAAGGTTGAAGTGTAGTGTGTATGTTCTACCGATCCGTGGGCGTTTGATCAGCTGTTGCTCTGAAGGCGGTGATAGCAACTCCTCATTCGCTGCACTGGGTCTGGAACTGTCACAAACGTCTACAGTGCAGAAAAACACATAAGATAAATGGTGCACAAAAATCCTGGGGCATACTAGAAGATACCCAAAAAGACTCAACAACAATGCTATCAGCTGCACTGCAAGAGTTTAAGCTATTTCGGAACTACTATTATCAAAGGAAATATAGGGGAATCCCAAAGTGAACAGAAACAAGTCATAAGATGTACAGAATATTCAGTGAATGTTGCTTGAAAGTGCTGCTCCTCGCCAAAGCTTTCTTTAATTTTCACTTTCCACTTTAATTTGTCTGTAAGGCTATATAGTTTTCACCTAAAACTAAATCATTTTTGGTAGTGAAGCTTCTGAAAGGAAGCCTGACCGCTGATGGAGTAGAACAAACTTGCACTGTATAAAGGAGGCTTCTGGAAATTATTTTGCAGTTAGGAGAAACAAATGCAGGCTACAGAGATACGGTGGACTTTTTTAAATAAAAAAAAGAGAGGTCCTGAAAAAGATGTAATCTACTAGAAAAGTCACTAGATTAGTGCAGGTAGCTTGAACTTCACTGAACTGACAAGAGGTTGCTTGTTTAACCACTGTATGTATGGAAAATGTATTTATGTAAGCTGGTGCAGCCTGGAACAAACAAAATGTAAAATCATTTTTACACACACATATGCACACACACATGCAACACAGGCAGGGAAGGCAGACATTATCCATTTTCCTGTTTCTCAGAGACACAGGCACTGTGGCAAGAGACTATATGCTATCAGCTGAGCAGTCAAACAGAAAGTAATACTGTTAGCCAAGCCATCACAACAACAGTTTTTTGTTACTAGTAACTAAGTATCACTTACAAGTTATTATTCGATTTCATACAGTGAACAGAACAAAATACAGAGCCTCTATTGCTTTATGGAAAACATCATGCAAATAAGGACAGGAAATAAGAGGCTACAAGACCTGAATAAAGTTATATTAGCTGCCAAGTTACTAAGGGCAGAAAACTGCTAACGCACTGTTCACTGTGGGGTTGCACTTCTGGTCACACCGCAGCAAATGCTGCAACAGAAGGTGCTTTCCATTTGCAAAGACAAGGAAAAAGAGAAATCTGCAACAACAACCAAATACTTACATTTCAACTCACTGAAAGAAATACAGGCGCCGTTTCTCCCTTGTGTGATTTTTGCTAAATTACCCTTTACAATGCATAACCTTTACATTTCACTTCATATCACTCCTGCCTTTTACAGACTGTCCTTAACACAGTTATTTTTTTTCTCCTAAACCTTGAGATATGTGTATTAGACTCATACATAATGTTTGTATATGAAACGAAGGACAGACTTTAATGACTTCTTCTTTAATGACCATTCTTGTTGTGCTTTACAGTCTGTTTCAGCCTGAATATAGGTTACCTTATCACTGACCGATGCTCTCACGTAGCAAAAGGAGCACACACTGTATAAACCTCCTCACCAAGCACTAGCATCACATTTACAGCTTCATTTCATACTCACGGTTTGCATATCCAGCCACTGACATAAGTCTTGCCTCCAGGCGCATGGGGATATTTTCACACAACATGCACATGCTTTGAAGGAAGCTACGGCACTCTGCAGGGTTGGCCACCCTTAAGTACTCCAACATGGCTTTGATGAGTTCTGTTAATTCTGCTGATGAGCTACTGAGGGCCAGATAGTCAACATTCCACCCAACACCACTGGGCATCATTTGACACAAGTCCATTATGACTGCAGGTGACTGGCTGCTAAGGACGTGGAACAGTTCTGAGGATTCCTGGGCCAAGACGAAGTTCACATTTTCCTCACCAGGGTCAATCTCATCCATGATCAGACTCCATCAGCTGAAACACAATCATGAACACAGGCACACATAGTGTATATAAATTAACACACAATCAGATCTAACAGAGGAAGAATCTGGAACATAAAAGTGTGGCATGCATCGAAACTAAGGGGAAACCAGCTCTGACACAGTCTCACTGCAGGGGGACCTAACCGGTAAACTAGTTTCATTGGAGATGCTAAACACTATGTTCCTATGTTCCTCATTTATCAATTTGACAGTTGCCAAGTTCTTAAAGTTCTTTAGAAACCTCATTGTTAGTCTATATTTTGCCTCCTTCAAGAGTTAATGCACGTTTATTTTCATTTATTAAAAAAAAAAACGCGCTCTGTAGTAAATGTGTAGTCAGCTGTCCATTGTCATATATTTCTACTGGTTTTTGAATTACATTTTACTCAACTAAAATAAAGTGCTTGTGTTGAAGGACCCTGTTAACATAAATCTAATTTAGGCAGAGCTGATAAACAGACAAACTTCTAAGACTAAAAGTCTTCTGACTTTGAATTTCTCATGAGGACAAAGGACATGTGTTTGCTCAGCAGTTCTCAAACCGTGCTCTTTATGTGGATGGCTCACGTGCACAGATTATACCTCATTGCTTTTTTGGGGGGGTCATAAAGCTTCTCGTGCCTTTCGTGTCAATGTAAATGTTATAAGAACTCCGTACGCACAGAGGGTGCGTTCTGTTAGCGCTGATAACCATCGTCATGTCCTTAAACGTTTAGCGCCGAGGTCATTTAAGGTAACGAGTTTGCTGAGTCTCTTCATCTGTGCAGAAACACGTTTTGGATCATACTACGCTTTGCAGACGCGTTAGTGTAGACGTTAACACACAATAAAACATAAAAACGAGCACTTACCAGCAACTGTTGTCGTAGACTGCATCTCTCTGCAGCCAAAGCGGCGATTATTTTAAATCGAAACCAAAGGCAGGGAGTATAGTTTCGGTTTCGTTTCTTCACAGCAACGCGGCCGGATTCGTGGAGAAAGACGCTGTGGATTGATCTGTAGCGCACCTTGCTCTGTAAAACCACCTTTTTCACTAACTGCATAGCTAACAAATTAAGTGAGAAATCAGAGTGGGGTTATGTCCGAATCTGACATTAAGACCCGAGATCAGCTTAGATCACACGACTGAGGTCCACTGTGTTTACATGAAGTCGTCACACCGTGTCTCACCGTGTCTTAAGCTGTGCCCATAGTGTGGCTCCGGTCTCACAGGGGGCAAACGAGCCTGGTTCAGACTATGATTCCTACTATAAAACAGTCGTCAATGGGGCAGATGGCCAGTGAGTGATGTGAAGTGACTGTGTGAGGTACATCCTCCATCCGAGTTTAATTTAATACTATAATTTAATTCTAAGTAATAAATCCATTCATTAGAGTTGGTTCAAACAGGAATATCTCTAAGAGACAGCAAATAGGCATATTCAAGTACTGACTGGTGGTCTGCCATGTGCTAGTGCTGTCTTTGCTGAAGAGCCTCATTCCGCTCAGGATCCACTGCAGTGGAGTTTTAAGCTATAGCTTAAATTAAGCTATGTGATTTGACTGTATTCACCCATATTAATACATATTTCTGGACATGATCTGATTGCGAGCAGTCTGAGATTCTTAGAGGAGAAGACCAGTTATTCTTACGATCCATTCATGTGTCAGGATCCAGAGAAAGAACTGCTGTCTGTTGTCACGAGAAATCAATAACAAGTATCTGAATTTACGTTACAAGCCCCCTGATCAGTGTTTCTGAGAAACACACTCTTGTTTTACAGCACAAATGTATCACCACAAGTGAAGTCCAATATTCAAAGCTGATTTGTGACTCAGGGAGACAGAATAAACAAGATGCCCTGTGCCCTCTTCACCCTTGGTGGCCTGCAGTCCCTTTCATCCTCATTTTTTTAGACACAAATCATACCAACACAGTTCATACCGTGAGTGGTCAAAGTGTTTCTATAGAATGCTATTTCACTTTGGTAACTAGTCTGCTGACTGGCTTTTTACAAAAGCTTCAACAAGCCTTGTGCCTCCAAACTCCCACCCCACTGCACCACAAGCACACAACCCAACCTTTGACCTCCTAGCTTCCCCCCTCATTTTTCGTATTCTGACACCTATCTCATTACATTGAACCTGCATAATTAGAGAGATACAGCACATCTAACATTGGGTGAGCCTATAAGAAAACATGTAAAGAAAGAATTTCTACACATTTATTACAACAAAAATTAATTAAGACGGGTTTGCACTCACCCCACATCAAGTGAACGAAACAAACACAAGCATGCACATGCACTAGAGACGCTGGGGCAGGGGGCTGCTGCTGGGGTGGATCGGTGCCAGATATCTGGAGTCTTGTGCACAAGAAGTAGGAGCCAATGCCTGAAACATTTTAATCATTGTTTGAATCATTGTTCTGTTTCACAAATTACTGAAAGATGCATATTGAGCATAATAATAACAATAAGAGGAAGAAAAATCTCTGTCAACCCAACCGGTTGAACCAGACGACTGGCCACCCTGAGCCAAGAGGTTGAGGTTTTATAAAAGGATAAAGAGTACAGTCTAAAGTGCTCTATTTAAAAGTGCCCTTAGATAACTTCTGTTGTGATTTGGTTCTGTAAAAATAAAACTGACCTGACTTCACTTAACTCACACATTTGGGTTCTTAATCTATTTATAATTGTATAATGTAAATGTATAATTGTTCTCTGTGTGTGTATGTGCTGCTCTGACAAACTAATTTCCCCTCAGGGATTAATAAAGTTTATCTATTTTCATCAAGTACATATTCAAGTTAGCCCTCCTGTGTCTGTCTTGCAGCTTGTAGTAGTTAACTCACAGCAGTCATTTATATTCACAAACTAAGTAAATTAACAAAATTAGGTGATGTGTTAAGTTTTCTCAATGCAGCATAGTTGTCAGAAATGTGATTTTGTCAGTTGCAAAAACATATAGTGGGCATCCTATTTATGGAGATTCTCTACGAAAGAGATATGATATATTTTCTTTGTACCTCCGACTTGTGGTACAAACATGGCATCATTGTTTTGCTTAATTATTTTCTTCTTTCACCTGACATAGCTTCAGTAGATTTTACATTTGTGTAAACATTACCAATTGAAAATTTGGATAATTAGATACATAAACATCATATCAATATCATAAACACTGTTTCAATCCATTCAGTAGAACTACATATCAATAAATCAAAAAGGATACTTTCTGGCTTCCAAGTGAGTAAATGCAGTGTCGTGGCAACATTTTTTAACACACAAGACAGTACATCTCCTGACTCCTGATAAAAGCAGTCTTCAGTCTTGCTTAAAACAGTCTTCTTGCTTAATCGATATACAGTAAACCAATCCAGGGCAAGCTTTGCACCCTCCCACTCTTTGGAGACATGCCCACGTCTTTCACCACCATACAGTAACCTTTAAAACGGCTCAAATTACATGATGGAGTATGACAGAGGGCCCCTAACAAATGGAGCGCAAAGAGAGATAGCATGTGTTCCTCACTTCACCCCATGTTAGCTGACAACTGGTTCACTCTGACCACCTCCATACTGCACCCCGCAGGGTATATTTACATGTGCAAAAATAATGACCCCATTAATAGCTCAATTAAATTACATAAATATTATTCTCAAAATTCAGTTTTCCAGGATTTTTCCAAAGAGAGCAAACTGTTCTGAGCTTTGATGGAGTGCAAAGAAGTTTGCATTCTTAATATAAATTTAAAATTTCAAAACATTAATCAACAATTAAAACCTAAATTGGAGAACATCCTACTCATCCATTTAAAAGCTTAGAGGATTTCCAAGGTGTCATTACAAAACCAATTAGTGGAAAAAAATGCTCACTTTTAATATTTTATAACTTCACTCTGAACTCCATCAAAGTTACAATCACTACTGAACTAAGAGAATGTCATTGGGTAATATAACTCTTGGAATGAATCTTAAAGGTGTTTTTACCTTAAGATGCAGGTTTTTATAGGAAACCATTAATCCATCTCCATATATATATATATATATGAGTGTTTCAAAAGAACTCAAAAGCCACTTTAGGGAGGGATGCTCCCAAATGTAGTGCCAGCAAAATATTTCAAATGCTTCAAGACTCAGCTGTCATTCTAACCATATTTGGCACGTCAGCCTGCTTTAACCTTTGCTTTGTAAGCAAACCCAACTGAATATAAGGAGTCCAACAGGAGCTTCAGAGTGAGTGGTGGAAGACTGGTGAAGCTCCTCTCTGTGGTGAGATTATCTACAATTATGCATTGTACCATTTTTTCTGTTATATAATGTCATGTAAAAGTGTATATATGTATTGTAATTAACTTCAGTGGGAAAGTAGTCTCAGATTTTTGGACACTGCTTTCCCCTGAAACAAAATTACATTTATTTCTTCCTTGTGACTTAAAAATAATATGTGTGAGTTTATGTTAAATTTTAAAAATTAATATTAGGTGATTTCCTACACTGACTAAAACATAATGTTTCTCATAGGATTCTGGAATATAACATTCTTCTCACAAAGGGAAAGGGTGAGGTATGTACAACTTTTACTACTGATTACTTTTTTAAAATATGTATTATTTATGTAAGTATTTATTAGTGGTATTACTATTTATGAGTGGGTTTATCAGTGGCCTAAAATTAATTAAATTAATTAATTAAAATTAATTAAAGGTGTTAACAGGTGTGAAAAGCCTTACCAAGCCGAGGGCTACCTGTAATGATGTTAAGACACCATTTGCTACAGCCACATTAACTGTTCAGTGATCAACCCATGGAGAGAAAACATGAGTCTAAGATCGCTTTGTCTAACTTACTACACAGACGTAAACCGCCACCATGAGTACGGACGCAGAGATGGCCATTTATGGCAAAGCTGCCATTTACCTCCGTAAGCCAGAGAAGGAGAGAATTGAGGCTCAGAACAAACCCTTTGATGCCAAGAGCGCCTGCTATGTGGTTGATGCCAAGGAACTGTACTTGAAGGCAACAATCATCAAGAAAGATGCTGGCAAAGTCACCGTCAAAGTCCTGGACACCCAGGAGGTTTGTATTATAAAGTAAGGCTGAAGTGGGAAGTTAAATGTGATCAGTTCTGATTGTGACCAATGTCCTGCTGCAGGAGAGGACAGTTAAAGAAGATGATGTCTCTCCAATGAACCCTCCCAAGTTCGACAAAATTGAGGACATGGCCATGATGACCCATCTGAATGAAGCCTCTGTCCTGTATAATCTCAAAGAGCGTTATGCAGCATGGATGATCTACGTAAGACAATCTGCCAAATGATCAAATAGAAATACTGAAATTGACTATACTTTTAGGAAACATGGAGTAAATTGTTATATTTCCATGATCACTTTCAGACCTACTCTGGGTTGTTCTGTGCCACCGTGAACCCCTACAAATGGCTCCCAGTGTACGATGCTGAAGTTGTAAGTGCCTATAGAGGCAAGAAGCGTATGGAGGCTCCACCCCACATCTTCTCTGTCTCTGACAACGCTTATCAGAACATGCTTACTGGTATGTCCTTAAATATGTATTTTTCCTTAGTATATGAGGCTAGTGTTAAAGAAATCCCTGGTTAATTCCTTTGTTTTCTATTTTAACAGACAGGGAGAACCAGTCTGTCTTGATCACGTAAGTTTCACATTTGTTGACTTTGTTCCACATAATGAAAATATCTTGATTAGATTCATATAAGTCTATATTTATACCCAGTGGAGAATCTGGTGCTGGAAAGACTGTGAACACCAAGCGTGTCATCCAGTACTTCGCAACAATCTCAGTTGGTGGAGACAAGAAGAAGGAGGCATCAGGCAAGATACAGGTATGTTATGATGGCAAAATCTCTGACAGTATAGAATGAAGTCCAAGAAGAAAAGTACTTTTCTGATATCATTTCAAAATTCGGATTATAGGGGTCTCTGGAGGATCAGATTATTGCAGCCAATCCTCTGCTGGAGGCCTACGGTAATGCCAAAACTGTGAGGAATGACAACTCTTCTCGTTTTGTAAGTATGGAGTGATTTCCACAAGAGAAAATTCTTTTTATGTGTTGCCCATATGGAGAGACTTTAACGATTCCTCTGTTCCAAACAGGGTAAATTCATCAGAATCCATTTCGGCACAACTGGCAAACTGGCTAGTGCTGATATTGAGACATGTAAGTAACAATTCTCATAGCAAATACAAATGACGGCAACTGAGAACTGGCCAGGTTGTAACTTGTGAACAACATTTGCAGATCTGCTGGAAAAGTCAAGAGTGACATTCCAGCTTTCTGATGAGAGAGGCTACCACATCTTCTACCAGATGATGACAAACCACAAACCTGAGCTGATTGGTAAGCAGACTGAGTCACTGCAGAGAGTTAACTGCACTGTTGAATGTACATAGAAGTTTCATGAATAACAAGCTAATGCAACTTTCACCTTTTTTTGATCTCCAGAGATGTCACTCATCACAACCAACCCCTATGACTTCCCCATGATCAGCCAGGGTCAGATCACTGTGGCCAGCATTGATGACAAAGTTGAGCTGGAAGCCACTGATGTGAGTGATCCTCATATTTCAAATATTTCAATACATTGCATACATTTAATATGATCTCAAAAGTAATCTTTGAAATACATTTTCTAAAGTGGTTATTTTTTTGGGAAAACTCTTTCAAACACAGAACGCTATTGATATCCTGGGCTTCACTGGTGAAGAGAAGAACAGCATCTACAAGATGACTGGTGCTGTACTCCACCATGGTAACATGAAGTTCAAGCAGAAGCAGCGTGAGGAGCAGGCTGAGCCTGATGGCACAGAGGGTGAGTATTCAATGTCATATCAAAGTGAATGATGTGTGAACAATGCCAGTAAAGTTCTTAATTGCACTGGGTTCTGTTATGTCATTATGGGCACATGTATGTATTAACTGTAGATGACTGAACTATTTTCAGATGCTGACAAGGTTGCTTACTTGTTGGGTCTGAACTCTGCTGACATGCTGAAGGCTCTGTGCTATCCCAGAGTGAAGGTCGGAAATGAGTACGTCACTAAGGGACAGACTGTACCTCAGGTAAATGAGATTTACTGCTATGATTTTTTAAAAATAAATCTTGATGTTTGTTAAATACAGGTTAAGCATTTCTGTACCACTAAAGTTACTCAATTAAGACAATTAGGAAAAAGGCTAATAACATCATTTGTAGTGTAAAAATGAGTTATACTTTCTATAATTTATTTGTGCTGTACATTATCAAATGTACAAATGTAGAATGAGAATGACTATTTAATATGCAGTTCAATTCTGTTCAAAAACAGCAGACTGACTTTTTATCTGCACTTATTATGGATCAAATACCTGTATGTAATGTAAAAGGGGTCACTCCTACTGATAAACTGAGAGACAATTATGTAGTCTGTAGTTAACACAGAAATCTGCAGTTTCCCTTGTGTTGAGTATGGTGAGTGTTTCAGCTCATACACTGAGTGACTGCCTGTTAAATAGCTAACAGGGTGATAATATGTCTGATGCTTGCAAGTGGCCTAAAACTGTCAGTTAAAGAAGCGTTAGTCAAATCAATCTTCCCTTTGTTTTCTTTCAGGTCCTGAACTCAGTGACTGCCCTGGCCAAGTCTATCTATGAGAGGATGTTCTTGTGGATGGTCATCCGTATCAACCAGATGTTGGACACTAAGCAGCAAAGGAATTTCTTCATTGGTGTCCTGGATATTGCCGGCTTTGAAATCTTTGATGTAAGCTTCATTCCCTGCAATTCAGCATCCAGTGCTTTTCATGACAGAGTCCAGAGTGTTATTGTCTGAGAGAGAGTATGCTGATTCTTTGTCCCATCACAGTTCAACAGCATGGAGCAGCTGTGCATCAACTTCACCAATGAAAAACTGCAACAGTTCTTCAACCACCACATGTTCGTCCTGGAGCAAGAGGAGTACAAGAAGGAGGGTATTATCTGGGAGTTCATTGACTTTGGCATGGACCTGGCTGCCTGCATTGAGCTGATTGAAAAGGTACACATTAAGTTTGGGATTCTACTCTATGTAATTGTTCTGAAGAGCTCTGTCACTTCATGACATGTCTCTTTGTATTTTCATCAAGCCCATGGGCATCTTCTCCATCCTTGAAGAGGAGTGCATGTTCCCCAAGGCCACTGACACTTCCTTCAAGAACAAGCTCTATGATCAGCATCTTGGCAAATGCAGAGCATTTGAGAAACCAAAGCCCGCCAAGGGCAAGGCTGAGGCCCACTTCTCCCTGGTGCACTATGCTGGTACTGTGGACTACAATATCTCTGGCTGGCTGGACAAGAACAAGGACCCACTGAATGAGTCTGTCCTGCAGCTGTACCAGAAGTCCTCAGTTAAACTGCTGGCTCATCTGTATCCTCCTGCTGCTGCTGAGGGTATGATACAGAATTAACTACAGTAAACTAAAACATAATTTAAGATTGTATATATATTTATATACATATACATATATATATATATTTTTTTTTTTAACTAAATGTAATATGTGTCCCTGTAAATATTAAATCTGATTCTAACAAAACATTTCTACATAATTATCAAAGAGACCGGTGGTGGAAAGAAGGGAGGCAAGAAGAAGGGTGGCTCTATGCAGACTGTGTCTTCACAGTTCAGGGTAAGCTTTAAAGTTGTAAACTCAGGAATAACATCACATCTCAGGTTATACACAAACTAATGTGTTACATGTCATGACAAGATTTACTATTTTGTACCTACAGGAGAACTTGGGCAAACTGATGACTAACTTGAGGAGCACCCATCCTCACTTTGTGCGTTGCCTGATTCCCAATGAGTCAAAGACTCCAGGTACAAAAACATGATCATATTACTGTCTGAGTGTGGTGCCTTGGTTTAGTATGGCATCGTTACACTGGATAATTATTTATTCACAGTAGTAACTGACACATTTCTATTCTAAAGGTCTGATGGAGAACTTCCTGGTCATCCACCAGCTCAGGTGTAATGGTGTGCTGGAGGGTATCAGAATCTGCAGAAAGGGTTTCCCCAGCAGAATCCTCTACGGTGACTTCAAACAGAGGTATCAGTGAATATATATTTTACTGTGTTCTAATGTTTGACAGAAACTACAAAATAAATGCTCACACTGATCATTAATTCTCTCTCATAAAGGTACAAAGTACTGAATGCCAGTGTCATCCCTGAGGGCCAGTTCATTGACAACAAGAAGGCAGCAGAGAAACTGCTTGGATCGATTGATGTTGATCATGACCAGTACAGATTTGGACACACCAAGGTAAGCACTGTGCTTTCTTTTGTATAACTTAGTATTATTACCATGGCCAATGAATTTTACTGTTGAGTCTGTTTGTTTGTCTGTGAATTGTCAGTATATCTTAAAATTTACTTACCTAATTTGAATGAATTTGTCACAAAGTTAGACCATGTGCCAAGGTAGAAGTGATTCATTGATGGTATAGATGCAGAGCAGCCATCATGTGGAAAACACCTTTGCCTTTGAGCTCTTGCACTATGTGAGATATCTAAAAGCCCACTTCTATTTTCTGTTTATTCAGGTGTTCTTCAAGGCTGGTCTGTTGGGTACCCTTGAGGAGATGAGAGATGAAAAGCTGGCAGCTCTGGTCACCATGACTCAGGCTGTCTGCCGTGGTTACCTCATGAGAAAGGAGTTTGTGAAGATGACAGAGAGGAGGTAGGTTGTAAACAGCAAATTTTGGACATGCAGCATGTAGTGTGAAAAATCATCAATGACAATTTCCATAACAACAACTTCTTTTCCACAGGGATGCCATCTTTACCATTCAGTACAATGTCCGCTCATTCATGAATGTGAAACACTGGCCATGGATGAAGGTGTACTACAAGATCAAGCCTCTGCTGAAGAGTGCTGAAACTGAGAAGGAGCTGGCTCAGATGAAGGAGAACTATGAGAAGATGACACAAGACTTGGCTGCTGCCCTGGCCAAGAAGAAGGAACTGGAGGAGAAGATGGTGTCTCTTCTGCAGGAGAAGAACGACCTGCAGCTCCAAGTGGCATCCGTAAGTACACGTGAACAGACAGCTGTAATGTTTCATGTTTCATCAGTCAAATGTTCATGTGCTAACACTTACGTTCATACAATGAACTAGGAATCAGAGAATCTGACAGATGCTGAGGAGAGATGTGAGGGACTTATCAAGAGCAAGATTCAGCTGGAGGCCAAACTCAAAGAGACAACTGAGAGACTGGAGGATGAAGAGGAAATCAATGCTGAGCTTACTGCCAAGAAGAGAAAGCTGGAGGATGAATGCTCTGAGCTCAAGAAGGATATTGATGATCTGGAGCTTACCTTGGCCAAAGTGGAAAAGGAGAAACATGCCACTGAGAACAAGGTTTGTAAATATTTGTAAATATTAATATTTGCGGCAGATCAACTAGTCAGGATTATCACCCGTAACAACATCTTTCTTGCGATTGTAGGTGAAGAACCTGACAGAGGAGATGGCCTCTCAGGATGAGAGCATTGCTAAGCTGACCAAGGAGAAGAAAGCCCTTCAGGAGGCTCATCAGCAGACTCTTGATGACCTGCAGGCTGAGGAAGACAAAGTCAACACTCTGACCAAGGCCAAGACCAAGCTTGAGCAGCAAGTCGATGATGTAAGTTTACAAAGTCACTTGGGTTCGCAAAACAAGATTTTTCTTGAACATGATAATTACAAATCAATATCAATGTGCAGCTTGAGGGCTCTCTGGAGCAAGAGAAGAAGCTGCGTATGGACCTTGAGAGAGCCAAGAGGAAGCTCGAGGGAGATCTGAAACTGGCCCAGGAATCCATCATGGATCTTGAGAATGACAAGCAGCAGTCTGATGAGAAACTTAAAAAGTAAGAAAATTTCATTTTCATCTCTGTTTTAAAACAACTATCATGTTTCTAGCCATGTTTAATTGCATGGATGAACTCTTACTATGCACTTCATTACTCTCACAGGAAGGACTTTGAAATCAGTCAGCTCCTTAGCAAGATTGAGGATGAGCAGTCAATGGGTGCTCAGCTTCAGAAGAAGATCAAGGAGCTTCAGGTAACTGATTTATGGTATTATATCAAACAGTACTTTGTGTTTTAACATTGAAAGTTTACTGAGAGACAACATTTGTACATTCAACAGGCCCGTATTGAGGAACTGGAGGAGGAGATTGAAGCTGAGCGCGCTGCTCGTGCCAAGGTTGAGAAGCAGAGAGCTGACCTGTCCAGGGAACTTGAGGAGATCAGTGAGAGACTGGAGGAGGCTGGTGGTGCCACTGCTGCTCAGATTGAGATGAACAAGAAGCGTGAAGCTGAGTTCCAGAAGGTCCGTCGTGACCTTGAGGAGGCCACTCTGCAGCATGAAGCCACTGCTGCCGCCCTTCGCAAGAAGCAGGCTGACAGCGTTGCTGAGCTGGGAGAGCAGATCGACAACCTCCAGCGTGTCAAGCAGAAGCTTGAAAAGGAAAAGAGTGAATACAAGATGGAGATTGATGACCTCTCCAGCAACATGGAGGCTGTTGCCAAAGCAAAGGTACACAGTGCATTAAATAACATATTAAAACACAAATTAGTATGATAAACAAAGTACATATAAATAAAATCTTTGTTTTCTGTTTCTTTTTCTTCTCAAGGGAAATCTTGAAAAGATGTGCCGTACTCTTGAGGACCAACTTAGCGAGCTGAAGACCAAGAATGATGAAAATATCCGTCAAATCAATGATCTGGGTGCACAGAAAGCACGTCTGCTGACAGAAAATGGTATGTATAAAGTCAGAGTTACACTACAGTGATCTTCAGTGTAGGACTGGGAAGCTGAGCACAAACTGATGTTTGATGATTATTTTCACACAAGGTGAGTTTGGCCGTCAAATTGAAGAGAAAGAAGCTCTTGTCTCCCAGCTGACCAGAGGCAAACAGGCCTTCACACAGCAGATTGAGGAGCTGAAGAGACAGATTGAAGAGGAGGTTAAGGTAAGAAAATCTTGAGTGTGTCCTGATAGTTTGTTCTTTGTTATTTAGACATGTTCCACACTGAATGCATGTATCCATTTTTCTTTCTTACCAGGCCAAGAATGCTCTTGCCCATGGACTGCAATCAGCCCGCCATGACTGTGACCTGCTGAGGGAGCAGTTTGAGGAGGAGCAGGAGGCCAAGGCTGAGCTGCAGCGTGGAATGTCCAAGGCCAACAGTGAGGTGGCTCAGTGGAGAACTAAGTATGAAACTGATGCTATCCAGCGCACAGAGGAGCTTGAGGAGGCCAAGTGAGTATCATTCAGTTAAAATGACAGAAGTGTAGCATTACAGTGTGGTTCAACCAGCAATGATACTGCTGGTATCAATATTTGCATTTAAGGAGCGTATGATAAATGCCACACAGGCATGTTTTAAAATAGAGATTTTTCAGATTTTAGATCATCAGTCATGATAAAATAGTTAATTATTGATGATATATGATAATTGTTGACTAATTGTACATTATCGCTATTAGTTCCACATGTTTAGTATTCTGTGGCTCTATTACAACATCTTTAGTGGTGAAAGTGTACCCCCTGGTGTCATAATCCAGAACTCCACATGGTGTTTCCAAACACCTAAACACATAGATTCACACAAAGGTAATGCATGATGGTCACTGCACCAGAAAGAGAGGGTCGGTTCCACTAAATCATTGTCTATGTAGGTTTAAGAGGGTTGAACACATTTATTCAAATATTAAGTTATTTTCTTTTGTTTTTTTTAGTGCCACGTAACACTTTACACTGTAGCACCACTTTGACACATCTGTTACAACATTTGCATTTAATTAAAGCAACAATATGTGGAAAAACTTAATAGGTATTTGTAAATTTAAGGTTGTCACTGAGAGACCAATCACACATTCTTTTAAAAGGAAAAAGCTGGCCCAGCGCCTGCAGGAGGCTGAGGAACAGATTGAGGCTGTGAATTCCAAGTGTGCTTCTCTGGAGAAAACCAAACAGAGGCTCCAGAGTGAGGTGGAGGACCTCATGATTGATGTGGAGAGGGCTAATGGGCTGGCTGCTAACCTGGACAAGAAGCAGAGGAACTTTGACAAAGTAACATTTACTTTGGGCATTCATGACATAAAATCAAAAGGGACTAAAATGACTTATCTCTCTATTGATAACTACTTAAATTAAGTCAACTGTATAAATTTGCAATAGGTGTTGGCAGAGTGGAAGCAGAAGTACGAGGAGGGTCAGGCAGAGCTTGAAGGAGCTCAGAAGGAGGCTCGTTCTCTTGGCACTGAGCTGTTCAAGATGAAGAACTCTTATGAGGAGGCTCTGGATCAGCTGGAGACCATGAAGCGTGAAAACAAGAACTTGCAACGTGGGTTCCTAATTTACTGTTAGTAACTAGACTGTAGTTAGACTGTATTCAACACATTTATGTATATGTGCTAGAATAAAGTGTTCATATTTTACAGTGTAAGGCTTAACTCTATTAAACACATGCGTCTCTCTGCAGAGGAGATCTCAGATCTGACTGAACAGATTGGCGAGACTGGCAAGAGCATCCACGAGTTGGAGAAGGCCAAGAAGCAGGTGGAGACAGAGAAATCTGAGATCCAGACAGCTCTTGAGGAGGCTGAGGTACCTTTTTTTATCTGGAGAGATCTTTTGAAGAAAAAATGCAAATCATGGAAAAATACGGTATATTGGTTAAAAAAAGGTCTGACGGCATAGATGAATATTTCATCCTTTGATACCAGGGAACTCTGGAACATGAAGAGTCTAAGATCCTGCGTGTCCAGCTGGAGCTTAACCAGATTAAGGGTGAGGTGGACAGGAAGCTGGCAGAAAAAGATGAGGAGATGGAACAGATCAAGAGGAACAGCCAGAGGGTGATTGACTCCATGCAGAGCACTCTGGATTCTGAGGTCAGGAGCAGGAACGATGCCCTGAGGATCAAGAAGAAGATGGAGGGAGACCTGAATGAGATGGAGATTCAGCTGAGTCACGCCAATCGCCAGGCTGCTGAGTCCCAGAAGCAGCTGAGGAATGTGCAGGCACAGCTGAAGGTATTGTTAGACATGGTGCTGTTGTACAAACTACAGTATAGTGAGTCCTCCTCCATTTTGGTGTTCATGTGAATATTTTCCTGATATTTTTTCACTAGGATGCTCAACTGCACCTTGATGATGCTGTCAGAGCTCAGGATGACCTCAAGGAACAAGCTGCTATGGTGGAGCGCAGGAACGGTCTCATGGTGGCTGAGATCGAGGAACTTAGGGCTGCTCTGGAACAGACAGAGAGAAGTCGCAAGATCGCTGAACAGGAGCTGGTGGACGCCAGTGAGCGTGTTGGACTTCTGCACTCTCAGGTGAGCAAATACAATAGTTTCTTCAATAATAGTTTTTAAATAACGTGAAAATTGGGCCAGTGATGACTTAAGTGACTCATTGCTTTTTTTTTGTTCGTTTTACATTTTAGAACACAAGCCTTCTGAACACCAAGAAGAAGCTTGAGACTGACCTGGTCCAGATCCAGAGTGAAGTTGATGACACTGTTCAGGAAGCAAGGAATGCAGAGGAGAAGGCAAAGAAGGCCATCACTGATGTAGGTTTAAATTTCATTTGTTTACTAGTCTACTCCAACTGAACTCTGTATTTTTTTCATAACATTTCTCATTAAAATATGCCATTTTCTAGGCTGCGATGATGGCTGAAGAGCTGAAGAAGGAGCAGGATACTAGCGCTCACCTGGAGAGGATGAAGAAGAACTTGGAGGTTGCTGTTAAGGACCTGCAGCACCGCCTGGATGAGGCTGAGAACCTGGCCATGAAGGGTGGCAAGAAGCAGCTCCAGAAACTGGAGTCCAGAGTAAGACAGCCATGTTAGGAATTTACACAGTTGAAGCAAGACTTTGTTTTGATGTGGATACTTAGTATGTTATTGCTTTCTGAAGGTGCGTGAGCTGGAGACAGAGGTTGAGGCCGAGCAGAGACGTGGAGCAGATGCTGTTAAGGGTGTCCGCAAATATGAGAGGAGGGTGAAGGAGCTCACCTACCAGGTATTGTCACGTCAACATTTAACATGTATGGTACAAATCAAGCTAACATACGTAATACTGACAACATTTAAACATGCAATTCTACATTTTCTATTACAGACTGAGGAGGACAAGAAAAACATTACCAGGCTGCAGGATCTGGTTGACAAGCTGCAGCTCAAGGTGAAGGCCTACAAGAGGCAGGCTGAGGAAGCGGTAAGAGCAACATATTTGTTTTAGACACTGATACATATGTTATATTTCATCTACAGCAGGGGTGTCAAACCTGTCCACAAAGGGCCGGTGTGGCTGCAGGTTTTTGTTCCAACCAAGCAGCAGCACACCAGACTTGACTCATTTAATCAACTGATCTCAGTCTTCAGACAGTTGATTGGTCAAACTGTGTGCTCTTCATTGGTTGGAACAAAAACCTGCAGCCACACCGGCCCTTTGTGGACAGGTTTGACACCCCTGATCTACAGTATATCTGTTGAATTATATATTTTGAAGATTTTAACAATTTTAACAATTTACTATGTATTATATTCCAGGAGGAGCAGGCCAACGTTCACCTGTCCAAGTGCAGGAAGGTCCAGCATGAGCTGGAAGAGGCTGAGGAGCGCGCTGACATCGCTGAATCCCAGGTCAACAAGCTGAGAGCCAAGAGCCGTGACTCTGGAAAGGTAAATATATGTCACTTTGGTGAAAAATCACCACAGTTGTTATCATAATTCTTCAATATATATTTTTATATATTAGAGTAGGTACATTACAGTATTATATTCTCTTTACATAGTACTTAGGGTTATATACAAAAAATATAAATGTATCAAAGATTGTCACCTAAAGCTTATTAAACTCTAACACACAATTTATCTGTTTTTACAGGGAAAAGACTCAGCTGAGTAAAGCACACTGAGTGTTTGGCTATATGTTGAATCATATAATATGATATAATTTATGCTGACACAATAAAGATTAAACTGTTGCTCCTAAATTGCTGTGTAACTTTCATCTCTTTGATTCCCAAGAGGGTCAGCTAGTGTGAGATTTGAGTATTTTGCAATGTTCAACTGAAAATCATGTCTAAAAACTGCAACAGAAAGCATATATAGCAACATATTTTTTCCAGGCATTAATTAATGTAGACTAGTTTTTTTTTAGTCAAACATAAATTAAATTATTTTCTTAAAAGGCCTCAGGCAGGACTTAGACAGCAAAATAAGCTCTGGTATCCCAGACGTGAACAAGTCTGACTTGATACATCTGTATCTCATGCTAAAGGAGCTAATCAAATGACACTGCTTCAACTGTACTATAACAGCTGTTTTGAGGTGTCCTGACCATTTTGTAATTGGGCACTGGGTAAACTTAATGTTCAAAATAAATATTTCTGAAAGTAAATCACTTTGTTACATAATATTTTTAACATTGCAAACTACATCAATGTCCCTTTATTGGATGACAATTCAATGTGGAAATTTTCAGTGTTTTGCAAGTGTAGTGAAACTTTAACCCTGTGACATTAAAAAAGGACATTGCTCAGCTGCCAGTGAGGCTGACCTTCACAGTCCAATGATGGGCATGAGCCAGAAATGGACATGAAACTATGTCTGCAGAGTCAGTTAAAGTGTGAATAGCATGACATATGAGTGTGAATACCACAGACATATCTTTTACACTTAATCAGTAGTAATAATAGTTATATATTTTTCATTATGTATTTCTTGTGAAACTATTACATCTTAATCATTTTAATTTTTAATTGTTGATATGTTTAAAATTTATTGTAATTATCTTTTAAGCATTTGCTATATCAGATTTAGAATTTGAATGTAGTATTCTTTTAATCAAACGAATTCATTAATTAATTTTAATTTAATTACATTTAAAATTAAATAAATAATCCAAACCATTTAATTCACAATTAAATGTAAGTCGAGAGACTTACAATTAAAGCTACCTTTTATAAAGTATGGATCACAAATTAAGGATCTTCCTTTGCTGATGGAAAACTGAAACATAAGATGTATGTACCAGCAATAAATGTTAAACTCATTTAGCCATCAGCTGTCGTCCTTACCATATTTGACATGTCCTGTTTTAGCTTCTGCTTTGAAAGCAAAACACAGTCAATGCAAGGATTCCAGTTCAAGTCTGTGAGTGTGGTAAAGACCTACAAAGCTTATATTTGTCTCTCTATCTTCTCTAATGCGGCCAACCACATTTGTCCAAATATAATAGAGTACTGCTATGCAGTATAACGTGTATAAGAGCAACCTTAAATTAATTAAATGTGTTTATATTAATAATTAATACTACAATGATTAATAACAGATATACACTTTAGCTTTTTAATAATTGCACACATGAAACTGACGGTAAATATGTAAGTTATTTTAACTATGTGTGTTTTAACACTGGTACTAGATCAGCCTGAAAAGCCTTCAAAAGAAACTGCCTTGAAATGGAGCTATGGTGTTGCATATACAATTTTTTATTTTCTCTTTAGAGGAATTCAGTTACATTAATTAAGGATAATAGTAGAATTAACATACATAAGTCATGCCCCCACTAAGAGTACAGTCAGTCAATGGGTGGCACATACTGAGAATTTAAGCAGTTCTCTAAAATAGACTGACAGAGGGTGCAAAGGGTTTCAGCATGTTGTGATGCTAGTGACTGTGATCGACTTCCAAACTCATTCAGACATTTCTACACTATTTCACAAATCAATTATTATATTCTCATCAGACATCTGATGACTTCACTATTTTTTTTTAAAAAGGAGAACATAAGCCTTTTCAAGAAGAAGTTTGAGTGAAATGGATGACACTATAAAGGCAACTTTTGACTCTTGCAGAGCTGTTGTCGACTTGGATTCTTAGCAGCAACAATGGATTCTACTTGTAACTTTGGGTCACAAAAAAAATACAAAAAACGTATAAATATATCAAAATGTTCTAAGAAGGTTCTCAATGTCTTAAGGTATTAAAAAAGCAGAAAACAGACCTGAAGGCTATATAAATCCTTGGGACTGTGACAAAGCGTAGTGTGACTGAAAAGCGAGCTGCTTTACAGCATATCTAGATATATCTAGTACATTGATTAAAATGAAACACCTGTTCTTTCATTGGTGCATGAGATGGAAAACTGAAAAATGCTCCTGAAAAGAATGCAGGGTTCACACAGTGTTAATCACAGCCATGACAGCTGGTGGGACATGGTCAGAAGAAATCTGGAGATGCCTCATATGCTTATACAGCCCTCCCTGTTTGTCATGACATGAAAGAAAAAAAATGTTTCAAAAGAAAACAAAGAAAAAAAAACAATTTATAAATGACTGTTTAGAAAGGTAAAACAGGAATTGGCCTTTCTAATCTGAACTCTAAAATGCAAGATGCATGTACTAGCACTAAGTATTTAAATGGATGCCCGCCATAACTGTTATTCACACCACATTTGGCATATGTCCCATATTTAACTTCTGCTGTGTAAGCAATCTGGATCCGATATAAGGAGTCCCGAGAGGACATGGCAGTGTGTGGAAGAAGACCTCCGAAGACCCCTGCTTGTGGTAGGTTTATCTTTTATCTGCTTTGGAGCAGTTTAATGTTTTCATTATTTGAGAAATTTCTTTACACAAATTAATCAGCAATACATTTGTTGAACAGATCAATGTTTTAAAACCTTCCTCAATAACTGAAACTATGTGATATGATTTCAACAGGATTGTGGAATACAGAAAACTTTTACAGAGAGAGGGTCAGGTATGAAAAACTTTCAAGTATTTTTTTTTACTTTTATGCATTTTATATGAAACATTTAAATTGGAGGATAACTTTCTTATTCATCTCATTTTGTCACAATTAAGGTTAGTGTTAGTCTTATGACTTAACTCTGCACGTCAAGGCACTGTGATGACAGACATATCAAACGAATAGAGATATGTTAATTAGGCAGTTATTCTGGGCTGTTCGGTCACATGAGTTGAAGACAGTAGCTTAAAACAGATAAATAAGATTACATTTATTTGTTATGACCTCACAGACATAAACAGCCACCATGAGTACGGACGCAGAGATGGCCGTTTATGGCAAAGCTGCCGTTTACCTCCGTAAGCCAGAGAAGGAGAGAATTGAGGCTCAGAACAAACCCTTTGATGCCAAGAGTGCCTGCTATGTGGCTGATGTCAAAGAGCTGTACTTGAAGGCAACAATCATCAAGAAAGATGGTGCCAAAGTCACCGTCAAAGTCCTGGACACTCAGGAGGTTTGTATCATAGTAACAAGTATCAAGTAAGACTGAAGTGGGAAGTTAAATGTGATCAGTTCTGATTGTGACCAATGTCCTGTTGCAGGAGAGGACAGTTAAAGAAGAGGACGTCTCTCCAATGAACCCTCCCAAGTTCGACAAAATTGAGGACATGGCCATGATGACCCATCTGAATGAAGCCTCTGTCCTGTATAATCTCAAAGAGCGTTATGCAGCATGGATGATCTACGTAAGACAATCTGCCAAATGATCAAATAGAAATACTGAAATTGACTATACTTTTAGGAAACATGGATTAAATTGTTTTATCTCCATGATCACTTTCAGACCTACTCTGGGTTGTTCTGTGCCACCGTGAACCCCTACAAATGGCTCCCAGTGTACGATGCTGAAGTTGTAAGTGCCTATAGAGGCAAGAAGCGTATGGAGGCTCCACCCCACATCTTCTCTGTCTCTGACAACGCTTATCAGAACATGCTTACTGGTATGTTCTTAAATATGTATTATTTCATTATATGGACAATTATATGAGGTTTGTGTTAAAGAAATCCCTGGTTAATTCCTTTGTTTTCTATTTTAACAGACAGGGAGAACCAGTCTGTCTTGATCACGTAAGTTTCACATTTGTTGACTTTGTTTCACATAATGAAAATATCTCGATCAGATTCATATAAGTCTATTTTTATACCCAGTGGAGAATCTGGTGCTGGAAAGACTGTGAACACCAAGCGTGTCATCCAGTACTTCGCAACAATCTCAGTTGGTGGAGACAAGAAGAAGGACGCAACACCAGGCAAGATGCAGGTATGTTATGATGGCAAAATCTCTGACAGTATAGAATGAAGTCCAAGAAGAAAAGTACTTTTCTGATATCATTTCAAAATTCGGATTATAGGGGTCTCTGGAGGATCAGATTATTGCAGCCAATCCTCTGCTGGAGGCCTACGGTAATGCCAAAACTGTGAGGAATGACAACTCTTCTCGTTTTGTAAGTATGGAGTGATTTCTACAAGAGAAAATTCTTCTTACGTGTGGCCCATATGGAGAGACTTTAACAATTCCTCTGTTCCAAACAGGGTAAATTCATCAGAATCCATTTCGGCACAACTGGCAAACTGGCTAGTGCTGATATTGAGACATGTAAGTAACAATTCTCATAGCAAATACAAATGACGGCAACTGAGAACTGGCCAGGTTGTAACTTGTGAACATTTGCAGATCTGCTGGAAAAGTCAAGAGTGACATTCCAGCTTCCTGATGAGAGAGGCTACCACATCTTCTACCAGATGATGACAAACCACAAACCTGAGCTGATTGGTAAGCAGATTGAGTCACTGCACAGAGTTAACTGCACTGCTGAATATACGTAGAAGTTTCATTAATAACAAGCTAATGCAACTTTCACCTTTTTTTGATCTCCAGAGATGTCACTCATCACAACCAACCCCTACGACTTCCCCATGATCAGCCAGGGTCAGATCACTGTGGCCAGCATTGATGACAAAGTTGAGCTGGAAGCCACTGATGTGAGTGATCCTCATATTTCAAATATTTCAATACATTGCATACATTTAATATGATCTCAAAAGTAATCTTTGAAATACATTTTCTAAAGTGGTTATTTTTTTGGGAAAACTCTTTCAAACACAGAACGCTATTGATATCCTGGGCTTCACTGGTGAAGAGAAGAACAGCATCTACAAGATGACTGGTGCTGTGCTCCATCATGGTAACATGAAGTTCAAGCAGAAGCAGCGTGAGGAGCAGGCTGAGCCTGATGGCACAGAGGGTGAGTATTCAATGTCATATCAAAGAGAATGATGTGTGAAAAATGCCAGTAAAGTTCTTAATTGCACTGGTTTCTGTCATTGTGGACAACCACTGTCAAAATCTGTATGTACTAACTGCAAATGACTGAACTATTTTCAGATGCTGACAAGGTTGCTTACTTGTTGGGTCTGAACTCTGCTGACATGCTGAAGGCTCTGTGCTATCCCAGAGTGAAGGTCGGAAATGAGTATGTCACCAAGGGACAGACTGTACCTCAGGTAAATGAGATTTACTGCTATGATTTTTCTTTTTTAAATAAATCTTGATATGTGTGTTAAATACAAGTTGAGCATTTCTGTACCACTAAAGTTACTCAATTAAGACAACTACGAAAAAGGTTAGTAACATCATTTGTAGTGTAAAAATGAGTTATACATTTTATTATTGCTGTACATTATCAAATGTACAAATGTAGAATGAGAATGACTATTTAATATGCAGTTCATTTCAGTTTCAATTTTGTTTCAAAAAACATCAGACTGACTTTTTATCTGCACTGATTATGGATCAAATACCTGTATGTAATGTCAAATTGGTCATTCCTACTGATAAACTGAGAGAGAATTATGCAGTCTGCAGTTAACAAAGAAATCTGCAGTTTCCCTTGTGTTAAGAGTGTTTCAGCTCATACACTGCTCTTCCAGCTGCAGCAAGCAACTTTTAACAGCAAAAAGGTCCATCCTCTGTATGCCGCCTACGAAGCACCAAATGGCACATTAACTAAGCAACTGCCTGTGATATAGTTACCAGGGTGATGATATGTCTGATGCTTGCAAGTGGCCCAAACTGTCAAAGAAGCGTTAGTCAAATCAATCTTCTCATTTTTTTCTTTCAGGTGCTGAACTCAGTGACTGCCCTGGCCAAGTCTATCTATGAGAGGATGTTCTTGTGGATGGTCATCCGTATCAACCAGATGTTGGACACTAAGCAGCAAAGGAATTTCTTCATTGGTGTCCTGGATATTGCCGGCTTTGAAATCTTTGATGTAAGCTTCATTCCCTGCAATTCTGCATCCAGTGCTTTTCATGACAGAGTCCAGAGTGTTATTGTCTGAGAGAGAGTATGCTGATTCTTTGTCCCATCACAGTACAACAGCATGGAGCAGCTGTGCATCAACTTCACCAATGAGAAACTGCAACAGTTCTTCAACCACCACATGTTCGTCCTGGAGCAAGAGGAGTACAAGAAGGAGGGTATTATCTGGGAGTTCATTGACTTTGGCATGGACCTGGCTGCCTGCATTGAGCTGATTGAAAAGGTACACATTAAGTTTGGGATTCTACTCTATGTAATTGTTCTGAAGAGCTCTGTCACTTCATGACATATCTCTTTGTATTTTCATCAAGCCCATGGGCATCTTCTCCATCCTTGAAGAGGAGTGCATGTTCCCCAAGGCCACTGACACTTCCTTCAAGAACAAGCTCTATGATCAGCATCTTGGCAAATCCAGAGCATTTGAGAAACCAAAGCCTGCCAAGGGCAAAGCTGAGGCCCACTTCTCCCTGGTGCACTATGCTGGTACTGTGGACTACAATATCACTGGCTGGCTGGACAAGAACAAGGACCCACTGAATGAGTCTGTCATCCAGCTGTACCAGAAGTCCTCAGTTAAACTGCTGGCTGTTCTGTATCCTCCTGCTGCTCCTGAGGGTATGTTACAGAATTAACTACAGTAAATTAAAAGATAATTTAACATTGTATATACCTAAATGTAACATGTGCCCCCATAAATATTAAGTCTGGTTCTAACAAAACATTTCTCCTTAATTGTCAAAAGAGTCTGGTGGCGGCAAGAAGGGAGGCAAGAAGAAGGGTGGCTCTATGCAGACTGTGTCTTCACAGTTCAGGGTAAGCTTTAATGTTGTAAACTGAGGATTAACATCACATCGCAGTTTATACACAAACTAATGTGTTACACGTCATGACAAGATTTACTATTTTGTACCTACAGGAGAACTTGGGCAAACTGATGACTAACTTGAGGAGCACCCATCCTCACTTTGTGCGTTGCCTGATTCCTAATGAGTCAAAGACTCCAGGTACAAAAACATGATCATATTACTGTCTGAGTGTGGTGCCTTGGTTTAGTATGGCATCATTACACTGAATAATTATTTATTCACAGTAGTAACTGACACATTTCTATTCTACAGGTCTGATGGAGAACTTCCTGGTCATCCACCAGCTCAGGTGTAACGGTGTGCTGGAGGGTATCAGAATCTGCAGAAAGGGTTTCCCCAGCAGAATCCTCTATGGTGACTTCAAACAGAGGTATCAGTGAATATATATTTTACTGTGTTCTAATGTTTGACAGAAACTACAAAATAAATGCTCACACTGATCATTAATTCTCTCTCATAAAGGTACAAAGTACTGAATGCCAGTGTCATCCCTGAGGGCCAGTTCATTGACAACAAGAAGGCAGCAGAGAAACTGCTTGGATCGATTGATGTTGATCATGACCAGTACAGATTTGGACACACCAAGGTAAGCACCTTGATTGCATTCATTTTAGAGGAGAAGGACCAGCATGTATATAAATTACATGCCACTTATAAAGCAGTTCTAATTTTGCCCAGTCAACCATGAACTAAAAGGATAAAACTCCAGATTATTTCAGCCCTGGATTCTAGTTCTTTCGTGTGCATGCTAAAATGTAAGGGAAAGAAGTTTGAATTAAAACTCCTACTTCCAGTTTAATCCAAATTTCACAAACTTAGTACGTAAATTAAAATAATGAATTTAGTGGCATTTCATTTCCTGTAAAACTGTTTGGGATGGGATGCCTGGTTCTTGTATTGCATATATGATATGAGTCGCAGTACTTTGTGTGCACATTGCAACTGCAAACAAATTTAGAAATTAAATATACACCAAAACTTGATAACATTTTGTCTTAAGTGGTTCTTCAGAATTTCAATGAATTTGACTGTCCATTTAAGTGATCATAACTTGGTTGTAATGAGGCTAAATTACTTGAAATTCGACACAATTCACCCTTGTAATAGCACTAATCTCACTGAACAGGATTTAGGCTATGATTTTGAGGCTGTTAAAAAAACTGAACACAAAATAATAGTCTGAAACATAAATTATTGTGTGGGGTACACACTCTCTGAGTTCTTCATAGTATATAGTACATAACGTAAGTTTGTATTTTCTGTTTATTCAGGTGTTCTTCAAAGCTGGTCTGTTGGGTACCCTTGAGGAGATGAGAGATGAAAAGCTGGCAGCTCTGGTCACCATGACTCAGGCTCTCTGCCGTGGTTACGTCATGAGAAAGGAATTTGTGAAGATGATGGAGAGGAGGTAGGCTGTAAACAGCAAATTTTGGACATGCAGCATGTAGTGTGAAAAATCATCAATGACAATTTCCATAACAACAACTTCTTTTCCACAGGGAAGCCATCTATACAATCCAGTACAACATCCGCTCATTCATGAATGTGAAACACTGGCCATGGATGAAGGTGTACTACAAGATCAAGCCTCTGCTGAAGAGTGCTGAAACTGAGAAGGAGTTGGCTCAGATGAAGGAGAACTATGAGAAGATGACACAAGACTTGGCTGCTGCCCTGGCCAAGAAGAAGGAACTGGAGGAGAAGATGGTGTCTCTTCTGCAGGAGAAGAACGACCTGCAGCTCCAAGTGGCATCCGTAAGTACACGTGAACAGACAGCTGTAATGTTTCACATTTCGTCAATCAAATGTTCATGTGCTAACACTTACGTTCATACAATGAACTAGGAAACAGAGAATCTGGCAGATGCTGAGGAGAGATGTGAGGGACTTATCAAGAGCAAGATTCAGCTGGAGGCCAAACTCAAAGAGACAACTGAGAGACTGGAGGATGAAGAGGAAATCAATGCTGAGCTTACTGCCAAGAAGAGAAAGCTGGAGGATGAATGCTCTGAGCTCAAGAAGGATATTGATGATCTGGAGCTTACCTTGGCCAAAGTGGAAAAGGAGAAACATGCCACTGAGAACAAGGTTTGTAAATATTTGTAAATATTAATATTTGCGGCAGATCAACTAGTCAGGATTATCACCCGTAACAACATCTTTCTTGCGATTGTAGGTGAAGAACCTGACAGAGGAGATGGCCTCTCAGGATGAGAGCATTGCTAAGCTGACCAAGGAGAAGAAAGCCCTTCAGGAGGCTCATCAGCAGACTCTTGATGACCTGCAGGCTGAGGAAGACAAAGTCAACACTCTGACCAAGGCCAAGACCAAGCTTGAGCAGCAAGTCGATGATGTAAGTTTACAAAGTCACTTGGGTTCGCAAAACAAGATTTTTCTTGAACATGATAATTACAAATCAATATCAATGTGCAGCTTGAGGGCTCTCTGGAGCAAGAGAAGAAGCTGCGTATGGACCTTGAGAGAGCCAAGAGGAAGCTCGAGGGAGATCTGAAACTGGCCCAGGAATCCATCATGGATCTTGAGAATGACAAGCAGCAGTCTGATGAGAAACTTAAAAAGTAAGAAAATTTCATTTTCATCTCTGTTTTAAAACAACTATCATGTTTCTAGCCATGTTTAATTGCATGGATGAACTCTTACTATGCACTTCATTACTCTCACAGGAAGGACTTTGAAATCAGTCAGCTCCTTAGCAAGATTGAGGATGAGCAGTCAATGGGTGCTCAGCTTCAGAAGAAGATCAAGGAGCTTCAGGTAACTGATTTATGGTATTATATCAAACATTAGTACTTTGTGTTTTAACATTGAAAGTTTACTGAGAGACAACATTTGTACATTCAACAGGCCCGTATTGAGGAACTGGAGGAGGAGATTGAAGCTGAGCGCGCTGCTCGTGCCAAGGTTGAGAAGCAGAGGGCTGACCTGTCCAGGGAACTTGAGGAGATCAGTGAGAGACTGGAGGAGGCCGGTGGTGCCACTGCTGCTCAGATTGAGATGAACAAGAAGCGTGAAGCTGAGTTCCAGAAGGTCCGTCGTGACCTTGAGGAGGCCACTCTGCAGCATGAAGCCACTGCTGCCGCCCTTCGCAAGAAGCAGGCTGACAGCGTTGCTGAGCTGGGAGAGCAGATCGACAACCTCCAGCGTGTCAAGCAGAAGCTTGAAAAGGAAAAGAGTGAATACAAGATGGAGATTGATGACCTCTCCAGCAACATGGAGGCTGTTGCCAAAGCAAAGGTACACAGTGCATTAAATAACATGTTAAAACTCAAATTAGTATGATAAACAAAGTACATATAAATAAAATCTTTGTTTTCTGTTTCTTTTTCTTCTCAAGGGAAATCTTGAAAAGATGTGCCGTACTCTTGAGGACCAACTTAGCGAGCTGAAGACCAAGAATGATGAAAATATCCGTCAAATCAATGATCTGGGTGCACAGAAAGCACGTCTGCTGACAGAAAATGGTATGTATACAGTCAGAGTTACACTACAGTGATCTTCAGTGTATGACCGGGAAGCTGAGCACAAACTGATGTTTGATGATTATTTTCACACAAGGTGAGTTCGGCCGTCAAATTGAAGAGAAAGAAGCTCTTGTCTCCCAGCTGACCAGAGGCAAACAGGCCTTCACACAGCAGATTGAGGAGCTGAAGAGACAGATTGAAGAGGAGGTTAAGGTAAGAAAATCTTGAGTGTGTCCTGATAGAGTTTGTTCTTTCTGTTATTTAGACATTTTCCACACTGAATGCATGTATCCATTTTTGTTTCTTACCAGGCCAAGAATGCTCTTGCCCATGGACTGCAATCAGCCCGCCATGACTGTGACCTGCTGAGGGAGCAGTTTGAGGAGGAGCAGGAGGCCAAGGCTGAGCTGCAGCGTGGAATGTCCAAGGCCAACAGTGAGGTGGCTCAGTGGAGAACTAAGTATGAAACTGATGCTATCCAGCGCACAGAGGAGCTTGAGGAGGCCAAGTGAGTAGCATTCAGTTAAAATGACAGAAGTGTAGCATTACAGTGTGGTTCAACCAGCAATGATACTGCTGGTATCAATATTTGCATTTAAGGAGTGTAGGATCAATGCCACGCATGCACGTTTTAAAACACATTAAGTTTCGAACAATTTATGACAGAGAAAATTGTGTTTGAACTGCGAGATTTTCAGATTTTAGATCATCAGTCATGACAAAATAGTTAATTATTGATGATATATGATAATTGTTGACTAATTGTACATTATCGCTATTAGTTCCACATGTTTAGTATTCTGTGGATCTATTACAACATCTTTAGTGGTGAAAGTGCACCCCCTAGTGTCATAATCCAGAACTCCACATGGTGTTTCCAAAAACCTAAACACAGCCTCACACAAAGGTAATGCATGATGGTCACTGCACCAGAAAAAGAGGGTAGGTTCCACTAAATTATTTTCTATGTAGGTTTAAGAGGGTTGAACACATTTATTAAAACATTAAGTTATTTTCTTTCGTTTTTTTTTAGTGCCACGCAACACTTTACACTGTAGCACCACTTTGACACATCTGTTATAACATTTGCATTTAATTATAGCAACAATATCTGGAAAAACTTAATAGGTATTTGTAAATTTAAGGTTGTCACTGAGAGACCAATCACACATTCTTTTAAAAGGAAAAAGCTGGCTCAGCGCCTGCAGGAGGCTGAGGAGCAGATTGAGGCTGTGAATTCCAAGTGTGCTTCTCTGGAGAAAACCAAACAGAGGCTCCAGAGTGAGGTGGAGGACCTCATGATTGATGTGGAGAGGGCTAATGGGCTGGCTGCTAACCTGGACAAGAAGCAGAGGAACTTTGACAAGGTAACATTTACTTTGGGCATTCTTGACATAAAATCAAAAGGCTAAAATGACTTATCTCTCTATTGATAAATACTTAAATTAAGTCAAATGTATAAATTTGCAATAGGTGTTGGCAGAGTGGAAGCAGAAGTACGAGGAGGGTCAGGCAGAGCTTGAAGGAGCTCAGAAGGAGGCTCGTTCTCTTGGCACTGAGCTGTTCAAGATGAAGAACTCTTATGAGGAGGCTCTGGATCAGCTGGAGACCATGAAGCGTGAAAACAAGAACTTGCAACGTGAGTTCCTACTTGACTGTGTTAGTAACTAGACTGTAGTTAGACTGTATTCAATACATTTATGTATATGTGCTAGAATAAAATATTCATATTTTGCATTGTAATGCTTAACTCTATTAAACACATGCGTCTCTCTGCAGAGGAGATCTCAGATCTGACTGAACAGATTGGTGAGACTGGCAAGAGCATCCATGAGCTGGAGAAGTCCAAGAAGCAGGTGGAGACAGAGAAAGCTGAGATCCAGACAGCTCTTGAGGAGGCTGAGGTACCTTTTTTTTTATCTGGAGAGATCTTTTGAAGAAAAAGTGCAAATAATGGAAAAATACAGTATATTGGTTAAAAAAAGGTCTGACGGCAGAGATGAATATTTCATCTCTTGATACCAGGGAACTCTGGAACATGAAGAGTCTAAGATCCTGCGTGTCCAGCTGGAGCTTAACCAAATTAAGGGTGAGGTGGACAGGAAGCTGGCAGAAAAAGATGAGGAGATGGAGCAGATCAAGAGGAACAGCCAGAGGGTGATTGACTCCATGCAGAGCACTCTGGATTCTGAGGTCAGGAGCAGGAACGATGCCCTGAGGATCAAGAAGAAGATGGAGGGAGACCTGAATGAGATGGAGATTCAGCTGAGTCACGCCAATCGCCAGGCTGCTGAGTCCCAGAAGCAGCTGAGGAATGTGCAGGCACAGCTGAAGGTATTGTTAGACATGGTGCTATTGTACAAACTACAGTATAGTGAGTCCTCCTCCATTGTTCATGTGAATATTTTCCTGATATTTTTTCACTAGGATGCTCAACTGCACCTTGATGATGCTGTCAGAGCTCAGGATGACCTCAAGGAACAGGCTGCTATGGTGGAGCGCAGGAACGGTCTCATGGTGGCTGAGATCGAGGAACTTAGGGCTGCTCTGGAACAGACAGAGAGAAGTCGCAAGATTGCTGAACAGGAGCTGGTGGACGCCAGTGAGCGTGTTGGACTTCTGCACTCTCAGGTAGGCAAATACAATGGTTTCTTCAATAATTAAAAAAAACAAGAGTTTTTAAATAACGTGAAAATTGGGCCAGTGATGACTTAAGAGACTCATTTCTTTTTTTTTTTTCGTTTTACATTTTAGAACACAAGCCTTCTGAACACCAAGAAGAAGCTTGAGACTGACCTGGTCCAGATCCAGAGTGAAGTTGATGACACTGTTCAGGAAGCAAGGAATGCAGAGGAGAAGGCAAAGAAGGCCATCACTGATGTAGGTTTAAATTTCATTTGTTTACTAGTCTACTCCAGTTGAACTCTGTATTTTTTTCATAACATTTCTCATTAAAATATGCCATTTTCTAGGCTGCAATGATGGCTGAGGAGCTGAAGAAGGAGCAGGATACTAGCGCTCACCTGGAGAGGATGAAGAAGAACTTGGAGGTTGCTGTTAAGGACCTGCAGCACCGCCTGGATGAGGCTGAGAACCTGGCCATGAAGGGTGGCAAGAAGCAGCTCCAGAAACTGGAGTCCAGGGTAAGACAGCCATGTTAGGAATTTACACAGCTGAAGCAAGACTTTGTTTTGATGTGGATACTTAGTATGTTATTGCTTTCTGAAGGTGCGTGAGCTGGAGACAGAGGTTGAGGCTGAGCAGAGACGTGGAGCAGATGCTGTTAAGGGTGTCCGCAAATATGAGAGGAGGGTGAAGGAGCTCACCTACCAGGTATTGTCACGTCAACATTTAACATGTATGGTACAAATCAAGCTAACATACTTAATACTGACAACATTTAAACATGCAAATCTATATTTTCTATTACAGACTGAGGAGGACAAGAAAAACATTACCAGGCTGCAGGATCTGGTTGACAAGCTGCAGCTCAAGGTGAAGGCCTACAAGAGGCAGGCTGAGGAAGCGGTAAGAGCAACATATTTGTTTAAAACAATGAGACATTGATACACATATTATATTTCATCTACAGTGTATCTGTTGGCCTTTATCAACATTTTAACAATTTACTATGTATTATATTCCAGGAGGAGCAGGCCAATGTTCACCTGTCCAAGTGCAGGAAGGTCCAGCATGAGCTGGAAGAGGCTGAGGAGCGTGCTGACATCGCTGAATCCCAGGTCAACAAGCTGAGAGCCAAGAGCCGTGACTCTGGAAAGGTAAATATGTACTTTCTTCATACTCATATATATGAAACACAATACTTTAAAACACGTTTGATTTATATGTCATAACTGAAAAAAATGACCATTATTGTCTTAAGATTTATAAAATCAATAGCCAAAAAAAACACAACAAAAAACATATAGACAAAATGTCTATATGTACGCAGTGTGATGTTTATGTATGCATGAATGTGCTGTAAGCATTCACCTATTTTTTGTTTTTTCCAGGGAAAAGATGCAGCTGAGTAAAGCACCACAGCTGATGGGCTGTTTCTAATCATATAATATGATGTGAAATATGTCACAATAAAATTTGTTCTTATCTTTGACTGCTGTCTGTGTTATTTTGATCTCATTGTGTTCTCTGAGAAAGAGTAAATGTGAGATTTGGATCATTTGTAACACAGCAAAACAACGTTCTGCAATCTTTATTAAAATGTCTGGCTACAAAATAAACTATGCCGAATACTGTTCATGTATGGGTATGGGCCATTTTAAAGTAAACAATGACCAAAGATATGTGGGTATGGAAAAATGGTCAGCATTCATCCATTATACAAACATTATACAACAAGTACAGGCAATCGAGAGCCGGAGGGGATTTCATTATCAAGAAGGTCTGGGACCACACACAGAATTCACCAAGTTAGAGAAACTGGTTGAGGAAAAAGGAAAAGGGGTTTCACTGAAATCCCCCATGAGGAGGCATGAACATGTATGGTGGCTTAATTCACAATGAATCCTCACTCAGAAGCTGTATTTGGAGACCACAAACACTCTGGCAACCCCCGAAACACACCTTGAATGCTCACCTTTTGGCCTGATTAAAATACACCCAGCTACAGAATGTGAAGAGTGGAAACACATGTCAAAGAAAGGAGTTTTATGTGTTTGACAGGAATGTTAAAGCAACCTCCCCACTGAGATCACTGATCTTTTGTTAAAAAAGAAAAAAAAGTAGGAAAAACTTTAAATTAATTCATTATTTTTCCCTAATACTCATCAGACCAAAGTACAGATTTCCACTGGTCTAATGTCCATTCCTTGTGTTTCTTGGCCCAAACAATTGTCTTTTTCTTGTTGTTCTTCCTCAGTAGTGGTTTCTTTGCAGCAATTCGACCATGAAGGCCTGGTTCACGCAGTCTCCTCTGAACAGCTGATGTTGAGATGTGTCTGCTGCTTGAACTCTGTGAAGCATTTCTGTGGGCTCTAATCTGAGGTGCTGTTAATTTGCAATTTCTGAGGCTGGCAACTCTGATGAACTTATCCTCTGAAGCCAAGAGTTAACTCTTGGTCTTCCTTTCCTGGGGCGGTACTCATGGGAGCCATTTTCATCATAGCGTTTGATGGTTTTTGCGACTGCACTTGAGGAGACATTCAAAGTTCTTGAAATCTTCCGGATTGACTGCCCTTCATGTCTTAAAGTAATGATGGACTGTCATTTCTCTTTACTTAGCTGAGTGGTTCTTGCCATAATATGGATTATAAAAGTAGTCAAATAGGGCTGTTAACTGTGTACCAACCCTACTTCTGCAAAACACAACTGATGGTCTCAAACACATTAAGAAGGCAAAAAATTCAACAAATTAACTCTTGACAAGGAACACCTGTTAACTGAAAACCATTCCAGGTGACTACCTCATGAAACTGATTGAGATGCCAAGGGTGTGCAAAGTTGTCATCAAAGCAAAAGGTGGCTACCTTGAAGAATCTAAAATATAAAACATATTCTGGTTGGTTTAACACTTTTTTGTTAACTACATAATTCCATATGTATTCCTTCATAGTTCTGATGTCTTCAATATGAACCTACAATGTAGAAAGTAAAAAAAAATAAAGGAAAACCACTGAATGAGAAGGTGTGTCTAAATGTTTGACTGGTACCCTAAGTATACAGGGAGGGAGGGAGAGGGAACCTCAAGTAAAATGGGAGGTAGAGCCTTCAGCTATCAGGCCCCTCTACTGTGTTACCATCTACCAGTTTTTCATCTGGGAAGCAGACACCCTCTCCATGTTTAAGTGTCTTCCTTTTCACTAAAGCTTATAGTTAGGGCTGGCTCAGGCTTTCCTTGAACCATTCCCTAGTTATGCTGCTACAGGCCTAGATTGCCAGGGAACTTCCCATGATGCACCAAGCTCCTCTCTTCTCCTCTACCTCTCCATCTGTACGTATTCATATGTCATTAATACTGGGCATCTTTCATTTTACGTTGTGTTGTGCTTTCTCATCTGTCTCTTCTCTTCTCCTGTCGCTCTCTTTAGATTCATCTTTCTCCTGAGCTGTAGAGTCTGGATCTGTGACTGTGGGCCACCTACTGCCCCCATTATAAGTCTCATTAATTATTACTATTAATCCTATTATAGCCTAATTATTATTATTATTAGTTTTATTATTATTAGGTGGAACCTGTACCGTGCAATGCTCTCTTTCCTCCTGCTCTCTCTCGATCAAGTGCTTGATCATGGGGAAAATGTTCGGTATATAATGCGGTAAAGAGTATGGTCTAACGCTGTAAAGAGTTACGGTCTAACAATTTAGCATTATATAAATAAAAATGAATTGACTTGACTGTTGGTAAAGCATATAAGGTGTTTTAAAGTTCTCATGAAACAGCAAAAGTTATATTTGTTCCTTGTACACTTTAGAGACATGATTAACTGTAGTAAGATCCTGAAAACATCTGAGGTACTCATACTAAAAAAAAGACTAGTAAGCATACTCTCAATAGGCAAACATGTTGCAGTGCTCTAGCAACACAGCCTACACTGACCTGGTGTGGGCTTAAATGGTCAAACATTTAACTCACTGAGAGCGGACACTAACAGCTGTTGTCAACTTGAATTCATGGCAGCAACAACAAATTCCAATGGCGACCTTGAGTCACAGCACAAAAAAAAAAAGTCTAAATATATCAAAACATTAGAAGGTTCTTAGTCTCAAAGCATTCATGCTACTTAATCCACTGCTCCATGTATTGATTATTTTTATTGGTATGTGTTATATACATATATATATATGTGTGTGTGTGTGTGTGTGCTTATATATAAATATATATTTTTTGTATATTCAGGGTGCCTGTATCTACCTCTATGCTGCTATGACGGATGCAATTTTCCCATTGTCGGACTAATAAAGGTGTATATATGTAATATTAAAATCCCAATATGTTTCTCAGTCTTTCGCATACAGTAGTTGCTATCACATTAAGGTTCACTCCATTCTAGTTCATAGTCATCTATCATTAGAATGAAATATGTCTAGAATCCTGGATATCGTCTGTTATCTACCATATAGTTCTGCTTAGAATGGACATGTCAATCTGTTAATTTGGCAGTTGGCAAAATGTACTAACAGTTCCTTGGTACTACTGTAGTACTATCTGCTATATAACAATTATAACAATCATACAATGATGGGGTTAGTTTACCATATTGGTCTAATTGGTACATCAGGAGAACATGTTTTGGACTCATTGGAATGGAGTCATTACAACTGCACAAATACAGAAAGAAAATATGACAGCAATGAAGAAGTCAAGAATAACTTTGGTCAAAATGAGTAATAAAGAATTACTGTTTAACTGGGCTGCCTCCCAACCAAGAGCTTAACACTTTAAAGTGGAAGAATTTACGCTCGTAAAAAGGCAAAAAATAGACTTGAAGCCTATTAAGATGCTTTGGCTTGTGGTTCAGCTCGTAAAACTTGAGTGAAACCCAAGCCACTACGGAGCCTGCGGACAGCTGTACAGATTAAAATTAAAGCATATCTGGTCCTCCATCTGTTGAAAAGGTAGCACATAAAAAAAGTGAATGAAAAGCATTCTGTGTTGACAGAAGGCAGCCAGTGGGATATGGAAATACATAACTTTTTATGTATAAAATCTGTTCAATTATGTAATGTAAAAAAAAAAATACATGTAAAAAAATACATTTAACTGCTTCTTGCGCATGTTTTCCCCATTGTAGTTCTACTTCTTTATGCTGACATGATACCTAAGATTGTCATAAAAGAAAAAAAATATTTCATTTTCAAGAAATATTTTTAAATTTGAAATTTAAATCAATTCAATAAAATGTTATTAAATTAAATTGTTAAGAATTACTTTGATCAAAAACTGTTTAGAAAGGGAAAAAAGGAACTGGCATATATTTGCTAGAACAATATGTTTAAATGTATGCCATTTTAAGACGTGATCCACACCATGTTTGGCATATGTCCCATATTTAACCTTTGCTGTGTAAGCAAGTAACACCCAATATAAGGAGTACCAAGACGACACAAGAGTGTGTGGTGGAAGACCCTTGAAGACCCCTGCTTGTGGTAGGCTTATGTTCTGTCTGCTTTGGAGCAATTCAATGTGTTCATTATTTGACAGATTTTTTAAAAATACTTATTAATCAGCAATGTACTTGCTGAATAGATCAATACTTTAAAACCTTCCCTCAATAACTGAAAATATGTGAATTGATTTCAACAGGATTGTGGAATACAATAAACTTTTTACAGAGAGAGGGTCAGGTATGAAAACAATTTCTTGATTTCTCAAAATTTTATGAAACATTTCATTCAGTTGAAACTTCTGTTTTGTGCATGTGAAGTCATTGTGATGATGGGCAGAAATCAGTTGAACAGAAATGTTAATTGGGTAGTTGAACTCTTGTTCTGTTTAGTCACATGAGTTGAAGACAGTAGCTTTAATACAGATAAATAAGATTACATTTATTTGTTATGACCTCACAGACATAAACTGCCACCATGAGTACGGACGCAGAGATGGCCGTTTATGGCAAAGCTGCCATTTACCTCCGTAAGCCAGAGAAGGAGAGAATTGAGGCTCAGAACAAACCCTTTGATGCCAAGAGCGCCTGCTATGTGGCTGATGCCAAAGAGCTGTACTTGAAAGCAACAATCATCAAGAAAGACGCTGGCAAAGTCACCGTCAAAGTCCTGGACACTCAGGAGGTTTGTATCATAGTAACAAGTATCAAGTAAGACTGAAGTGGGAAGTTAAATGTGATCAGTTCTGGTTTTGACCAATGTCCTGTTGCAGGAGAGGACAGTTAAAGAAGAGGACGTCTCTCCAATGAACCCTCCCAAGTTCGACAAAATTGAGGACATGGCCATGATGACCCATCTGAATGAAGCCTCTGTCCTGTATAATCTCAAAGAGCGTTATGCAGCATGGATGATCTACGTAAGACAATCTACCAAATGATCAAATAGAAATACTGAAATTGACTATACTTTTAGGAAACATGGATTAAATTGTTTTATCTCCATGATCACTTTCAGACCTACTCTGGGTTGTTCTGTGCCACCGTGAACCCCTACAAATGGCTCCCAGTGTACGATGCTGAAGTTGTAAGTGCCTATAGAGGCAAGAAGCGTATGGAGGCTCCACCCCACATCTTCTCTGTCTCTGACAACGCTTATCAGAACATGCTTACTGGTATGTCCTTAAATATGTATTATTTCTTAGTATATGAGGTTAGTGTTAAAGAAATCCCTGGTTAATTCCTTTGTTTTCTATTTTAACAGACAGGGAGAACCAGTCTGTCTTGATCACGTAAGTTTCACATTTGTTGACTTTGTTTCACATAATGAAAATATCTCGATCAGATTCATATAAGTCTATTTTTATACCCAGTGGAGAATCTGGTGCTGGAAAGACTGTGAACACCAAGCGTGTCATCCAGTACTTCGCAACAATCTCAGTTGGTGGAGACAAGAAGAAGGAGGCATCAGGCAAGATACAGGTATGTTATGATGGCAAAATCTCTGACAGTATAGAATGAAGTCCAAGAAGAAAAGTACTTTTCTGATATCATTTCAAAATTCGGATTATAGGGGTCTCTGGAGGATCAGATTATTGCAGCCAATCCTCTGCTGGAGGCCTACGGTAATGCCAAAACTGTGAGGAATGACAACTCTTCTCGTTTTGTAAGTATGGAGTGATTTCCACAAGAGAAAATTCTTTTTATGTGTTGCCCATATGGAGAGACTTTAACGATTCCTCTGTTCCAAACAGGGTAAATTCATCAGAATCCATTTCGGCACAACTGGCAAACTGGCTAGTGCTGATATTGAGACATGTAAGTAACAATTCTCATAGCAAATACAAATGACGGCAACTGAGAACTGGCCAGGTTGTAACTTGTGAACAACATTTGCAGATCTGCTGGAAAAGTCAAGAGTGACATTCCAGCTTTCTGATGAGAGAGGCTACCACATCTTCTACCAGATGATGACAAACCACAAACCTGAGCTGATTGGTAAGCAGACTGAGTCACTGCAGAGAGCTAACTGCACTGTTGAATGTACATAGAAGTTTCATGAATAACAAGCTAATGCAACTTTCACCTTTTTTTGATCTCCAGAGATGTCACTCATCACAACCAACCCCTATGACTTCCCCATGATCAGCCAGGGTCAGATCACTGTGGCCAGCATTGATGACAAAGTTGAGCTGGAAGCCACTGATGTGAGTGATCCTCATATTTCAAATATTTCAATACATTGCATACATTTAATATGATCTCAAAAGTAATCTTTGAAATACATTTTCTAAAGTGGTTATTTTTTTGGGAAAACTCTTGCAAACACAGAACGCTATTGATATCCTGGGCTTCACTGGTGAAGAGAAGAACAGCATCTACAAGATGACTGGTGCTGTACTCCATCATGGTAACATGAAGTTCAAGCAGAAGCAGCGTGAGGAGCAGGCTGAGCCTGATGGCACAGAGGGTGAGTATTCAATGTCATATCAAAGTGAATGATGTGTGAACAATGCCAGTAAAGTACTTAATTGCACTGGGTTCTGTTATGTCATTATGGGCACATGTATGTATTAACTGTAGATGACTGAACTATTTTCAGATGCTGACAAGGTTGCTTACTTGTTGGGTCTGAACTCTGCTGACATGCTGAAGGCTCTGTGCTATCCCAGAGTGAAGGTCGGAAATGAGTACGTCACTAAGGGACAGACTGTACCTCAGGTAAATGAGATTTACTGCTATGATTTTTTAAAAATAAATCTTGATGTTTGTTAAATACAGGTTAAGCATTTCTGTACCACTAAAGTTACTCAATTAAGACAATTAGGAAAAAGGCTAATAACATCATTTGTAGTGTAAAAATGAGTTATACTTTCTATAATTTATTTGTGCTGTACATTATCAAATGTACAAATGTAGAATGAGAATGACTATTTAATATGCAGTTCAATTCTGTTCAAAAACAGCAGACTGAATTTTTATCTGCACTTATTATGGATCAAATACCTGTATGTAATGTAAAAGGGGTCACTCCTACTGATAAACTGAGAGACAATTATGTAGTCTGTAGTTAACACAGAAATCTGCAGTTTCCCTTGTGTTGAGTATGGTGAGTGTTTCAGCTCATACACTGAGTGACTGCCTGTTAAATAGCTAACAGGGTGATAATATGTCTGATGCTTGTAAGTGGCCTAAAACTGTCAGTTAAAGAAGCGTTAGTCAAATCAATCTTCCCTTTGTTTTCTTTCAGGTCCTGAACTCAGTGACTGCCCTGGCCAAGTCTATCTATGAGAGGATGTTCTTGTGGATGGTCATCCGTATCAACCAGATGTTGGACACTAAGCAGCAAAGGAATTTCTTCATTGGTGTCCTGGATATTGCCGGCTTTGAAATCTTTGATGTAAGCTTCATTCCCTGCAATTCAGCATCCAGTGCTTTTCATGACAGAGTCCAGAGTGTTATTGTCAGAGAAAAAGTATGCTGATTCTTTGTCCCATCACAGTTCAACAGCATGGAGCAGCTGTGCATCAACTTCACCAATGAAAAACTGCAACAGTTCTTCAACCACCACATGTTCGTCCTGGAGCAAGAGGAGTACAAGAAGGAGGGTATTATCTGGGAGTTCATTGACTTTGGCATGGACCTGGCTGCCTGCATTGAGCTGATTGAAAAGGTACACATTAAGTTTGGGATTCTACTCTATGTAATTGTTCTGAAGAGCTCTGTCACTTCATGACATATCTCTTTGTATTTTCATCAAGCCCATGGGCATCTTCTCCATCCTTGAAGAGGAGTGCATGTTCCCCAAGGCCACTGACACTTCCTTCAAGAACAAGCTCTATGATCAGCATCTTGGCAAATGCAGAGCATTTGAGAAACCAAAGCCCGCCAAGGGCAAGGCTGAGGCCCACTTCTCCCTGGTGCACTATGCTGGTACTGTGGACTACAATATCTCTGGCTGGCTGGACAAGAACAAGGACCCACTGAATGAGTCTGTCCTGCAGCTGTACCAGAAGTCCTCAGTTAAACTGCTGGCTCATCTGTATCCTCCTGCTGCTGCTGAGGGTATGATACAGAATTAACTACAGTAAACTAAAACATAATTTAAGATTGTATATATATACATATACATATATATATATATATATATATATATTTTTTTTTTTTAAACTAAATGTAATATGTGTCCCTGTAAATATTAAATCTGATTCTAACAAAACATTTCTACATAATTATCAAAGAGAGCGGTGGCGGAAAGAAGGGAGGCAAGAAGAAGGGTGGCTCTATGCAGACTGTGTCTTCACAGTTCAGGGTAAGCTTTAAAGTTGTAAACTCAGGAATAACATCACATCACATCCCAGGTTATACACAAACTAATGTGTTACATGTCATGACAAGATTTACTATTTTGTACCTACAGGAGAACTTGGGCAAACTGATGACTAACTTGAGGAGCACCCATCCTCACTTTGTGCGTTGCCTGATTCCCAATGAGTCAAAGACTCCAGGTACAAAAACATGATCATATTACTGTCTGAGTGTGGTGCCTTGGTTTAGTATGGCATCATTACACTGAATAATTATTTATTCACAGTAGTAACTGACACATTTCTATTCTAAAGGTCTGATGGAGAACTTCCTGGTCATCCACCAGCTCAGGTGTAACGGTGTGCTGGAGGGTATCAGAATCTGCAGAAAGGGTTTCCCCAGCAGAATCCTCTATGGTGACTTCAAACAGAGGTATCAGTGAATATATATTTTACTGTGTTCTAATGTTTGACAGAAACTACAAAATAAATGCTCACACTGATCATTAATTCTCTCTCATAAAGGTACAAAGTACTGAATGCCAGTGTCATCCCTGAGGGCCAGTTCATTGACAACAAGAAGGCAGCAGAGAAACTGCTTGGATCGATTGATGTTGATCATGACCAGTACAGATTTGGACACACCAAGGTAAGCACTGTGCTTTCTTTTGTATAACTTAGTATTATTACCATGGCCAATGAATTTTACTGTTGAGTCTGTTTGTTTGTCTGTGAATTGTCAGTATATCTTAAAATTTACTTACCTAATTTGAATGAATTTGTCACAAAGTCAGACCATGTGCCAAGGTAGAAGTGATTCATTGATGGTATAGATGAAGAGCAGCCATCATGTGGAAAACATCTTTGCCTTTGAGCTCTTGCACTATGTGGGATATCAAAAAGCCCACTTTTATTTTCTGTTTATTCAGGTGTTCTTCAAGGCTGGTCTGTTGGGTACCCTTGAGGAGATGAGAGATGAAAAGCTGGCATCTCTGGTCACCATGACTCAGGCTGTTTGCCGTGGTTACCTCATGAGAAAGGAGTTTGTGAAGATGACAGAGAGGAGGTAGGTTGTAAACAGCAAATTTTGGACATGCAGCATGTGGTGTGAAAAATCATCAATGACAATTTCCACAACCACCTCTTTTCCACAGGGATGCCATCTTTACCATCCAGTACAATGTCCGCTCATTCATGAATGTGAAACACTGGCCATGGATGAAGGTGTACTACAAGATCAAGCCTCTGCTGAAGAGTGCTGAAACTGAGAAGGAGCTGGCTCAGATGAAGGAGAACTATGAGAAGATGACACAAGACTTGGCTGCTGCCCTGGCCAAGAAGAAGGAACTGGAGGAGAAGATGGTGTCTCTTCTGCAGGAGAAGAACGACCTGCAGCTCCAAGTGGCATCCGTAAGTACATGTGAACAGACAGCTGTAATGTTTCATGTTTCATCAGTCAAATGTTCATGTGCTAACACTTACGTTCATACAATGAACTAGGAATCAGAGAATCTGACAGATGCTGAGGAGAGATGTGAGGGACTTATCAAGAGCAAGATTCAGCTGGAGGCCAAACTCAAAGAGACAACTGAGAGACTGGAGGATGAAGAGGAAATCAATGCTGAGCTTACTGCCAAGAAGAGAAAGCTGGAGGATGAATGCTCTGAGCTCAAGAAGGATATTGATGATCTGGAGCTTACCTTGGCCAAAGTGGAAAAGGAGAAACATGCCACTGAGAACAAGGTTTGTAAATATTTGTAAATATTAATATATGCAGCAGATCAACTAGTCAGTATTATCACCCGTAACAACAACATCTTTCTTGCGATTGTAGGTGAAGAACCTGACAGAGGAGATGGCCTCTCAGGATGAGAGCATTGCTAAGCTGACCAAGGAGAAGAAAGCCCTTCAGGAGGCTCATCAGCAGACTCTTGATGACCTGCAGGCTGAGGAAGACAAAGTCAACACTCTGACCAAGGCCAAGACCAAGCTTGAGCAGCAAGTCGATGATGTAAGTTTAAAAAGTCACTTGGGTTCGCAAAACAAGATTTTTCTTGAACAGAATAATTACAAATCAATATCAATGTGCAGCTTGAGGGCTCTCTGGAGCAAGAGAAGAAGCTGCGTATGGACCTTGAGAGAGCCAAGAGGAAGCTCGAGGGAGATCTGAAACTGGCCCAGGAATCCATCATGGATCTTGAGAATGACAAGCAGCAGTCTGAGGAGAAACTTAAAAAGTAAGAAAATTTTGTTTTCATCTCTGTTTTAAAACAACCATCATGTTTCTGGACATGTTCAATTGCATGGATGAACTCTTACTATGCACTTCATTACTCTCACAGGAAGGACTTTGAAATCAGTCAGCTCCTTAGCAAGATTGAGGATGAGCAGTCAATGGGTGCTCAGCTTCAGAAGAAGATCAAGGAGCTTCAGGTAACTGATTTATGGTATTATATCAAACATTAGTACTTTGTGTTTTAACACTGAAAGTTTACTGAGAGACAACATTTGTACATTCAACAGGCCCGTATTGAGGAACTGGAGGAGGAGATTGAAGCTGAGCGTGCTGCTCGTGCCAAGGTTGAGAAGCAGAGGGCTGACCTGTCCAGGGAACTTGAGGAGATCAGTGAGAGACTGGAGGAGGCCGGTGGTGCCACTGCTGCTCAGATTGAGATGAACAAGAAGCGTGAAGCTGAGTTCCAGAAGGTCCGTCGTGACCTTGAGGAGGCCACTCTGCAGCATGAAGCCACTGCTGCCGCCCTTCGCAAGAAGCAGGCTGACAGCGTTGCTGAGCTGGGAGAGCAGATCGACAACCTCCAGCGTGTCAAGCAGAAGCTTGAAAAGGAAAAGAGTGAATACAAGATGGAGATTGATGACCTCTCCAGCAACATGGAGGCTGTTGCCAAAGCAAAGGTACACAGTGCATTAAATAACATGTTAAAACTCAAATTAGTATGATAAACAAAGTACATATAAATAAAATCTTTGTTCTCTGTTTCTTTTTCTTCTCAAGGGAAATCTTGAAAAGATGTGCCGTACTCTTGAGGACCAACTTAGTGAGCTGAAGACCAAGAATGATGAAAATACCCGTCAAATCAATGACCTGGGTGCACAGAAAGCACGTCTGCTGACAGAAAATGGTATGTATAAAATCAGAGTTACACTACAGTGATCTTCAGTGTATGACCGAGAAGCTGAGCACAAACTGATGTTTGATGATTATTTTCACACAAGGTGAGTTCGGCCGTCAAATTGAAGAGAAAGAAGCTCTTGTCTCCCAGCTGACCAGAGGCAAACAGGCCTTCACACAGCAGATTGAGGAGCTGAAGAGACAGATTGAAGAGGAGGTTAAGGTAAGAAAATCTTGAGTGTGTCCTGATAGAGTTTGTTCTTTCTGTTATTTAGACATTTTCCACACTGAATGCATGTATCCATTTTTGTTTCTTACCAGGCCAAGAATGCTCTTGCCCATGGACTGCAATCAGCCCGCCATGACTGTGACCTGCTGAGGGAGCAGTTTGAGGAGGAGCAGGAGGCCAAGGCTGAGCTGCAGCGTGGAATGTCCAAGGCCAACAGTGAGGTGGCTCAGTGGAGAACTAAGTATGAAACTGATGCTATCCAGCGCACAGAGGAGCTTGAGGAGGCCAAGTGAGTAGCATTCAAACAGTATAGTAAACAGTAAAGTATTACATTATGGTGTAGTGCAACTGATAATATCGCTAGTAGTAATATTTATATTTAAACATATTTAAAATACTTTACATTATCAAAATATGAAGTTATTATGAAGTTAGATTAGTGCTATGTAACAGTTTAAACTGCTGCACCACTTTCCTGTGTTTGTCTAGATTCTAAAAAACATGTAATCATAGCATTTTTCATATGTAAAAATATCTGGAAAAACGTATATGTATTTGTAAGTTTAACGCTGTCACTGAGAGACCAATCACACATTCTTTTAAAAGGAAAAAGCTGGCCCAGCGCCTGCAGGAGGCTGAGGAGCAGATTGAGGCTGTGAATTCCAAGTGTGCTTCTCTGGAGAAAACCAAACAGAGGCTCCAGAGTGAGGTGGAGGACCTCATGATTGATGTGGAGAGGGCTAATGGGCTGGCTGCTAACCTGGACAAGAAGCAGAGGAACTTTGACAAGGTAACATTTACTTTGGGCATTCATGACATAAAATCAAAAGGGACTTAAATGACTCATCTCTCTATTGATAAATACTTAAATTAAGTCAACTGTTTAAATTTGCAATAGGTGTTGGCAGAGTGGAAGCAGAAGTACGAGGAGGGTCAGGCAGAGCTTGAAGGAGCTCAGAAGGAGGCTCGTTCTCTTGGCACTGAGCTGTTCAAGATGAAGAACTCTTATGAGGAGGCTCTGGATCAGCTGGAGACCATGAAGCGTGAAAACAAGAACTTGCAACGTGAGTTCCTACTTGACTGTGTTAGTAACTAGACTGTAGTTAGACTGTATTCAATACATTTATGTATATGTGCTAGAATAAAATGTTCATATTTTGCATTGTAAGGCTTAACTCTATTAAACACATGCGTCTCTCTGCAGAGGAGATCTCAGATCTGACTGAACAGATTGGTGAGACTGGCAAGAGCATCCATGAGCTGGAGAAGGCCAAGAAGCAGGTGGAGACAGAGAAAGTTGAGATCCAGACAGCTCTTGAGGAGGCTGAGGTACCTTTTTTTATCTGGAGAGATCTTTTGAAGAAAAAATGCAAATCATGGAAAAATACAGTATATTGGTTAAAAAAAGGTCTGACGGCAGAGATGAATATTTCATTCTTTGATACCAGGGAACTCTGGAACATGAAGAGTCTAAGATCCTGCGTGTCCAGCTGGAGCTTAACCAGATTAAGGGTGAGGTGGACAGGAAGCTGGCAGAAAAAGATGAGGAGATGGAACAGATCAAGAGGAACAGCCAGAGGGTGATTGACTCCATGCAGAGCACTCTGGATTCTGAGGTCAGGAGCAGGAACGATGCCCTGAGGATCAAGAAGAAGATGGAGGGAGACCTGAATGAGATGGAGATTCAGCTGAGTCACGCCAATCGCCAGGCTGCTGAGTCCCAGAAGCAGCTGAGGAATGTGCAGGCACAGCTGAAGGTATTGTTAGACATGGTGCTGTTGTACAAACTACAGTATAGTGAGTCCTCCTCCATTTTGGTGTTCATGTGAATATTTTCCTGATATTTTTTCACTAGGATGCTCAACTGCACCTTGATGATGCTGTCAGAGCTCAGGATGACCTCAAGGAACAGGCTGCTATGGTGGAGCGCAGGAACGGTCTCATGGTGGCTGAGATTGAGGAACTTAGGGCTGCTCTGGAACAGACAGAGAGAGGCCGCAAGATCGCTGAACAGGAGCTGGTGGATGCCAGTGAGCGTGTTGGACTTCTGCACTCTCAGGTGAGCAAATACAATAGTTTCTTCAATAATTCAAAAAAAACAAAAGAGTTTTTAAATAACGTGAAATTTTGGCCAGTGATGACTTAAGTGACTCATTGCTTTTTTGTTGTTCTTTTTACATTTTAGAACACAAGCCTTCTGAACACCAAGAAGAAGCTTGAGGCTGACCTGGTCCAGATCCAGAGTGAAGTTGATGACACTGTTCAGGAAGCAAGGAATGCAGAGGAGAAGGCAAAGAAGGCCATCACTGATGTAGGTTTAAATTTCATTTGTTTACTAGTCTACTCCAGTTGAACTCTGTATTTTTTCATAACATTTCTCATTAAAATATGCCATTTTCTAGGCTGCAATGATGGCTGAGGAGCTGAAGAAGGAGCAGGATACTAGCGCTCACCTGGAGAGGATGAAGAAGAACTTGGAGGTTGCTGTTAAGGACCTGCAGCACCGCCTGGATGAGGCTGAGAACCTGGCCATGAAGGGTGGCAAGAAGCAGCTCCAGAAACTGGAGTCCAGGGTAAGACAGCCGTGTTAGGAATTTACACAGCTGAAGCAAGACTTTGTTTTGATGTGGATACTTAGTATGTTATTGCTTTCTGAAGGTGCGTGAGCTGGAGGCAGAGGTTGAGGCCGAACAGAGACGTGGAGCAGATGCTGTTAAGGGTGTCCGCAAATATGAGAGGAGGGTGAAGGAGCTCACCTACCAGGTATTGTCACGACAATATTTAACATGTATGGTACAAATCAAGCTAACATATTTAATACTGAAAACATTTAAACATGCAAATCTGTATTTTCTATTACAGACTGAGGAGGACAAGAAAAACATTACCAGGCTGCAGGATCTGGTTGACAAGTTGCAGCTCAAGGTGAAGGCCTACAAGAGGCAGGCTGAGGAAGCGGTGAGAGCACCATATTTATTTTAAACAATGAGACACTGATACATATGTTATAGTTCATGTACAGTATATCTGTTGGCTTTTATCAACATTTTAACAATTTACTATATATTATATTCCAGGAGGAGCAGGCCAACGTTCACCTGTCCAAGTGCAGGAAGGTCCAGCATGAGCTGGAAGAGGCTGAGGAGCGCGCTGACATCGCTGAATCCCAGGTCAACAAGCTGAGAGCCAAGAGCCGTGACTCTGGAAAGGTAAATATACAATTCTGTCCAGAAAACAAATAAAAAATTTTAACTTATTCTTGCGGAAAATTACTGCGAGTTTAAGGTAACTGAAATGAACTTGATCAAAACCAAATTTTTTGTGTATTTTCAGGGAAAAGAGGCCGCTGAGTAAAGCATGCTGGCTGTTCGGCTGTTTCTAATCATAAAATATGAATTGAAATATGCTGTTTAAATAAATTTTTTACTCATTGCCCTTAAAGTGTCTGATTGTTTGTTTTAATCTTGCCATTACACTGAGCATCAGCATCTGGAGCAGGTCCTAACAATTGTATTGTTTTATTGGAGATGATATAATTGTAACAATTTGGTATTGTTGGCCTGGGACTGGGTCAGGATCGTTCTGGTTCAGGAGGATCTGTGCCATTCCAAAGAGTGGTTTTGGATTTGCACTATTTTCCACCTCTGAGTGGTGGAAGAAGCAGTCGTATACTTTACCTAAAATAGCCATACCACACTGTAATACTCCATTACAGGTAAAGTTCCTTTACTCGCGATGTAGCAGAACGTAAAACTTTTATTTTTAGATATCATTGGATCATAAATAACAATAAAAAGAAGAAAAAGAGTAAGCAGCACTTAAAAGTTGGGGCTGGTTGAGGTGGAGCAACAACAACACCAACATAACAATTGCAGGACAGTTTAGTCTTTAACAATTCATCATGACTTACTAAGTGATCATACAGTATGTTTTGTATGTGAAGGTTTAAACTTCAAAATACCTCGCAGCTATGTAGTAGGTGTCAGATTAACTAATTTCCTTCAGAAACGTAGTGGAGCTTTAGTAGCAGAGAACTGCAATATTCAAGGTAAGCACAAATATTCCAAAAGTAGACCCAAAATATATTTCAGAAGATGTCCTGACCACTGACGCCATCTTTGCAGAACACTACTAATTCCAAGAAACACAGTGGATTTTAACAAAAAAAAACAAAACAAATCATAGTGGTACAGACATGAACTTTAATATACATTATTACACCTAATCTAAAAGTCTGTTCTAAAAGTGTGCCGTTCATTATTGGCTTCTACTATCATTTAACAATCTAAAGGAATATTTATACATTTTATTGTATTTTGTCTGTGCTTAACACAGGCTCTTCTGAAAAGCATCTTATAAAACATTCCAAATTTAGACATGTTGATGTGTTAAGAACAACAGACTTGTGCTCCATGAGTGGACAACACAAAGGTCTGAATTACATGCCTATATACAAAAAACAAAACATCAAATCCTACTCCCATAGCTCAAACTGTTTATAACTGACTGTTTATAATAATAATAATAATAATAATAATAATAATAATAATAATACAATGAAATACTTCAAACAATAGCATCTGTGTGACTACATGGTCAAGCACTGTAAGCTCATCTTGAAGCTGGACTGAGCTGGCTACAATATCCAAAAACCCTGCCGTTCAACTATGGCCGTTTTGCCACTTCCTGAGACGATATCAAATTTGGACACGTTTTTTCTGAGACAAAACTTCAGAAGGGTCATAGAACTGTTCATTACCATAAACAGCAATCTCCAAACCCTGGAGAATAAACCATGGATCTCTCTGATCTGGAGCCTTTGAAGACAAGTGGAATTTTGCTCTCATTGCATTTATTTTTCAACTTTCTCATCAAACTAACTAACAGTATGTTGCATCCTGGATACAAAAAGGCATATGAACAATTTTGTTACCTTTAGAGGATTTTACTTTACTGCTCTGGGGGGATAGAAAGAAAGCAATTCACTACTACTGGCTCCTGTAGGTCCACAAGTAGAAAGAAGTGTATGTCCACTGGCCTTACTGATAAAAAAGAACACTAGGATGTTTCTGGATGCAAACTTTGCAATTAATGCACTAATCACCATCTTTGCTCATATGCCCAATGCACAAGCACCCAAAACAAATGCCATTCTCCTTCAGAAAGCTAATCTTTTGCCTGAGTCTTCTTCTCCAGCAGAAGGCATTTCTCTAATCCACGCTGATGAGATTTAGATCCCTTAGTTCTCTGGACGTGATGACTCTGAGCAGCATGTCGAAGCATGACCAAAGGTTCGATTCACAAGTTTGTTTAGACATACAATGTATATAAATGTATAATATATATAAGAAGCTGTAGTTGTCAGATCAGGTTAATATGGCACAAATCTGTGAATCGAAACCTTTGGTCATGTGCTCATATAGTATTCTAGCCTTGACTGTTACAGGCACAGGCCTACAGTAATTTTAGTGAGTGTATTTCATTATGAGGAATGTAAATCTCAAATCTTGGCCTGCACATAGTCACAGTGGTGGTATTAAATCAGTGCTCTTAGGTGATGCATGTGTGGAAACACCCTAGAATTCACCTGCCTATTACTCCACAGGTTTTTCCCCAAACAGTTTCTGTGTCATACTGCATTCATCCATGTGTCCATCATTTGTAAAACTGCCACTTACCTGTGCCCAGGCACTTCATGAAGTTCTTTTTCAGGAAAAGGTTGATGAGGGCCTGGGCATCAGCTGGCACAACATCTCCTCCTTGTGGCCAGATGAATTTATCTGGAAAAAAAAGCAGCTGTCTGCTCAAGTAATTTAAAATATTACCTACATCACCAAAAGTACTGGGAGGACTGAATGGCAGAATTTAGAAAAACATCATTAACGTACTGTAAAGATAATGTCACACATCCTAAAGAAACAAGAAATGAGCTTCAAGCTACATGTCCATTTTATGGACAAGTTTAAGAGGGAGAACATGTTTTAAGTGTCTTTAAGACACAACAAAGGTTAATTCAGAACTGCTAGAATGATAAATGAATAGAATGGTTGCATGTGAAGAGAAGGCAATAAATTGAACTAAGGATTCTTACTTTTGACCACCTACTGAAAGAACTCATCTCTGTCCAGAAAAAGGGGTTAAGACCACCAGGGTCTCACAGAGAATAATGCCCACGGCCCACCGGTCTACAGGGTTCTCATAGTCCTGCCTCACGATCATTTCTAGGGCAATGAACTGTGGAGTACCTGACATGTGTAGGAGGAAATGGACAAAGAGGAGAAAAGAAGCTGATTAACAAGCACTACAACACAAATCAGGCCTGTCACAGGCTGGATAAACACAAGTTTAAACAAATGGAGACCAGAAGAGACTAACCTCCGAGTCAGTGAGCTCTCTGACTATTTTCTCTATGGATCGTTCATTCAGGTCTGCTGCCATGTTCACTGGACCAATCTTTCACAGTCCAAATGTGAAGCTGGTCAAAGGAAGGAAGCAGAAAAACGTCTCATATGAAACACCAGCCTGAAAGAGATTTAGTAAATCCAGCTCCAAGTGTTAAAAAAGAAAACCAGAAAAAGAATAATAAATAAATTGCTAAATATTGTCTTAATTCACAATGCTGTCTCCAAGGAGCAAAATGTTGAGACAACAAAGGGGTTGTCAGTCAAGATGAGGATCTCATGCTCCACCAACACCTACAACAACTTCACATCCTTGTCTTCATCCTTGTCAATTTGGGATACACTGTGTGATTTACCTTCCTTGTTAGATCAAGCATTTATGAGCAGCATATAAACAACTAAAACAACTAAATGGTTTTTAACACACTATAATGTAGGTGACATTTTAATTCTGACTACATAGTTGGGAAACAACTGAATGAAAGCAAATTTTAAGGGTCAAGGAAGACAGGTTTTATTTCTAATCAGAAATTATAAAATCATTAAAATAAAATTAATCGTTCAGAAAATGAATGAAATACTTACATTCTGATTGGTGCAGCTAAGCAGTCTTTTTTGTTTAAATTTAACAGGCAGTGAACACTGTACTCCAACTGAGAGGGAAAGCTGTTTCCCTCGTTTTAGCTTTATCAGATGCTACTAAAACTTAATAACGAGGTATGTCTCTTGTGAGTTTACTACAACCACAATGAAGAGTCTCTCTCACACAAGTATAGTGGGCTCCCAGGTTTCAGAACCCCATGAATATAATAAAACAAGTCCACACACACAGTGCTAACATTATACAGTATCTGCTAGTTAACCTGTGGATAGTTTGGATAGCTACAGTAGCAAACATTTACAAGTTAAGCTACTAACTCAAGCTAGCTTGCTAAAATGTATATAATACATAACCTAATTCTAAATCAATCTTAGTCCTCACAATTGCTTAAAACTCTAAAAATAAAATAAATGGACTGGCATTATTAAATAAATTTGACATTTTCGGTTAGTTTAAGGTTTACCTTTAACATCCCATCACAGACGAACAAACGAACTCTGCCAGTTGGCGCCCTCGCGTGTTTTCAAACTGTCACGCATGCGCTCTCAACTGGTGGCGCATATAGACGTAGCACCCGTGACGTCACCCATTGGTTTCGAGGAGTCGGTTTTGGGACCAAACCATGGGCATTTGAGCTGCGCCATCTTGGATTTTAGGGGGAGTGTACTTTCCATATTTGGCGGAGAGGCGGTTACTCTACGGGTCAGCCGGGGTCAGCTGGCAGAGAACCCACCCACTTAGATCGGAGCAATATTTAATATTTACCGGCTTTCACCGCTGCCTCCCTCCACTAGCCACTTACAGTCACAGCAGCACACAAACAACAGCAGCAGCAGCTTACTGACGGAGCTGCTCTGTCCATGCAATGTCGGACTTTTTAAACAGAAAGATGAGACTAAATAAAATTGTAGCCTAGTATTCCCGCAATAAACGGAACACACCTCAACAGCGTTCCTAACATTAGCTGCTCGTCTTCTATCTGTATCAGCAGCGATCATAAATCGGCAATTAAGTCATAAGCCAGCAGCAAATATGCTAAAATATGCTAATTAGTGCAAACATCCAGGTAAAATAGTGCATTTAAAAACTGCAACACAGACTTTTTCGGCGGTCGGTTAGTACAGTCTACACTACAACAAGCCATTTTGTCACAAAAGCCTATCCGAACATTGACAAACACTGACACTACAGCCCCTGGAGGTAGCCGGAGGCCTCTGGATGGGGGTCAATGGAGAATGGCTCACTTCTGGAGCCAGCCCCCAGCGGCAGCCGAGGAACTGCAGCTTTTTGAACGCGGAAGTGACTCACTGCTGAAACCTCCAACTCCCCCCTTGTACATTACCTGAACAGAGAAAGACAGCATGGGACTAGCACAGCAGATATCATGGGTCTGAAATGATAAAGTGGTGTTCTTGCTCTGCTGAAGAATGATTTGTCCCACATTTGTCAACAGTGCATTCACACAAAGCAAATATAATCTTTGTTTCTGCATTTAATCTGCTCGCCAATTTCTTTGTGGCGTCATTATTAATTTTAGCAATAGTCTAATCAATCCATCTGATCAGTCCTATTGATCAACAGATATGTTTTCATTTACCAGTAAGTTATGGAATTATTATGAAAAAAGATCCACATTGCAAAATAATGAAACAACTAACTGTTACAGCAATAATTATCAGCATTGTAAGTTCCAGCCCTAATTTCAGTTATTGGCTGATGAAAGGTAGAACACCAACACACACCCTGTAAGTGAGTCCACAAGCACTTAGTGCTTGCTGTACTTACTGTACTTAGGTTTTCTGCTTTCACAAAGATAAACCAACAGGTGGCAGGAAAGGCCGGTGAAGGAAATTACAGTGAAGAGTCTCTTGAAGAGACCTTCAACCTGAAGATTGTGTTTTTATGTTTTGCTTTTTACTACAATAAGGCCACTTATCCTTGGTATGGTTTTATGTTGACATTTATTTCCTTTTCAAGATATTTTAAGGGTCAAGCCCTGGCCATTCCAATTCAACACCCTCTGTAAATGAACTATATGGTTTCTGTAACATATAAGCCATTAGATAATCCTTATTCACTGTGAATTGTTGAATTTACTTAACATTCATAGTTCATAGCAACATAAAGTTTCAATAGTGTGGAGTGGACAGTTTTTAAAACAGGCACAAAAGAGCATCACAGCTTATAGACAAATATTACAGTAACACAAACAACACAGTTATTCACTGAGTACAGTAAGCGCAACACTGAGGCAATCTTCATCAGAAGTGAGGAGTGCAAAGGCCAGATCTTTAGAGCCCTTTCAATATGATGAGATTTTAAGATAAAAAGAAAGAAGAGATGTGAGTGAACAAGTACACTGAGTAACCTTAGGTTTCAGTTGAGCAGTCACTCAACTTTCCTGGAACAGGAAGACCTCTTTACCACTGTGGAGTCAAGAGGGAAAGGAGTCCTTGCTTGCCCTTCAATTAAGCAGGTGCAGATGCCTCAACAGTCAAATGCACAAGCATCATGGCTTCTAGTTAAATACAAGCAGGTACAGACATCTAAGGAGTGAAGGACAGAGGGTTTATGAGCTGTAGCTCAGATCAGCAGTCCGTGCCACTCTGCTACTGGCTGGCGGAATGAGTGCATCATCAAGTTCCAGTGCTTGTCTTGTGAACTCTTCTCCTTCCCCACAGTCATCTGTCCCATCAGGTGTTTGGTTGATTTCCTAGTCATGTGAGTCTCATACACAGAGACCATAATTTTACACCGCTCCAGAGGAAACTCAGGCAGGGAGAACATGAGCACCTCATTGAAGACAGTCACAGGGCACCGGGCGACTACAGAGGTCTTTTGGTACCTCAACTTGCACTGATTGCATTGGACGCTGATCCTGGCGTACAAGGCTGTACAACACAAGGAAGTCAATTTAGCAACTGTATGTTAGATTGTAAACGTATGACCGCTGGTGGCTTTATTTTTGTGAAGATGTTTGTCTAACCCTACCTGCATCTGAGCATATCTCAGCGAGGACTGTTCTGACCTTTAGCAGACCAACCTCTAGCCTCTGAGAAGTGGGAAGAAACTTGAGTGACAGCAGCACCTGTCCTACAAGATCCTGTCCAGAAAGAGAGAGGATAAACACTGCAGTATGATGTAGGCTGTATGATAATGATAATAATACTCCAACTACTACTCCAAAGATCAAAGCTTATTTTAATTACTATTTGCAGAATTTACAATATGACAAGCTGGATGCTAATTCACCTCAACTGAAAGATGAGAAGAACATTCCTATGTGATTATAAATGTGTGTGTTTGCATACATAATGTCCTACTGTACCTTCTGGGGTATTTGCAGATCCTCTTGTAGCTCCAGAGGGTAAGAGATGTTGAGCTGCCCTAGAGGAACTCTCACCTCTCCTAACACTGTGTGTCTGGAGAATTTATCAAAGTCCCTCACCTGAGATGTACACAGACACAAGAGACAATTTACTTATAGAATCACGCAGTTTAAAAACCAAAAACATATCTTTTTCTCTCATGACTACATTGTAAATTCTCCAGTGTGTATCTTAGAGTCCATGTAGAGTTCAGGGACTGTAGTACTTACAGTCTGAAATCCTTTTGAGCTTATAGTATGACAGCTAAGATGTAATCTGCATGCATTTTTTTGTATTGTACCTTTGGAATTGTATTATTAGTGCAGGTAAATTAGGTAATGGCTCATTTCAGGCTGTTAAAATAAGATTAAAAAGCTACTGAAAGTGAGAGAGGTGTGTGCTGCAGGACCTCCATCCTGAGGTTGATGCGATGAAGACTGTCTTTATCCTGCTGCAGAATACAGCTGAACTGATCTCCAAATAAAGGGTTACAGCTGCCCTTCACAATGCGAGTCCGCCACTCATGCAGCACTGTCCACAGAGCAGGCGGCATCCCTTCACCCTAAGAGGATCACAGAGGTAATCCATAACACCTTTATACAGCACAGAGACACTGCTTGAAGATTTTAAAAGAAAAACTGAAGGACAGAGGGACATATTTTTGAACAATTAACATGAGTCATAAGATCTGTTAAAGCTGCTTGAGGCAAAATCATTATGTAAAAATGCAGTGATTTTATGACAAGAAAAAGAAAAGCTATATATGATCGGTACTTGATTTAATAATGTCACTAATTCAGAGTAACAAGTGCAGAAACTAATAAAATTACCTCCTCATTCTTACAGCCCTGCACTTCCACTGCTTCTGAGGCTGCCTTCATGAGTCTTAGCTTAACAAATGGTTGGAGGCTGCAGGTCTGGCGGTGCTCCAGAAGACCCTCCGCCTGCAAAACGGTGACCACCAGACGGGACTGCAGCTGGTCATAGTAGACAGAGAAACGTAGCGATCCATCGGCCTGGTACAAGAGCATGTGTTAGGGAATACTCGAAGCACCTAATGCTAATGTTGTTATTGTCTGAAAGTCTTTTGTTTTCTGTGAGCAGTTTATCTCTGTTAATTTCTGTAAACCTGTTAAACATTTCAGCAAAAATTTGCCATAAGAAGTTAAGTGTCAAGAATAAAAAGCATCCCACATATCCAACAAATTCTCAGCAGTTGGCAGGAGCCAGACAGTGGAAAACTAAAATCTGCCTGTTGGTCTGTCACTCACTTTGAACCAGACTGAAATATCTCAACAACTAATGGATGGATTGGCATGAAATGCTGCACAGATATTTTTGGTTTCCAGAGGGTGAATCTTAATGATGTTTGGTGACATGTTTATAAATGTGAACTGGGACACAGGCAGGGGCATGAATGTATATGTGCCCAAGTGTAAGGTTCACACATTGTGTTTACCAGCATGTTGCTCCATGGAATGTGTGTAAAACAAATCTCCCTCTGCGACAGTACTCTGATGGTTCAGAGTCAAATATTAGTGTTATAATACAACTACTGCGTGGATTGTTGTGAAATCTGCAAAGGTGCCTGGATGATCATTCTAGTCTGATGGAAGTGTAACTTACTACAAGTCTCCCTTACAACACAGTGAGTAGGAAATAGGTCTCACACATCTTAATTGCTGTTTAGGATGCACATTAACAATGTATTGAATTAGACTTATTCCATCCTCACTGCGTGAAATAAAGTTGAAAGGAAGACTTGGATAGTTGGGAAGATGCATAAGGCTTTAGATGCAGAGGAGAAGTGTCACATTACAACTGGATTACACAGTAATGTCTGTTACCTTTGTAATGTTGGTCTGCTCTCCCACGTCTCCCTCTGACTGGCTGGATCCTGAGGAGGGAAACTGAGCCTGAGACAGACAACGACTCAGCCTGTGGGCCTCAGTGCTGACGTCCTCCACCTGGACAGCATGCACACATATACACGTATACATCAGTGGTGTTATTAATAACTACAGCACTTCCAGCCTTTATGTGACTTATGATAAGTCCCAACTCTCCTTTGTTTGAACAAGTGTTCTCATCACTCTCTTTATGTACATTGACACCGTTGACACAACTTGATACATCTCCAAAGACTACAAAGTCTGACTAAAATAACAAGGAGGACTTATACACAATATAATGTGATATTTTACATGCAATTAAAAAAATAAAACTGCATTAACACTGTATCAAAGATGTGCTGATGGTGAAAGCTGCAGCCATTTTTAACTGTACATTGACAGCAGTGCATTGTTTGTCCCAGTTTTTCATCCAGTTCTACTTTACCCACAAGTCTCAGAATCTACCCTGTTCAAACATGGATAAAGACTAATTGTAGCTCAGTAGGGCAGACACGTCAGTCACATGGCAGGAAGAAAAACAGCAGACTATCCAAATAAAGTTCTGAAACACATCTCACATGTAGGAGAGCATAACAGCTGTTAAACGACAATGTCAGGAAATGAATCTACAATAAAGGTTTCCTTCAGTCTTGGCAAGACTGTTCCTCTATATTTCTCCATTAAGGTTAGGATATTAGGATATGTAAACCAGCCGTATTCCTAATTGTAAGCGCGTGCAATGCACAACTCAACGACAGAGCAGCCATGCATGTAAAGAGATTAGTACCAACATATTACATCTTAACTGCATGCATTTGAATTTCTTATGCTCAGACTGAGCTGCTGAATCATTTCATTAAAAAGCGGAATTTGTAAGTCACAACTGAATGCACACATAACCCTTACTTTGACAGCTTTTTGTTTGTTTGTTTTAAAGCACATTTTATAATTCAGATTCACCTTCAGTTTCCCAGCTGTGGCTTGGCTCCAGTTTTCACTTAACCAGACAGAGCCACATGTACAAATTTGTTAAGAAACCCTGATCAAGGCTAATATTGTGTTGTACTTTGAAGTCTAGGCCACCTGATATGTAAGAAAACACATTTAAAATTTTTGTTTATCCACACAACTCAAATCTGGGCTCACCAGAACTGGACATCTGGACGGATTTTGTCTCCATCTCCTCTTACCTTAGTACCTGGAGCTCCTGAATTCTTTCCTACTGGTGCTGACTTTACATGGGAGTACAGCAGATCACTGCTCGCTAGAGAAAAATCAGACACGTTCACATTTAGTAATTACTTTATGGGTCAGACACCAAACATCATCAACCTGTGGTGCACTGTTTCGTACTGTAACCTAATCCCTACTCACCTGTATCTTGCCGGGCATACACTTTGTGTTTCTGGGTGCAGCATCTGAAGGCCTGCCAGGCCAAGATGCACAAGGCCAGCAGAAGCAGAGTGACGGAGATGCCCAGGATGCAGTACTTGACCGTGTCTGAGAATGGCATCTTCAGCTCTCCAGCAGCCGAAATCAGCCCCACATGAGCTGGAAAGTCTATGAGAGTGATCATGACTCCCTGCTTCCATGTAGTCTATATGTACCTCTGCAATACAGGAATATATGTGAAGACCATTGGGTTTTGGGGTGGCTTTATGGACCCTGAAGCAGCCATAGTGGAGTTTCAACCATTAAACAACAACAGTATCAGCAATACATGATTTTTGTTAGTTAGCTTAATCATACTCTTTGATCACTAAGAGTAGTATGAGTGAATAGCAACTGCAGTATTAGCATTAGCTAGCAGTTTAGAGATCCTAGTCCTCCCCTCTGACAGTCCTGACCTCTAGGACACTTATACAGCCTGTTAAGACTGTCTTATCAGGACAAATGTCAAAAAATAGTGAGTTAACCTGCACAAGTAAGTCTGTAACACAAGAACATACACTAGTCACGCTCTTATCCACCATGAAATGAAAAGTACAAAAGAGTAAAAGACATGGTGTTTAGGAGAACGTGTATGAAGTTTGCACCTGTATGTACTGTAACAAGCATAACTTAAATAATTAAACAACCGATTATTTCCTTTTTAGCTACTGCTGAAATAACTGGTTGATTAGTTATGTTAGTCGATTAACATATAACATGTAATCTACAAAAGTACAATTTGTTTCTGTTTCATATGCTTATAAACAGAATATCTTTGGCTTTTGTACTGCAGGTGTGACACAACAAATAATTTAAAGATGCCAGCTTGGGCACCGGAAAACCAGACAGATGTTTTTCCACAAATATTCTGATATTTTGCAGACTAAACACTGAATGGATTAATCACAGAGTGGAGTGGTAACACAAATACACAGAAAGAAAAAAACACACTCCAAAATTCTGTTTGGTCAAAAACAATGGTCAAAGCAGAACATCAAGGCCAAAATACAAACAGGGTTTTTTTTTTTTTTTTTTGTTTTTTTGGTCACTGAAGACTTAAAATTTGGTTCAGGTTAAAATGAATATACTGTAATGACTGGATTATTATTATTTGAGTAGTTCTTTAAGTATAGAAAATTGGTACAACAGTGGCTTGGTTGTAAGTGCATGATTATCTAAAATCAGAAACGGTTCAGTCAAATTGCCCTTGACCTGCTCACGCGTCATGCAAAATATGAATAGCATTGCAAACAAAAATCTACAAAGAAGTTATTATTCATGTTCAGACAAAGAAAGCAAGTCAGTTATTGTACAATGTCACACAAATAAGATCAAAACCTATTTTAAAAGATTGGTGGACAGTGAAGACAGACATACTTTTCGCTAGTGTGCAGGCCTTCTGTTTCCACTCACTTGAGACATGAACTAATAAAAAGATGCACATTTACCTGTAGTAATAAAACGTCAGCTCATCTTTCTCTTCATGAATGCATGCTTTTTCCTGTGCTATAAATCCACGCTGTAGACTCTGAAAATTTCACAGAAACAAAAGAACTTGTCTGCAAGAGAAATGCAAAACACCACCTTATCATCTAACTGTTCTCCTGTTTTTAACACTCTACACACACACACACTCCCTCTCTCTTCTCCTCTCTACACACACCCAGCATATGACTTCCTGCATACCCATTCTGGACAAACTGGTTTGATTAGATCGAAAGGACATTTGACGGAGCTTCACATGACCTGATCCTCAGCTCACTTCCTCTTAAAGATTCCTCTGCATACCAAGTGTTCAGGTCAGACAGTTTCCACACTTGTGTATGATGGTGATAACATGTACCACAGGAGCTGCTGCTCTTTTGCACTGAAACCTGCCTAAACTGTGAGGTTTCTCTGCTATATATCATGGGCTACATTTCCATAGCACTTTTAAGTATTAAATACATAAATAAGTTTAGTTCATTAGTTGTTAAATGTACTTTGCATAGAGGTTTGATATATTCTGTACGTTCATTTTCTAAGCTGCACGATCAACTTCAGCTCTGCTTTATCATTTAACTGTAACCAAAGCAGCCGAGGGTACAGGTGTTATAAACCGACAGTGATAAGACGCAGGTCCATTCAAGACCAGGTCATGACTTTAAATGGCATTTGTCCTAAGAGCTTTTCATTGTTGTCACTATCGTGCAGACTTGTCACCTGCTGTTTTGGAGGACTGCTACTGAAAGGGAGGCGCGCAATGGGAATGAGGAAATATACCTAAGAATCAGCCTTCAACAGTGATAGCAAAATGTCAAGTCACTTGGCTGAAAGACAACATTTTTAAATAGCCCAAACTTGCCACTCCAAGAATTAGGAAGAAAACTGATTTGCAGACATTGATGGTAGGATTCCTGAAACTGAAATCACTGTCAAAGACATCTCCAAAATTCCTGACAAGCCTTTGGTTTGAAAGATAAGTTTAGATGTTCAGTCATACAGTATCTATCTGTCCCGCTTTGTTGCCAGTAATGAGAACATATGTTTTATTTCTACTTGGCTACAGAAAGCTAAGACATCCATACACGAATATCATCAAAGTAGAGAAAGAGGGTCCTATGGGATGAACTTATGGGCATCCAGTAAATATTTTTCCTTTCAGGACATTTGAAGGCCTTGTTGACTTGTTGATCTGTTTAGATCAATGCTCTAAACAGTAACAAACTAAAAGGTCTGAAACACATTTCTCTACATAAACAGTGTGCACTAGTCCAGACATGGTAAACTAGTATATTTATATAAACTAGTATATTTTTAATACACATTGTGTAATTTAATTCACATTGACCCATATCTGATTTTGTCCTTTAAACTGTAGGAAACACACAAAACTGAAACAAGAGAAAGCTATCACGCCATCTTACAAATAAAGTTGGAAGAAATTCAGTAGCAATGGGTTGATTCTGTTCTTTCTTTGAAACTCTTTTCAACCACAATACGCCCCCTCTAAAACAAACATGCAAGCAAACACACATCACCCAGTGAAATGCAATTTGGGGGCACAATTAATTAATTAGAGCTTTTTAACACCTCTGAAACACTGACAATAAAATAAGAGGAACAGGAAATTGTTTTAAAGCCACACAGTTGTATAAAACATGGCAATTTTATGACCATGATAGTTTAGTAATGTTATCAGATCATGGAAACATATATTTTTTAAACATTTGAACACAGCTTAGATGGAGTAACTACTGCACATTTTGTATTCTAAAAGACAAGCTGCACAGTATACCACACCCATCTACTTATAAACATGTTAGTCATATCTTTACAACTAACTGAACACTATTGCTCTGCTATAATTAAGTTGCATTTAGATGAAATGTACAACATCTCTTCTAGAGGGCAGAGCTAGATTAAGAAATAACAAAGTGCACTCTCAACCACTGATACATTCATCTTTGCATAGTCAAAAATTGTCATCGCTGACTAAACAGCCACATGTTAATGGTGCTCATAATCATCCTACTCATTACAGTGAAGATCAGGATCACCAGGGCAGCACCTCTCCTGTGAAGTTCAGAAATGACCCATGATCCTTTTCAGTCAGTCCACCAATCACAGACAAGACAGACGAAATGCTCTCCTCTGGAGTCAACGGAGCCTGGAAAAAAAGGCAGATAAACCCAAAACAACGTTTCATTCAGACACATCTAAGAAATTAGAATGCAATGATCTGTATACACATCACCCAGGACACCTGAATGTTTGGAACATAAAGGACATTTTACATTTCACATCATGGTGTAACAGATAACACATTTTGCTCAAATTAATTCTCACTAGTCTACATTTAAAAAAATTTAAAAAATATATACTCTCAGTTTTTGGTTTTCTTACTGCTTCTGTTCTTTGTGAGCGTCCCAGAAAGACTCTGACAGAGCTAATCAGACTAGGCCCTTACCTCAGACCCTCCCATGTCAGTGCGGACCCATCCTGGATGTATAGCCATGCAGAGAATCCCATCAGGCTCCAGGTCTACGGCCATACAGCGACTCACCATGTTTAGGGCACTCTGAGAAGGCAAGCAAATCAATGTAATAGCCTGAGCTCGCTTTCTGTGGCCACACCAAATCAGAATGAACCTACCATACCTGCCTTAAAGAACTAAATTTTATTAACTGGCTTAACCCATTAGTAACTCATTTTCATTGCATGGGGACACTACCTTGGATGTCCTGTAGGGGTACCATTTGAAGTTGTTTGCTCTCTCCCCCCAGTTGAGCTCCACAGAGCCCAGCAGAGAGGTCATATTAATAACTGCTGCTCTCTGGATGCCCATGCTCCCTGGGCCACCTGCTTGCCCTCTGGACGCAGCTTGTTTTAACAGAGGCAGGAAGGCCTGGCAGTGGTGGAAAGAAAAAAACATTATATCTGAGGCTAAAACACAATAACACAATAAATTTATGCATATAAGGTTATTAGGTTAGAAAACACATACTGTATTCTGGACAAAGACTGGGGCATTCCCTGTCAGGGTAAAACACATATCACTCTGTGTGTGTGGTCAGATAAGGTTAGTGTTGCCCTCTGGTGGCAATATTTTCACCTTTCAGAGAAAAGGCCTTGTTTTGACACAATAGTACACTAACAAAAAAACTATATTCAATTTCATATCTCTGGAGAGCTGGATATATAGTTTATGGGTATATTCAGCGTGAATAAGCCGTGCCACTAACAATTATTTTCTTTCCAGATTAATCTGATAATTATTTTCCTGATTAAATTATATATCATTTAGTCTTTTAAATGTCACAAAAAAGTAAAAAAAATCTCCATCATAATTTTCCATAACCCAAGGTACAATTGCATGTACTGTTAAACAGGACAAAGCAAAATGGATGATCAAAGTACTTGCTGATTAACTTACTGTCATTTGACTAACATTAATAATGTGCTCACATGTGAAGTGTTTTAAAGACCCAGCCCATAGCCAGTGGCAGGTTTCTGTTCTGTGTGACTCAATGTTCATTTACCTCTACTACTCAGTTAATATAGAAGAGCTTTGGGCTGCAGTGTGGCCTTGTAGTTACAGACACCGTCCTTCAATTGGAGCAAGTGTGTCAACAACTATCTGCCCTGCTGACATGTTCTTGATCAGAGCCTGAATTTCTACCAGCTCAGGGTGCTGCTCTGTAGTCCACAACCCATTCTGAAACCAGACTTTTAATATTTATGAAATACTGTCTGCCCTGAGCTAAGGTTTGAAAAACACTCACGGGTCCTGCTCCTGGTACTGAGGAAAACAAGTGTGGTTTCCTTTCTTTTTTCCCCCCACTATCTGGTGAAATGTGATCTGAAGACCTTACAAACAAAATCGTTATTGTTATCACTAAGTATCTGATCCGACAGGAAGCGCAAAATCTATTGATTTACCTTGGTGATCATCAGAGGAGCCACAGCATTGGTGTGGAAGTTTTCTATCATCTTCTCTGCAGTAACAGAATGAAAGTCGGCCACCACGTTGATCCCTGCATTGTTTATCAGGCAGTTCAGACCCTCTTCTCGTACGAGCTGACCCACATCTTCAACGGATTTCTCTATGCTCTCCTGGCTCACCACATCTGGTGAAGAGACACATTAACAGGCAAAAACAAACAAACAAAACTAGAGGACAAAATAAATAAAATGCAACTCCACTTTGCAAAGAATGTATACTATTTCTATATGTTTAATGTTTAAACACACATGAGCCCAATATGAGACACTGCTTATGTTAATAAACAGACATGAACGTGAAATTAATCATGCTTTCACATCGTTAATTATTTTCTTTTTTATATTTATGGTATTTTTCATGTTGTGACATTATTTGTTTTCACAAACCAACTATGGTTTCTCTGTCTTACCCAAAGTAATTATATGGATGTTGGGGTGTTTGTCCGCCAGTTCCTGAAGTTTCTGTAGGTCAAGAGCACATCATGTCATCATTTCTCATTCACAAATATCCAGTGAATAAATAATGATGACTCCTGGTGGTGGCTGCCATCATTTTTTCATTTTATTCTATCACTTGATGCACCTTCACCCGTTAGCTAACTGGCGCAGACCTGGGCTTGACGCTTCGTACCAGCGAGGCTGAAAGCACGACAGACGGTACGGCTAACGGGACAGTTAGCTTCGAGGGTAAGTTGCTATCCTGAGGTGATGGTGTTTACCTGCGCGCTCGCGGGGTTTCTGCTCGTGGCTATAATCTTGCCCGGTGAGAAACCTCCGCTCGCCAGACTGTCGACGATCTGCAGCCCGAGCCCACGACTGGCTCCCGTTACCAGCACAGAGCCGCAGTTTTTGAAATTCACGGCGCCGCTCATCGTTAACGCTGCCTGTAACTAACGCCGGACTCGGAGGCCAGGTGCGCGAGCTCTCTATCCAGAAGCGTCCCGTGACGGGGATTTGGTAAATCCGCTTTCATCGCGCGACTCGTCCGGTAGGTGGGAGGATTGCTCCACTTTACCAAACCGACCCAGAGCCTTTACACGAGGGAGATGGTTCAACAGACTGTAGCGTCGACGACGGAGGCTGGAAAGAGCAGAGACACTGAAATGCAGCCGTCAAAACGACACTTTATCACATTAAGGTTTCAGGAATTTAGCTTAACCCAGAGCAGTGGAAATGCGCAGACTTTAGAAACAGGGAGAAAGGCTTAGGTGTCCTGCAGTTTTCTGGCTCCACATAAATAGGTTCACATTTCCCACAATTCATTGCACACAAACGTGCACAAACTACCTCACATGGCCGTGTATACAACTATGTTTGACTCCCATTCCCAGGTCCTTTTCACATGATAGCTCGGTCTTCAATTGGATCACGAATTGTTGACATTTTTCTTTCTTTTTTTTTTTTTAGTTTTACTACATTTTCTGGGTGACAGAAAAATTATAAAACAATATTCGCACTGTTTAAGATACGTTATGACATAAATACAAAACAAAGCAGAATTATAAAAATTATAATAAAAAAAAAGATAATTTTATGAAAGAAATTTAACTACATCTTAGCTGAATGATGCACTACAAGAAATATGCTAGATGTCAAATTACCCAACAAAGCTATTGATTTGTATTTATTTTTTTCTAATTAGTTTTATGGGGAGTTACCAACAGCATATTGACTTCACTTGTGCCATTCACAATAATTACAATATAGAAAACAGCTATTACTAGCTAATAACTAAGTTACCTGTTCAAGTATACCTTCACTGGGTCATATAAATGTAACAGTTGAGAAATGCTGATTGCTACACCACAGTGTGAACCTGACTTTGACCAGGCTAGTATTTCCATGGTAACTGGTTTGCTTAATGCATTTGCTTTCATTTTCACTTTTATTAGATTACCTGACTTAATGAAAGGGGCACTATCCAAGAAGCAAATGTTGATAGAATTTGACTTTTCCCATCCATTTGATATTCATGATTAGATAGCCTGGCTTTCATGAATACTAATTTAGTGAAGAAGAGCGGAGGTCTACTGTTTGTTTTTGCATTCAGTTACTTTTCAAATATTGAAGCTAAGATGGAGGTGCGGAGATAAGGGTGACAGCACAGCTGATGGGGCTTATGCAGTCACAGCACACAGATGGTTTCCCTGGCAGCTTCCTGAGTCCAGATTTCCTTAAAGCTTCTGGTGCTTGGGAGCAGCAGATATCTCTGGTCTACTCCAGGTCAGTTAATTTGGAATTTGGCTTCTATGCCTTCATTTGCAGACACATTACTTTGGCACAGAGAACACAGTGCAAGTTATGAGTTGGTAGCAATACAATGTGTGGTGCAGAGCTGTGCTCCTGAAGCTGGTCGGGTGTTAACTGGCTTCCCTAAGCTTACACAGTAGTGAGGTATTGTCTCTACAGAAAATTCAACAGTCAGTTAATGGCTTAGATTGCAGCCGGTCTGTCCAGACTGCACAGAGACAATGGACATGCAGAACACGGTGTTTCCATTCTGCCATTTCTGCTGCTACTTTAAACATTTGCCTACTCAACAAAATCCCATAACGAATGATTTGCAGTCCATGTTCACCAGAGTTCATTTAACACTTCAATTACTTTAAACAGCAGCTTCAGATTTATACTCACTCTATGAATGATCAAATAGTACTCATGATAAAGTTAGTGAATTCTGAAAAATAAAAAATTGAGGACCACCCTCAGTGTCTTCAACTGAGGATATTTATCGAGCAGTGTTACAGTTACTGTTTCGACTCCACTGCACAGAGTGAAACATGAGGGAAAAGATGGCAGAGCAACATTTGCAGATGACGTGATACAGCCTGATATTTGTGTTCTGCTTTCCAATTAGGTGTGAAGGCCTTGCTGTTTTTTAAGATACTCTCGTAGTATGTAGTCACAATTCTTTATCACATCATTATACAACATGATTAAAGGGCATGTTGAATTCCCTTAGGATAGTGAAATTTTATCATTTAATGTGCAATTTAATCGACCGTATACTTTCCTGGTGGCTGTCCTTCATTTCTTTTTGCGCATGTTCTTTTCTTCTTGAAATAACTGAGGTCAAGCAAAATCAGCAGATTGAAGATATAACTTATTAAACACTACACTAGTGGCTATGTAATGTTTAATGAAAATGAAACACAGGTCGAGCCGCTCTGGGAGGTTTTTCTGCACCTAAAAATGGCAGTATTGATCATTTTATAGTACTTCCTTTAGCTGGATCCCCTAAGTATCCTCTTTCATATGTTCTTCCTGAATCATCCTATATTCGCTTAGTGGTAAATAAACATTAACGGGCCACTGGGACTCTGTTAAAAGCCCTGTGAAAATGTAAAGCATGATAAAGATCATTGACAATCTTCACGCAAGCCAAGGAAAAAAGGTATTCATTTCAGTATTTTGGATTTCCAATACAGTGATCCCACAAAAAAAACACGAGTGTCCTGACTTATATGGCTTACAAGCTAATATGACGCTGCCCCACTATTACTTTATGAAAAAAAATTGGCAGTCAACATTATATGTCTTATTTGTTTTAATCACTTTTACATAGAAAAAGCTTTTAATGGCTAGAAAGAATGGCTATAAATTTAGATTTGACACAAGTAGTCGTAGTAGTAGTAGCACTCTGACTCACTGAGTCGTTTTTGGCTGCTGCAGCAGGCACCTGTTTTCACGTCTTCAATTAAGTTTTAAAACCCCGCACAGACACAGCAACTAGCCGGTGAACACAGTGGAACATTTAGCAGAGCAGAGACAGACATTTCCTTCTGAAGTTGGTTTAAATAAAAAAGCTTAAAAAGAGTGAATATTGGACTTACACTTGCAAGGTGGCCAGAAAAGAAGCTACATCCTGGAGCTGATGGGGGGTCTGGAATGAGTAAAAAGCGATAGCCCCCTGTAAATGCATAAATACACTTTAGTTTTTGTATGGATTAAACAAAATAGATATGTTAACTGGTGTGCTTTAGAAGTTCTGTTTTTTATGTTACCTTTGAACAGGGTCATGCTTCCTGTTTCTCCCTTTTTTCAGTCATTATGCAACGTTAAGCTAACTGTCTCCTAACTGCAGCTTTGTATTTATCACACAGATTTGAGAATGACATCGACTTTCTCATGTAATTCTCATTAAGTGTATCTCAACATATTCCTTTAAATAGTGTTTGTTTGGCCCCACCATAAAATGCTAACTGTGAGTTTCGGTGAGTCATGTCAGCTTAACAGACAACTAGTCTTACTGTGATGACGTGAGTGATGAACTGGAAGAGACAATTCTCCTGGTGACACATAGACATCGTTTGGCCAAACTGCTATTTATAATATTTTAAATCCCCATCTAGAATTTGGCGTGATCATTTTTTCCTGAGAAATCTGCTGTCTAACCACGAGGAGCAGTGCATTGTTATAGATTTGTTTTTTTTTTTAATTTTCAGTACCAGTCAATCTTTTTAGTGAAGAGTCAGTGATAAAGTTGTCAGCCAGGAGCAAAACTGAAGAACAGATTCAGAGCGTTGCCTTTTGTGTACCTGTTTGTGAATGTGTGCATGAATTGAGCTGTGATGTGTATGTGTGTGCACATGCCTGTGTACAGTGTGTGCATGTGCCCAGGTGTGTGGGATGCACATGAATCTAGGTTGGAACATCCATTTTCAATCACTTATTTAATTCACATGAGCTATATTTAAAAAGATCATAAATAAAATACCAGGGTTCCTTTCATCAATGAATAAATCATGGCAGTTATCCTCTTATATTCATATTCTCTTCTTTCTTTCTTTCCTGCATTCAGTGTCGTTGGCTGCCTGCAGTCTTTATCACACTGGTTTATCACAGTGGGTTGGATATATGATTAATTGTGTTTACACGCACAACAGAAACACTAGAACGGGGCAAAAAAAATAATAATGCAAATCAGTGAAAAACAGCAAAGAAATTTCCCCCAAACACCTGAACTGCTGAAGCAGAATGCCATCCATTTCACGTTCTGTCTATGACCCAAATGTTAGTCTGTGTCACTCTTTCCCAAAGTGAGAAACTCAGGAGGAAAGTGAGTCTTGAATTGGTAATGTCATTGAGGTGTTTGATTCAACACTGGTTTGTCATTCTAAGTATTTCCAAGGTTAAGAAGGAATGCTCAGTAATGCAAATTTTAAAATGAGTGGCATTCTCCTTTACCACTGTTAAAGAGTTCTTGCAATTTCTTTTTCTTGAAGATGTTGTTTGTATACTTTTCTTATGGTGGCCCCTCATCAACACTAACAAATGAAGAGAGCAGACTTATCACCTCTTTAAACTGATAGTCAAACAGATATTTACTGTCATACCAGCAGCTCAGTGAGGCTGCATTTAGACACAGCAATGTGTTGAGCTGAATGCCAACGTCAGCATGCTAATGGGGTCACAAAGACAATGCTAACATGCTATACCATTTTCAATCCATGCTGTAGCAGAGCCTAAATTTAATGGCAGCCCATCCAATAGTTATTGCAACATTTCATTCAAAACCACAAATATCTACCTGCTGGTGACAATAGACGAAGGGTCAGGGGGTCACCAAAGTCACTATGATGCATCCTCTGAGGACCATAGGCGTACAAAATGTTACAGCCATCGACCGAAGTGGTGGACCCAGTGACTGAGTGAGCAAAGGATGAGATGTCACAGCAAACCTATTACAGTATATATATATGCAACATAGCATGATTATTCTTCCTTTTTTTCCTTAAATGAACAGTGTGATACAGTACAACTATACAACATAAAACACTGGACAGTACAGGAAAGAGTGGTCTAATCTCCAACATGACAGAAACACATTTTAGATTTACCATATTCATAAAATAGGTGGCACATCTTATTGAAATATGTCGTTTTAGTTTGCCATCTTCCCTTTTGTGCGGATTTATAGTTAAAGAACAAAGTTCATCCTGCATCTGTTTGAGAACAGTCTGATTTTAAATGTAAAATCTCCTCCCAGATGGTAGCAGAAGGCAGTGCTTAGCAGGACTGCATTCAGGGACTACAGAGGCTTCTGGCCTTCTGTGTGTTGCCTTTAGATCAGACTGTTCCTGCAGTAACATGCAGGTTAAAACTCACTGGTGATGGACTTGTTGAGAAGACTGCAGGAAGCGATGATCCTTTATGAGTGATCTGTAGAACCAAGAGAGTATCTTAAGGAGTAAGTGTACCTTTCCCTGCTGATACCGAACATGTGGAGGTGGTTTCTGTTTTTTTTGAGGATGCCTGACACAGTATTGTTGGAGAGAGACTTATCAAGCACTGAGGTATCTACAGTTGTCCAATCTCTCAACGACTGCATTGTCAGCAAAATGTTTAATTAGATGTGCCTCCTTCCCAAAATCTATCAGTGTCTCCCGTTTTTAATGTGGAGCTGTAAGAAATTATTCCCACCAATGCACCCACTCCCTTAAGCATTTTTCTAAGTGCTCTCTCCTGTTTGAAAGTCTGATGACAACAGCTGAGTCATCTGTACACTTCCCAACCAAACAGTAATTAAAGATCTCACATTGTTGAAACGAGTGAGATAGCAGAGCACACATTTTCAACAGGGAGAAATGTGCTGCTGTTAGCTTTTGTCAGGGATGCAGGGACCCACCTGTAGGTTGGAGACTTTCTCACAGAACAGCTGCAAAGTGTGTGCAAGGACGGGTTGAAGAAAGGATGAGCATGTGGTTATGGGACTGATTATAAAAATGCTTTGAAATTATGGTGTGCAGGTTTATGGATGCTAAACCTGACTGACAAAACATCATTCTTCGAGCTCTGGATTTTAATGAAGCTTAGTGAAAGTTCACTCACGAGGACTATCTCTCTGTGCATGCCTTCTAAGTCACAAGCACAGTTTCCCACTTATTTTAAGCTCCACCAGCTCATTTTTGTCTTCATCCAACCACAACCTGACACGCTCACCTTTAGCCAATAATTCTAAACTGTCAAACTTTAAAACTGCTCTCTCTCTCTTTCTTTCTCTCTGCTGTCACTTCAGCACTACAACGATTCGACCTGCCTCCGCCCCTTTCACCACCTCAGCTGTGGATGCCCGGTCCTCTCCAATCAAAGAAGACGTCGCAACCTCGAGCTCCATCACCACAACCAGTGTCCAGGCTCTCGGGGCAGGGGAGTTTCCTTCACATTGGAAGCATCTAATCCATATGATCACTTCCCATGGGGATCCACGTCCTGCTGGGGTCTAAGGACCAAAGTCTGTTCTACCTGTCCACAATAAAGTTTATACAAATTTTCATTTTTTTTTTGTCCTTCTTGTGAGTCTCTCCTGATTGAAATAGCATTCAAGTGAGCAGTTCCTAAATCTATTGTATGTGAACTCTGCTTTAAAGTGATATGTAACTATTTTCTGACAGAAGAAATATCTCCCTTCTTGTGATAAAGTTGCATTCATAAATAATAAAAAGATTTTGCTGAACTGAACACACTCAGGAGTTTTGCTGTTACAGCCTTACTTCCTAGTTGTTATGACCACAGGCTAATGTTGGCTACTTTTAGCTGAAGTTAGCAAACTTCATATTGATATTATGTAAGTAACATTATTCAGCCAGTGGACATATTTTATGATTCTTCTCTACTTGTGCTGTTTTTATATTATGTTTAGCATTTACAGTTAATCTGTACCTGTCACTTCTTTGACTTCATCTTTGACTTTATTATACAGCTCTGGCACGCACTTGACAGTGAAATGCTGACGTCTTGTTATGTTGTAATGGGGCTCCAGTGTTTTTATCGTGTCCCGAAAGCCCTCGTTCTCCACGACAGAGTATGGTCTCAAGTCTTTAACAATGAACCGGGTTACTGAAGCAGTTATTACCTTGGCTCTAGCCGAGTTGTGGCTGAGTTTCGGCTGGAAGAAGTCTTGTATGCCTGTGTCCTGTCGTGTCTTTGTGCTAGCTATGCTAGCCTCCTCATCGCCTGTTTCCCCATGTCGTCTCACCAAGTGAGTGTTGAGATTTGTCGTACAACCGGTGTACTTTACTGCGGTTTTACACTCTTTGCATATCACAGCGGTTTTATCCAGTGCTCCGTTCCTCATATAAAATCCAAATTTCTTCCAGACCTTTGACTTTAAACTTGACGGTGCGTTGTAGATGGTGTCGGTATCGGACATTTTTAATTTTTCCCTCGCAAACACAGTGCTATCTGACGTCTCGCGAGAGTGTTATGGGAAGGTGCGCGACAGAGTCAGAGAGGGAGATGCGGACAGGAAACAACAACCGATTTATAACTTTGCAATCGGTGCAATTCTGTGCAAATGCTAAGTTTAAGTGCAGCTCGCTGACTTTGTGACTCTTCTTTGCTTAGCTACAGGTACACGTCTTCACATTTAACATTTTCCAGTATTTTTCACTTGTGGTCACTGTGTTTAGCAACGGTTACACAGTCTCATTCTAAACAATATCATTAAATAGGATTTTTTTTTTTAAATCAGCTTACTGCTATTTCAGTGAGATGCACTTTCCTTTTGCAGCTGCATGACATATAAAGATTTAAATGCTTCTGATTAATTGATGTGGGTTTGCACCAGCTCCACAGTGAGATGGGAGCTTGTGCGCTTGCTGTATTATTCAGATTGCTTTAAAAGCATGTCAACTCAATTACAGGAGTTTTACTAGAAATATCATGTCCTGTCCTACTATCTCAGGAGTAACATCTAAGCTCAGGAGCAGGGAAAACCTCCCAACCTGGATTCAGCTGGTATACTACTGGAAATCAGCCAACATTTTTTGGTTGTCAGTTTAGATCACTGTTAAAATTAAGTTTTGTAGTTATATTTTATTACAGGCTTTTTATAATAGACAGTTGTGTTTATATTGACATTTAAATCTTCTGAGATGTCAGAATAAGTTTTTTCATTTTTTATTTTTATGCTATTTAAGTGATTTATCTCATTTAGACCTATTAAGCTTTTTAGCCTGAAAGTTCTTGTGACATCTTGTGGACAATTAAATTTTTTAAGCCTCATATTGTGTTGATTAAATGTACTGCCCAAGGAACAACTGAATGACGGGAGATAAAATGTAAGTCGACCACAAATTAATTTTTTATTTATGTTAACTAGAGCTTTGGGTCATGCTGTGTTTTGTGCAGATGTTCAGGTTTGTTTGAGCAACTCAAAGAGAGAGAGGAGAAGTTGTTTTGTTTTGCTGCCTCATTCACACACAGGGTGAAAACACAGGCAACGCCTTATGGTGCAGACTCAGCAATATCACACTACTTGTTTCTTCAGTCATTTTCATTATGCACGCGGGAGAAAGACATCATGCTGCAAATAAAGCTGTCTGACTCAGGGCTGTAGCAAAATAGCCATTACTTCTATCATCTTCTTGATTACACTACACACACTGAGCAATAAATTTGCAGGGAAAGCATTAGAAATTGTAACTGCTGATGTTACGTTACCCAATTTTAGTGTCTCTAAACTTACTTTACCGTAGCTTTAAATTGTACACCGTGCTGCACTCGTGGTGACTGCATTGACCATTAATCCATTTTATGCTTATGCTAAGGTACTGAAGGCGAGGGAGCAGTTTAAAGCTGGCGCACCTTGATAAAATAGTCAAGTTGGTATGCAGAACGTCAGCACAACAGAAAATAATCAGGAAATGTAACTTGGAAGGAATGAAACAGCACTGAATGGCATTCTGACTGTAAGGCAAAGGTCCAGGAGGTAATCCCTTTGATCAAGGCATAATCACCAATGACAGTTAACCCTTTAACAAAATCAAATTCATAACATTTCCCAACTGATTTTTATCTTAAGACATTTTATTAATATTTCAATTGACAGTATCAGCCAAAAACAAACATTGAAAATTAAAATCATATCATGGCAATGGTACAGAAGAGTTTAATCAAACAAGACGGCTTCAGGACAGATAGAAGTGGAAAAATCAATATCAGTTCCATCACAGACTATAAATTAGATAAATTCAAATACAGATGTCTGAAGTTTTGTTTGGCTATATATTGTATCTAATGCAAATTTGATAGAGCGAGGGAATGGAGGGGTCAATGAAGCTGGGGTCAAGGTTCAGGGGATATCAAGAGGTCAAAAGGTAATTTCTGTGGAATAAGGGGTTTAGGCTTTTGATTGCAAGTCAGGCACAGCATGGATGGTAGGGACAGGAATGAATTCAGAAATGCTAAAGGACATGGGGGAGAGAGAAGGTGAAAAGCTTGAGCTTTCAGACAGGTCATGGTTAGGGTTGAGAGGGTCAGGTTACAGAAAATGAGGGTTTAAGGAAGAAGGGCTGTTGCGTGCTGACAGTGCACTTATCATTCATTCTGAAGATGTCACTTTAGGGCGGGTTGGGGGAGATGATAGGGGAGGTAGGAGTGTCCGGCACATGCACCTGGTATATGTTGCCAGGCAGCTGGAAGTGGGTGTGGTCTCAGGAGAGCAGGGCGGGGCAGGCAGAGAAAATGATGAAATGCAACAAGAGAGGAAAAAGAGTCACACAATTGGCTCCCTGCAGAGGACAATTTCCAGCTCGCCACGGTAGAGCTTCCCTCCATCAGACAGGCTCATGATGCTCTGCTTGTAGCCCGACAGGTTCTTCAAGTCCACCTCCTGGACAAGAGACATGGAGGTACCATGGAGTCAGTAAAGCTGAGGTCAACTAATGACATCAAGTAGAAATACTGATAATTTATTTGAATCAAAACCAAGGCATTGTCCTAGATGGTGAATTTTTTTTTCTGCCTTCCTGCTACTTCCCAACTTTCTTAGTGCAATATCAACTGTCAGTTTGTGGAATAGGATGTGTTGCTGACCTGTGCCTGCCGAAGTTTAGTACCAACATGAGGATTTGGTTCTCTAGGGTTTCCTGGTGCCAGGAATTGGAATAAGTTGCCTTTACAACCCCCATGATATGTCTCATGGGAAACTTGGACATTTAAGTTTATCATGTTAACATTTTTCAGAATATATTGATTTGATGGTGGACATCTTCTCTGTCTCTACAAGGACCACAACGAATATTAGCTAACCTGTGTCCTTGACAGTTTCATAGTGGATCTGAATATGTGTGAGTTAATCTCCTGCTCCTAACAACATCAAACATTAAACTAAACTAAACATGCAATCTGTACATTTGAAATTCAAGATGCTGCTAACTGGAATTTGCTCAATCAGAAGTTTTTGTTTTTCTGAATGTATCCCCTGCAAACTGATTGCTAACTGTTCCAGTCTCTTGTCCTCCAGTGTCACATCAACCTAAGACACACAATGCATCTTCTGACCTGAGGTAATAAATTGTTAATAATTCTGAATCACAAAATGTCTGATCTGAGCTTTTGCTGCTGTATTTCTGTTTTGTTTCTGCTGATACGTGGTAGGTATATACAGTATGAACAGGGAGTAAGCAGCTCAAAGGAGCAGAAATGAGAGAAATGGTGTCAGGTGCCTGAACTCACAAACCAGCTCTAAGCTCACAGAAAAGCTGGTGCATACAGTACACCACAGGGCCACAGTTTGTGCCTTCATATAAAATACCTGTAAACCTTTACCAAAGCCCTCATCTCACCTTCTTGTTTGTCTGGTAAAGGTCTCGTAGCAGGGCGTCCAACTCCTGCTCATCAATGTAGCCATTCCCATCCTAAAAGAAGTCAAGAGAAACACAACACAAACTCAATTTTCATCTCCAAACAGACAGCAAGGACTGCAAAGAAAGACAAGATCGTTGGAATGATCTGGAGGCAGCGAGCAGACTAAAAACTAATTACACATAGCAGCCACTGAATAAAAGAACATCTCAACACTATGTAGCTCCCTGCTGTTAGGCTTCATCGGAAAGTCCTGCATTTCTTTCTTTCTAAAGAGTGAGCACCAGCCATGTTTGGGTTCTGAGCTTCTTGATTTTTGTGAACTGCTCTGCTTCTCAGTTTTATTCAGGATCCTATGGCAGCCATCATGACTGCATTAGCCAAATGGCCCCTCATGAATGATGATTTAAAAAAGACTTCCCATTCACAACGCTGTAAAGGGGGTTAGCTGTAAAGTCACTATGGAGCCACTTTGCTAATTAATGAGTTATGTCTCACAGTAGTGTTTAGAATTTGGTGCCAGAAAATAATTCCAAATTGTTGGAAATTTTCCCCTGGCAAGTGGCACAAAACCATGTTCTGTTCATCTAGGCTCGGTTTCAAGATGACTTCAGAGCTTAGTGTCTTGCCAGTCTTATTTTTTTTAACACTGGGAGATGCTCTTTGATGTTTACAAAGCCAGACTGAAGTGTCCCAGATCTTGGAAATAAAGTGTGAATTTTATTTATTTTCCCTTTAAGGATGAAAGACCCAGGACTCTGCAGAGTTGTGGGAAAGAAGAGCAACATCAGCCAGTCTCTCTAAGTTGCACGCCATCTTGCATTTGAGATATTTTCAAGGCCTCACACAGTTTGGGGCAGTAGCACTGTAAGCACTGTGAGCCATGTTAGCGTTCAGCTGACCGGTCACACTCTGCCCTGCACACGATCTCTCAGCACCAGGACAGCAGCTGCCTGTGCTTCTGCTGCAGGGGCTGAGCTCATAACAAAATGATGAAACTAATTACACACATAAATGGTAGTGCTCCATTCGCGGAGAGTGTCTACATGAATAGACTGCAGTGGCTCATCTATAATTGAGTATTCAACCCTGTCCTCTGCCAGTGAGCAAGAGAGACTGCAAGCCTTCGGTCCAACCCAAGACATGAACATGCACGCAAACCCCCCAATGCCGTGAAGGACTGTCCTGACTTCTCGCTTCTTCCAACTTTTAATGCCAAGGTTGGTATATTGACTAAGACCTTAGACAGTGGCAAGAAATAAAAATAACACATAAAATATTGAGCTGAAAAAGGGGGGAGTTATCAGAAAATGTCTATGAAGTAGACCTTGTTCTAAGGATTTCTTGTCAATATTTTGTAGAGGTCTTGCAGCCACTATGGACCTATGCCGTCAGATTATTTTACAGATTATATTACACAGCCAGTCAAAGAATATTCAATTTCCAATTCTTAAGATGTTCAATTTTTATCTTCAAATTTACTGATCTGGAATCTTGGGATTCTCCAAATCCTCTCCTGCCTACAGAGCAAACACTGATGTTTTGTCTCAATTCAATAACAAATATTCTACAGTAATCACTACGTTATAATGCTGACAGTGTTAAACATTAATCTACTGCACAACTTCACTCTAATGGGAAACCATTATGGGAATGATGCGATAACTAGGACCACTGTTACCAGTTTCAGATTTTAAAACTTTAAAACTTTACTTTTTTCCACTGTTAACATACTACATAGTTAAAAGGTGGTGTATTTTACATAGTTAGGACACACAATGGCTATTTCGGCTGATTCACTGCTACTAAAACAGAAAACTAGAAAAAAATATTCAGTTAAATTCTGTTGTAAAATCAGTACCTAAAAATAGGAGAATATAGGAAGCATTTAACACATGAGACCTGGCCTCAGGCTGTGCCACATCAGGCTGACTTGTTTATCTCTTCAAAAATTGAGTCAGCCTTCTTACAGCTACCTAGATTACGGATGCTCCTTCAGGCTCACAAAAGCACGCAAGATGTCATAAAAAAGAAAAATGATTTAGTAGATGTACAGTGTGCTGCTCTCTCTCCCTATTACTGTGATCTGTTCCCCTCTGTCTTGTATCGTATCGCTCCCTGTAGTCCCCTTCCCGACAATCTACTGCTAATGTGGAAAACGTGGCCATTAACCGAACCACCGCTCAACCACCCTGAGCTGTTTACAAAGGGACAGGTGCGCTAAGCCTAACTCATACCCGAGGTAGATGGGGAGCGCCCTCGGTAAAAAGAAAAAACAAGGAATTTGCATATTCATGATTTTGACAAAAGGGAAACTCCAAAACAAACAGCGCTGAGTCATTCAGACAGCCAGACGACTCACCTAGTTTTCAAGCTCTGTTGCAAATCTATTTTTTTTATGCACTTTGTATACATTTTATTTTCCTGTCCCCTCCCGTTTCAGCTTATTAGCTTATAATTTGTCCCAGATCCTGTGACTACTATACAGACACAAACCTACTTCAGTGGTACTCCCTCAGAGTCTCCCACCCCATCTCAAGCTAGCTTCTGCTCCACTAGCCTCAGCTAAATTAAATTTGTATCTACTAACATATTTATTTCATTAGCATTCATCACAACAGCCCCCATGATGTTTTAACTGTGCCCTTGTGGCTAACACTCATGGGAGAGCTAGTTCCTGCAAACAAAATCATTTTTATTTCCAATTAAATATGACGAGGTGTTCAAATGTTACTGCCCACCATTGCAATAGTTACCAGTTTAGCTCAGGACACACAGACTGAAACGAGGGCGTGGGAGTTGGTAAGCTGCTTTTCAATAAGACAAATGAAAGAAAACCTCTACACTAAAGACAGAAAGCCAGTGAAACAGAAGCTTACCCCAGAAGTGGGGTCAGGCTTCAGCTGTGTGTTTGGGAGTGCATGAAAAACAGCTGTTATTTATTACCACCTTGAGTAAAATGTCACCTACCTTGTCATAGTACGTGAAGATGGCATTGAACTGCTCAGTGGTCAACTTGACACCCTGTAAAAATAAGATGAATTTCACTACCAGGCTACAAATTGTCAAATAGCCAGTTACAGTAAAACAAAGCTCAAGCTTGCCATAACTATTCAAAAATAGAGGCTACACCATATTAATAATTTCAGTGACATTAAATGTGTAAGCAAATGAGCTATTTTGTGCACCATGTTTGTTCCCTACCTGGAATTTGAGTAAGAAATTCTCCTGAACAGGGAGAAGCCTGTGGGAGAGAAGGACTTCATTAGCGGACACAATGGCTTTTAAATTATTCAAATTCCATCAGCAGGCATTGTGTTTCAACATTTATATAATGAACAGAAGTAAAATTGCTTCAAAATTGCACATTACCTTGCCATCTCTGACAGGCCCAACTTCCCATCTCCATTCAGATCAAACATCCTGAGCTGCAAAGTGGAAGCAGAACAGAGATAGGAAGGGACAGAGGAGAGAAAGTGAAAGGAAAGTTTTTTTTTATAGGTATATGTCTGTCAAGGTATATGGCTGGCAAGATAAAGGCAAATGTGGTCCCATGAATTTCACTGACTGAGAAATAAAATGGACAACCATAAAGTTTCTACTTTTATTACACAGCCAAATTTTTTTTCATAGTTCTAGGTGTTTAACAGAGGACCAGTAAAGGGACTGTCCATAAAACTTGCTTCAGACATTTCAGCTAGTGCATCTGATGGTGAACTTTTACAGAATAATAATCTAAAAGTTCTCTTTTTTAGGTGAGTTACATTAGAAAGAAAGAATCCCAAAGACATTACAAAAAGACATTTCTTAAAAGTACATTTTCCCAGAGAAAAGCAATGTTAATGGAAGAGGTCTATATTTGGTATGAAACCATTAATCTACCACATGTTTCAAAGAATTCGAGTGATTAACAGAATAAATGTTTGCGTGATATTATGCTAGTTGCAATAATAAGACTTTTGGATTTATGAAAAAACATTTGCCATCAAGTTGTAAAATGAAATAGCTCTATTGGGGAGGTCATTATGTTTGCTGTTGTTGGAATTATATTATTTTATCTTTAATTTTGGTCATTTAGTGTTTACCATGTGTGGCTTCACATATATATAATAAATATGTGAAGGAGCAATAATGACCTAGTTTGTCTGTGAGTATGTTGAGGAAACTGCTTCCCGAATTCGAAATCAGGTCAGGTCGGCACTGGGGCTTCCAGGAAGAAGCAGATGTGAGCACATCTGGGCTGTAAATACACAACCTGCAGGACATGATGGGTCATGACCACTCAGCCGCACAGTGCTGCTGCCACCAACACAATGAGGCCCTCCAGGCCAGATGGACACTAGACTTATAGCTTTCATAAAGATTACATGACTACATGTGGCTCACGGTGATTCTATAGGATTCCTTTTCCCCAGATTAGACACTTTATTAAAAAAACAAAACAAAAAACAAACAAAAAAACTAGCAGTTTAGCTATTTATAGTTTTTTTTTATTACTTTGAGTGATTCTGATGCATAATCAGTACCTCATTTGTGTTTTCTCCTCATGTAATCTTATTGAAGCCATTTTCTGAGCTGAGAAAGGGACCTCTTTTCTCGTTTACTACACCTGTGGTGTATATAAATTATATGCAAAATAAAAAAATTAAACTGACATGCTCCTTTAAAAAGGAGTAACTTGTAAAAACTGCAAACTGTGGTGTGTGGGCCTCTCCGCTGTGTCTGAGTGTGTATGAGTCCATGTGTGGGAGAGTGAGTCTTACTATGGTCTGTGTGTACTCCTGCAGCTTCTGGTCATCATAGTGTCTGTTAGCCTTCTCCAGCAGGTCTGACAGAAAGCCCTGAGGACAGAAACATACGTAGAAAAAAAAAACAAATGAGAGAGAACATGTATTCAGTTTTCACCACTGAAAAGAAAAATCACAATTATACAGAAGAAGAACATTAGGATGGGGGGTAAGAAAAGAAGGATGGAGAGATAAAATTATTATTGCAATAGGATTTTATGAGCTTATTTTGTGTTTTGTATATAAAGTCTTAATCTCTAAAGTAAAAAGAAACTACAGCCATCATATACTGTAAATAGAATGCAGTGAAAGTCTGTTAAAGTGATGGTACTCAAGTAGCATTAATGAACGAATGAATGAAACTCTAATGAACTCCTATATTACTTCTATATTTTCCTTGTCTGCTCACAGTCATGTGGTCAGACACATGTCTGCTGCCTCATCTGCATTTTCCCAAAGCTTTTAAGAAGTCACACCTGAGTAACTCATCTGCACCTGGTCAGCTGGAAGAAATGTGATCCCATAACAACCCAAGCAGCCTAATCTGTACATGACGCACAATCACTGACCCCATTAATGATCATCTCCCCAGTGTGGAGCATTTTCCTTTATATAATTTTACACAACATTTACAAGAGGTGCTGAGGGGACTGAAGGGAATAACATTTGTGCAATCTGTGAAGCTTTTTGCATCTGAATCCTCACCTGAAAAAAACACTCATGGTCATTGGGGTATTTCCTGTGTGGCAGCCATTTAACTCTCCTCTGTTAAAGCTGTTGTCTGGCTTTACTTCCCCATATGCTCACATGTATCCAAAAAAAAAAAAAAAAAAGGCGAAGCACTGAAACTTCTCGGTGTCAAACATGCTAACAAACTCGATGGCAGTGCTAACAGTGCAATGACTAAAGCTTGGGGCATATTCAGTATGTCAGCCTCTTATCTTAGCACTTAGGGGGACACTTGAGCATTTCCGTAAAAATGCTTTTAATGCTTTCTTGCCAAGAGTTTGCTTAGAACAGTGACACCGCTCTAATGCCTGTCCGCTACAATATGAAGCTAGATTAGTTCGCAGGCCGTTAGCTTAGCTTACCTTAGCTCTTTAGCAAGTACCAAAACAAGTTATAAGCTAGTTACTTTCTTGTCGTCTTGTCATTACCGTGAAGTTGGTAGCCAAGTAGTGAAGGTGCTGGTATGCATATTTTTTGCTTTGGACAAAGCCCTGGCTACCTGCTCCCAGACTTTATGCAAAGCTAAACTGATTAGCTTAGCTGGCTTTAGCTTCATATTTAGTTAACAGACATAAGAGTTGGATCAATCTTCTCAGCTGATTTTTGGCAAGAAAGCAAATAAGCATATTTCCCAGAGCGCTAAACTTTTCCTTTAAACATACAGATTCAGAATTAGTATGATAATAAAGTTGTTACATATCACAACACAAAAATATAGTGGATTATTTTTGACTTTTACTTTTCTTTTTATTGGTGCAAAACAACACAACATCTAGGAGGTGACTTGACATAGTTGTGTGCAAGTGTATACAAGAAAAACAAGACTATTACAGTCGTTAAATTTATGTAAATAAAATATAAATGATTACAGGAAAAGACAGGGAATATGGTTAAAGTAGCTACTTTGCAACTACTATATGATAATTACAGTTTAGGGTAGGAGCTCTGTCAGTGAGCGTGTGTGTGTTGATGGGCAAATGAATGTGGGGGGGTGGGGGAGAAAGAAAAAAGACATTACAACATAAGAATATGTATGACTGCGTGGGCAGATGAATGATAAATAATGATGATAAATAAATTGTAAATTAGGTACTGCAGATCATCCTAGCCCTACGATGAATATGAAATTATACTTAAAAGCCATTTCTATAAATAGATTGCAGTACTTATTAAAGTATGATTTCAATGTGTTGAGGTGTATGACTGATATTCACGACATACCTTCAGTTCATTTGCTTCAATATAGCCACTGCGATCTGTATCATATCGCCGCCATGCCTAAAAGAAATCAGCAAAACAAAAGAAAGTGGATTGAATTTTCTCAGCACTGATGCACAGAACACAAAGACGCTCCTCTCCAGAGTGATTTACATTTCTTCCCCCATACATAAATCCTCTCTGATCGAGCCCCAGCATGCTCTTTAACTGCACTAAGAGTTTGATTTTTCTCTGGTGCAGAGCAGAAATCGTTCCAGAGGGGACGACCACAAAAGCCTGGACCATCACTGTAATCACACAGTTTTCAATACAATCCATTCGCCCACATAAAGAGCAGAGGGCAATGTGAGACAGAGGGAGAAATGAGGGAGGGAGAGAAAGTCATTTTAATGAATGTTTTAATCTAGCAGCTGTCCCTGTCCAAAGAAGGGCTCCTTATCAAAGATGGATAGCCTTCCCCCTTCTCCTTCTCCTCCTCTCCTCCAACCCCTCTGTTCCTCCTCTCCTCCTGTGGGCTCTGCAAAGAGGAGCTACAGTAGTGTAATCCATTATATATGACTCTGAAAATAGAAGGTTCTGCTTCCTCATTCTAACCCTTTAAAAACCTCTCTGCCCACCTCCTCCTCCCCGCACCCTTCAGCAAAGACTGATTAATCCTCCTCTCTTGTTTTATGTTCTCAAACTCTGGCTCTCAACTTCCCATCGACATTTCATTTGCGTCCCCTCTGTTCCTCCTTTCTCTCGTTTGCCCTTTGTATCCTTCTCTCTTTCCATACCCTCTCTTTCATTTATCCTCCATCTCTCGTTTCATTATTCCTTCCCAATTTGACACAGGAGACAAGGACAGCCTCCTGCCCACATGTAATTGGTTTCTAATTGGCTTCCATCCTTTCATTTCAGTGGATCTAACATGAAACCTGCCATTTCCTTGCCTTTATTTTGTGGAATAAATGATTTTCCTTTTTCTGGTACCTTTCACACATCTTGCTCTGCAGAGGGCTTTTTGTTGCTCCCACTTTCATTCATTATTCATAATTCACAGCAGCACAAAACCTGTTTATACCATACTTGGACATTTTCATATAAAATGGTTTCTTAAACAAACAGCTTGGCTGTTATGTACAGAATCAAACGGCCATTCTTATTTTCTGTGAGGTTTCACTACTTAGTAGTACTGTGTAGTTCATTTTGTTGTAGCTAATATCTATTCGCTTTTTAGATAAACTGATTTTGTTGCTCTGCTGACTGTCCAGTACACATATGCTTGTTTTCTGTTCCTGACAAGCCTCAGTAAAGCAGATCCAAAAATACCAATAAGTGTCTGACATCCAGTGGCAGTGCCAGAGTTTGAAATCTTCTAATTCTACCAATGGCAATTTTAGGTTGAAACATGCTCCTCCATGTAAACAAATGTATATGTGGTCATCTGGAAAAATTCATGTAGCTGTGTTTTTTTTGTATGTTATACAGACTTTAGGCATGAGGATTATATGTTTGTTTTTCTTTTCTATTTCTATTTTTAAAATGAATCAATCAGTTTTTTTGCTCAATGCTCAGCCCTGCACTATGTGTTGAGATTTAGGAGTTTTGCGTGTCAGCTCCTCTGTATAGACCAACAGACACATTTAGATGCATCTTTAAAGAACCATTTACATCCCAAGTAATTAACACAGATCAGTCATTGAGCAGACAACACTAAAGCTAAGGGTGCACATAAAACAAGTCTTTTGCAGCAGACAACAAATATCTGGAGGGTTTACTGCAGGGCTGCCAACTCTTACGCACTGAGCATGAGACTCACGCAAATGACACATATCTCACACCATACATCCCTCTGTGCCTTTTTGTCTTGACTTCCTGCGATGTAAAATTTGTGATTTTTAAGCGAATGAACAGCAGTGCACGCAACATCCAGTGGAGCAGGCAGTCATTTGTGGTTGAGCAGCTCACCCGCAGAGCATGAGTGGAGCAAGGCTGAAGAGAACCAGACCCATTATATTGAATGGCGGTATACTGTAGGTGGCAGTAATTTCGAATTTCATGAATTTGTCGGGTGTTGTAGTTGTAGTGTTGTACAGCTGGTCTACGCAGGGCAAGGTTAGTGAATTTATTGCAGCATTGCAGCACTTATTTACATCACTTCATGCTAAAAACATGAAAAAGTGTATGGTACCTGTTAAACATCTGGACTGGCCTAGTAATTGAGGTTTTGTTTTTTGTTTTTTTTGGAGGGGGGGGTTTGACGCACCCCCACCGGAACAAATTTCACTCCAACTGTATTACAGTAACCACAACATTCAATGAAATCTATTTTATTACGAACTATTTACTCCTCCTTTTAGCTTGATTGAAATGATTTTATATCTCAACTGACTTTTCCTCTTTACTCCCTTGTCACATATTATGCTCAGCCAATTCTCCAGTCGATGTTAGGTCTGCTAGGTCTCAACAGCAGATACCGTGTGCAACGGAGGCAGAGAGTCTGTGGTTTTCATTCTAGACTACTCCAGTTTATTTCACTAATTAGAACACCTTCAACAATACAGAGGGAACTAATCTGTGAAATTAGCTTGTAGGTAGAAATGAGAACATGCAGGCTGTCAGCCCTCCATGGTTGACTGACTCTGGTCTAGAATGTGCGGTTCATTAAAGAAAGCCTGTCCTGGCTGATGGCATTTCATAGTGAACAAGAAGTTTCTGTACAAAAAGTCCTGAAGTATCGCAAAGAACTGATCAAATGACAGAGTTTGTTAAGAGGGGGCCGCAGCTTTGCATTAAAAAAAATATACCGGTCCATCCACACACACACACACACTCAGAAACACGCTCTTACCGCCATAAACTCAGCACTGGAGCTGACAAACTGTCTGAAGCACAGCAAGAAGTTCTCTTCAGTTGGGAGAATCTGGGCCAGCTAGAGAGAGAAATGACAGACAAATGGGAGTGGTGAGAATACAAGATGGTGGAGTTGAAATGCTGGGAGAGAAGAAACGGAGACTGGGGAGCTTTTTGTCTGCAGCGCTTCAAATGGGCAACTCAGACATGAATAATAGAGAGACATAACCTCAGAGGCGAGGCTGTGCCTAAATTGGAATTATTTTTAAAAATCGTGTTTTTGTATGCTCAGACAAAGCGGTTTCACAACAATAATTGAGCCCAAAATTCATTTGCAGATTTTCCGGGCTGGCGGTGGATTATTGATACTGCAGAAGCCCTGCTTCCCGCATCTCTTTCAGATCTCACTCTGAAAATGGTCAAATCGAGGGAAAGCAATATCCCAAACTGACGCTCCATAGAGACTGTCATGAAGACTGCGTTTATGCAATCGACCAGAGTATTGATCAGGCCTCTGAAGCATCTCACTTGAACTGTATTCCTTTGACTCTGTGAATTATCTTACATTTTTCTTTTTACAACTTTTTCTCAGCCTCCACAGAGCGCAGAAAACCCAAACTTTGTCTTCATTTTGTTTTGGGTCTGAGCCACATTTCAGTGAAAGTCACAACGTACCAGGCTCCGGACCAACTTTTTCACTAGTAGCACTGGTTCTAACAACTGCCTAAGTTGGTCACACCAGCACATGATTTGGTCGCACCCTTTTTTTTGTGAACAGGAGTTCCTATTTTGTTATAGGCAGTGTTGAACTTGATGAGCATTTCATTCTCCTCCGTTGAGCAATTACTCTCATCTAACCACTGAAAAGAAGTTGGGAGGGGCTCAGTGTTTCGTTTGATGCATCGGCCCCTGCAGATTTTGTGTTTCTTACTGTGGTTGTGCAGCTTCAAAGTTTCAAGCTTAAACTGAGTTGACCCAGTAAAAATTTTAGAGTTGCCTGCAATGGACAGGCCTCCGTGCCTACAATACACAAACAGCACAGCATTGCCCTTGAACCGCAAACATGGGGGGCACCAAAAACAGAGGCATATTACACAAAGCACCTCCAGAACCTTACCTCTGACATCTCAATTCGTCCATCTTTGTTCTTGTCAAACTTCTGCATGAATTCCTTCATCTTTTCTCTGAATGTGGGGTTTGTAGGGTCCTGGAAAAAAGTCGTACTCAATAAAAGTGAAATCTGAGTGATCAGTATCATATCTATGTTTGTTTAATGTCTGGTCCCTGGACTTACCACCCCTGCTCCTCTCCGGGCCATCTCCAGCTCCCTGAAGAAGTTCTCCAGCTCCTTGCCCTCGATGTAGCCATTACCTGGGAGACAGACAGACAGACAGAAAGACAGACAGACCATAACGCCATGTCATCACAACACACCACAATGGGCTTTTGTCAGTATTGCTGACAAGCAAAAAGCCCATCAGAGCAGAGATGTGGTCACATTGTCACAGTGTCAAACAGATCGGCTCAGTTTTGCCGGTATTGATTCAAACATGAGCCTTTTACCAGTAACTCTCTTCCTTCCCCTCTGGCTCAATAGATTAGACTATTGACTGACACCATGCAAACTGATCACTTCTCAAAGACTGTGTGCTCACAGGGCTTAATGCAAGGAGAAGATATATATGGAAAATTGCTTTTCTAGGATTTTGAAGGTGATGCTCCACGAGCAGCTTCTTTTATTCCACTGAGATCAATACTGCATTCAGTGGGGACTTTGGCAAATGGGACGAATCAATATGCATAACTGTGTACTGTGAACATACAAGAGTGTAATGTCAAAAATGACATTGATTTTGAGACGTTTCTACCTGACTGTTGTTTTTTTTTAAGATTTTATAAACTGTGACAGTCATGATATTTTGTCAAGAAGAACTGAATCTTCCTACTTTCCTTCACAAAATGTCTTAACCTTGTTTTACTGTGTGCTGTCAATCATTTTGTCAGATTAAGTGTCACTTTTGGTGCTTATTCCAAGAGGATGTCCATTATCTTTTTTGGGGGGGGGGTTTCTGTAATGACAAATTTAGCCTGGGGACAATGCAACTGATTTTCTTCGTATCTTATTTTATTTTTATTCCTGGTGTTCTGGTGCTCTGACAGTACCGATTCAGAGGACAAATGAGCGTGCCCGCTTCACCCAGGTAGTCTGTGAACCAGTGCCAATATTCTATCAACAAGCATGCTGAATGGCTAGGCAGATGGCTCCAAACGATGTGACTAGCAGCTTCAATAAAACCCTGGAAGGCAGAGCTGCCTCATTAAACACTAACAAAGATTATTATGCCATCCACTTCCTCTCCTCTCCCTCTAACTCGCTGTCTCTCTCTGTCATCTTCTATCTAACTCCCTCTCTCTATCCAACCAACATCTCAGCGTCTTTGTTCTATCCATGGAAATTTTTGCATGTGTGTGTGTGTGTGTGTGTGGCACGCAAGCGCATGTGTGTGGGAATGCATGAGTTCCTTAGTAATGTTATCAAAAGTCATGAATACAAGCTCGGCTGTTTCAATAAGTGGGACAGTGAAATGCCTCGCTGCCATCGAGCCTCCCTCCTGTGGGTTTTATTGACATTTAGCACTCTGGAGAGAAATGACCTGCTTTGTAATTAACCAGAATAAAATGTGATTAACTACAAGGGGAATGGCATAAAATGACAATAAAAACAGATTCATGAACAGATTACGCTGGGGCGCTGTCATACGTTAAATAAATGCAGCAGTAGATCCACACGCCCTGTTTTATTTGTGCATGAGGGAACATCTGTTTGTGGCTGTAGCTGTGCTTATTGAGATGTATGATAAGTGCTTTCTGTTCCAAACAGCCTTTAAACGGCAACTATATGCTGAAGGTACTCTGTTTTTTTTCTTTGTTTTTTTTTTTTTCAATGAAATGCTCCATGTGTTTCGGTCTAATTACAGTGTGTCCATGTTGTCCTAGAGTGTCCCAAATCCAGAGAGTGCATACTCCTCATTTACAGTGAATATCAATGATGCTACATTAGTGTGCAGATCACTGCCAGTGGATACAATTTCATGCCTGAATTCAACTCACTTCCAGATGATTCAGTTCAAATGTTAAATAACTAGTTTTATATGTCGTAATGAGAAGCACTCCTACCAACTTGCCTTCATTTACTTTGGTCTTCCTGCACAACCTTTTAAAACCTGCACCAGCGTGCACCAAGATAAAAGGTTCACAAACCACTTTTGGCCCAAATACACGTTCTTTGGGATCCTGCATCACTACAGTCCCGGGAGATGCCTGTAAAGACGCTTTACTCTTCTGGTTCTGATTCTAAAATTCAACCCCAACACAGGAAAACTCTCAAAGAGGACAGCTGCACCAACTAAGTGCATATTTAAAGCCTATATAAAGTGCATTTGCCTTTCAAAGTAGAGTGCAGCCCTGTGTATTCAAATAGTTTGTGTTGAGATCAAAGTTGGGTCATTTCAAGAGGTGGACTTTGCTCCATCTCTTGGAATATTTTCCGAATTTCCATATCCAGGTTAATAAAAAATAATTGACAGCAAACGTTCTATAATTAGCAAAAGGAACTGCAGTTGTTTCCTTTTTCAGCTTTGAAGTGACTGAATTGAAAAGGCCCCACAGAGACAGCAAGGAAAGATGAGAGGGACGTAGAGTGGAGGAGCTGCGAGAGACGCCATCCAGATGAAATTTGATCCTGGGCCAACAGGGGAATATGTGGTTTCATCATCTCTGGGTGCATCGCCTCCTGTGTATTTTTATCTGCAACTCAGAGATGTTTACTCAATCTGAGCAAACAAATTAGCTCTCCTTTCTTTCTGCCGAGCCAGAAGACACTCCCAGTAATGAGAGCACAAATCAAACACTCCAACCAAATCTCTTGATGCACAGTGGTTGTATTTGATTTGCAAAGTGCCCAATTGCAAAGCACAATATGTAAAATACCTCCGCATTAGGACTTAAAACACCTGGGTGGTGTAGGACTGATATCCATATACTGTAACCAAGCGAAAACAGACATGACAACTGTATCTGCACATATAGGCTCATATGGAGGGTGGAGGAGCTCAGCTGCTGAGCCCCTCCACCCCACCCAACTCCGCATTCCACCTTGATTTCCCTACGGAGTATGTTTCAGCATGTGTGCATCAAAACAGATCGCGTTAACAATGAACTCCCAGGAGTGTGTGTGTGTGTGTATGTAAAATGAATACTTGCAACACACTCGTCTTGTCTGCAGGTGTATTTCGGACATCTCAAGACAGCTGATTGAACAGGCAAGACTGAGGACTTGCAGTGATCACATAATGATCGCATATACGTCCCAGTCTGACTCACTTTCTGGCTTATTGTTTGTAAAAATTTGAATTAGCTGACTTTATCTGCTAGCTAATAACCAGGGGGTTGGTTAACACGGTCAGCACACCACAGGGCACAGTCCACCCTGCAGGATGAAGCCTCTCATACACCCACTTTGGCAATTCCATAAAGGACAATGAGAGAAATAAAAAGTTTTAAAGGAGATTTTAATAAATAATTTCCATTTTCACATTGACCACTGTGAACTTCTGAGTCAATGTAAAGCTTTTCCAAAGAGTTTTATCTGCATTCTCAGTCGCTAATCCGCAGACGTCTCAGTAATTCTCCATGAGACTTTCAGGGCTCTCGTGACAGCAGCATGTCTGATGAATTTGTCGAAAATAAAAGGAACACTGCGACACAAATACATGCACACACAGGTATCTGCAGAGTGAGAAATCAAGACTGAACTGACACACGTGCATGAAGACAAACAGGAGGATCAACGCAAGAAGATGAAACCCCGATCAAGACTGAGACTGTGTGTGTGTGTATGTGTGTCTATGTGTGTATATACTTCTGTGTTTGTGAGAACCAGTTTGAGTTACAGACCTTACAGAGCGAGTGCATTTTGGAAAAGTGAGGACGTTTTGGCTGGTCCTCACTTTCTGACACAGCTTCAAAGGCTGTTTAAGACCTGGTTTTAGGGTTCAGGTTTGAATTGGGTTTAGGTTAGGGTTCGGGTGAAGGGATAGAGAATGCATTATATCAGTGAGTGCTCTTACAAAGGGGTGTGTGTGTGTGTGTGATTTGAAGAGAAAAGGCGGTTGAATAAATTAATACATGGGAAATTTTTATGTTGACATGCATCATAAACAATATCACATCCATCCATTTTTCTCATAGTGAGCCATCTCCACCGTACAGAGGCAGAGCCCCACCTGAGACACTTCACTTATTGATGAAACTTAAATGGGTTTAAGTCAGTTTTTGATTGGAAATGGATATCAATACAAGGAGCAGAATTCAGAGCCAATTACTTAAAGGGTAACATCCACACTGTCAATGAACATTGGTTGTTTTACCCCATAGAAAACACTAATTAGATGATGAATTGATTGCAAAATAACACTTCAGCTGAGAGTTTAAATCAAAAGCCTTCACTACTGAAAAAAATAAATGTCAGGGTGTACTTCATGGAGGCTACTGTGAGAGGGCTCCTACTCGTTAAGCTTAATAGCCAAAGGGATAAAAACCGCATCCATCTAAACTAACTAATCAATCACCATAATATGATATATATGTTTGAACACTATGAAATCCATACATAAGCAGATCCTTCATATATAATGGCTGTGCCTATGCATTCAACTCAGCATCCGCATCAAAAATTCATTTGGAAGAAAAGGTCGAACTTTTATTTTTTTTATTTTTTCCTAACAAAATGTCATGTTCCGAAACCAGCTCTTAAACAGTATTTAAATGTCCTTTATTCATCTATCAAGAAGAAAACGTTCATTGCCGATTACAGACAAAATAGACCTTATAATATTAATTAACTGTCCTTGTCATGCCTCTCTCTGCAAAAGTGAGTTTACAGAAGATAAGTAAATTAATTTCTTGTGTTTTCCAGTCATTTAAAATCTAAATAGTCCTTCTTTCAATACTCCAATAAGACGAACCTTTGCTGTGATATTATTGTTTATCTCTAGACAATCATATAAAGTTTTTTGGTATAATGTCTTAAGGATGCCCTTCAGTTTTTTCCCCCATAAATTTCTCCGTATCATAATTATTAACCTTCCTTCAGTCGGTTGCCTTTTACAGCAGTGATCTAATTCAACAATTCTGAGTCTGGATCAACTTTTAGGAAGAAGAAAAAAAAAGTCTTACCGTCAGTGTCGAAATGTTTCCAAATGTCAAGGAACTGGGACGCGGTGACCTCGGCCAGGTGCAGGTGAGGAGGCTGCTGTGCTTTGTTTGCCATGATGCTGTCGACGGATGCTGCTGCGGTTCAGACGCCAGAAAAATCCGCTCCTAACTTTTTTTTCTGTGTCTCTTGTCCAAACACACCCCACACTGTAGCCCCGGCGCGCCGCCCGCCGCTTTTTAACCCCCGTGCAGGAGCGGCAGCATCGCGGCATCGCCGCTGGGGGCGCACTGCCACCGACGGCGTCCATCTGAGTCAGCGACCCTCTCTCTCTCTCTCTCTCTCTCTCTCTCTCTGTCGGTGTGTGTGTGTGTGTGTGTGTGTGTGTGTGTGTGTGTGTGTGTGTGTGTGTGTGTGTGTGCAAGTGCTTCCAAGCTTGATGTAGCTGTGTGATGTGACGTCTTGGGCACTGCAGTGGACAGACTGATGTGTGTGTGTGTGTGTGTGTGTGTGTGTGTGTGTGTGTGTGTGTGTGTGTGTGTGTGTGTGTGTGTGAAAGATGAGAGAGATGCAGATAGTGAGCAGATTGTTTTGTTGTTGCATCATCACACTTTTACAGTATAGATCCCACGTGTATGCGTGTTTGATCCACTGCACGCGCATGCATGTGAATCCCCATATTTCAGCATGCACGTGAAACTCATGCCTGTGTGTGTGTGTGTGTGTGTGTGTGTGTCAGAGCATACTGTGTTCCTGCCTCCTACATCTGTGTGTGTCTATCTAAGCGTGCAGATCCCCGAGCCTGTCTACCAGTGTGTGAGGCTTCACAGACTTAATTAGAACTCACACGCTAATCACATTCCCCACACCGCCGCCAGCCAGCGGTGATTAGCCCACATAATAAATGTAAATTCTGAAAAAAAAGGGAGGAAACAACTTTTTCATTAATGGCCAGTCTACTGTGCAGAGGGGCCGGCAAAGCCACAGATCCCATTAGGAGAATGAGGTTGGAAGAAAAAAAAAAAAAAGAAGTAGTCATATGTATTCCTTCTTCTCATTTACTGCAAGAGGTGATAACATTCAGGATGAAGTAATAAGCCTGTAATGAGCAGGAGGGCAAGTATCCCTAGAAGCATTTTCCTTCTGTTGGATGAAATCTGCAAAGAGGGAGACGGCTCTTCACACACAGTGAATATTAATAATACTTTTCATTTGACCCATGTGTGTAACTAACAACATTAACATTGGCTTTGTTCCATTAACCCAATGAGTCATGCCAGTAAGCAAGCATGCACAGAACCAGGGTCCTGAGACAGGAATAACTAAATGGTTATTAATTAATATTATGAATTACACCTGTGCTTTTCCTGTTATAACCTGTCAAAATGGGTTCTATGCAATCAACTGCAGCTGTGTTAGCAGTGAGAAAACCTTGATCATGTTTTTGATTTCGGAAAAATCCACCTTAAACCTGCATTAGCTTTTTGGCCCCTTGGGGGCAGTGCAATGAGCTGCAAACATGATGCTGTCATCACCTCATACATATTGAACCTGTTAGCTAACAGTTTTTTTGCCAACAGGAGTTTGGGCTCCACCACCTCCTGATGGAAATACCAGAATCTTTCGGAGGCAGTTAACATAATTTAGCACAAAGGCTGGAAGCAGGGAGCGAAAACTAGCTTAGCTCACTCCAAACCCAAAATCAAATAGAGATGTGAAATTGACAGTGAGTTACATGGTTTGACTATTTCTTAATGAACAGAAGTTTATCCATGTCCCCAGTATTTCTGTGCAGCGTCCTTAGCTGCAGCTCAGTTTGCCATATGGTCAGTGAGGACATCTCTATACGAGACAGCCAGATTTAATAAGATCATATCAGACCTGGCAACTTCATATGGCGCGCCTAGCTGTTTTTCCCCGCTTCCGGTCCAGTAGGCAGTCTAATCGCCTCCCTGCTCTGAGTGTTGTCCTCCAGTCCCACTCTCAGAAAGAAAGTGAATAAGCGAATTTCCCAAAATGCTGAACTATTACCTTTAAAGTCACTGATTTGAAAGCTATTAAAACCAGATGTTCTTCATATAAGTGTATTTGAGTGATTCTTTCAGTGCTGGAGGGGTTCATTTATGATCTGTCATCACATCAAAAGTAAATGACAAGCACGACATGCCTGTAGAGCCAATGCTGGATGCAAACACTGTATTTTTGGTGCTATAAATCAAGTTTACCCCGGCTGAAGCTGTGATAGTGCAGGAAAATAATTAAGATGATCAAGATAAACCAAATTGGCACCATCATGCCTTTAGATGCACAGTTGAACTTGGCCTGTCACATCTCCTCAGAGGTGGAGCAGTAATTTTCCAGATCCACCTTGCTGCACGCTGGCACACTGCTGACACGCTGCTGGCAGCCGACTCCTTTAGGAGGCGGCGTGTGAAAGTCAGCAGAGACGTTCCCTCATCCGCCGCTTTTCTCTTACGCTTGTAAAAGTCACATTCACTAACAACTGAGGAGCAACTGCTGTCTCATAGAGAGCGTGTGCTCAGGTACATGACAGTGCATGAGAACAACTTTGTGTGTGTGTGTGTGTGTGTTTGACAGAGAGAAACACTGAGTGTGTGACAGTGTTTAAGAGTGTAAACTCAGCAGAGTTGTCCCTGCTTTATTTCCTCAGCTTCTCTTTTCACCCTGTATTAATCAATAGCGGGTTCTGCGCTCAGTTGGCACGGCGACAATAGATAGATCAACATTACATTACAGATGAGGCCTGTCGCCAGCCTGTGGGGACTGCCGAGCCAAACACACTTCATTCTCCTCTCTTATTCTCTTTAGTCACTCTTGTCATCTGTCTTTATCTGTGTCCTGTCTGCCATTTCCCTCCATTCAAAGCAGGGAGCCTGATATTTGCATCCTACATGCATGTCTTTGTACATGTCTCACTTTTTGCTGTGAAGCCTGGGTGTGAGGCATTTCCACAAATGTGTGTAAATTCAATCCATGCAGCCCGGTATAGGTGTTGTGTTTGTGTTGTTAGGCTGCCTGGTTCATTTGTATTAATATTTCAGTTCCACAGTGGGCCGCACCTCCACATGCTGTATGCAGATCAATTATGTAACAGAAAGGAGCAAAGCACAGAGCAGCCATTTCCACTTCATCTCAGGCTCACAGCGTCTTCATCTGTTTGAGGTGTGTTTAAAGTGAAGGATGGAGGGAGCGAAGCCAGAGAGAGAGAGAGAGAGAAAGAGAGAGAGAGAGAGAGAGAGAGAGAGAGAGAGAGAGAGAGAGAGAGAGAGAGTTTAGAGAGAGTGGATATGTTTATGATGTTTATGAGGTGTGTGTGTTTAGATGTGGAGGAGGGGGGGGGATCTCTCCTTTATATCCCTCATTATCACTGAAAATAGGACAAACTCTTTTTCTCCTTGAAAACAAAACTTCTCCTCATTGATTGATTCTAGGTTGTTTTCCCTTCAGTATGTATTCACACACACACACACACACACACACACACACACACACACACACACACACACACGCAAATGTGTGCACTCATCTGTGACAGGAAAAAAAAAACAGCATCCAAGTGTCATCTGCAAGTTTTTTTTTAATGTGACAGCAGCAACATTTTGCATGTAAATGACTCGTCTTAAATCAGTAGAGACGTAGTCGGTTTATCTTATAAGACCATTAGATTCCAACCTGAGGACTGGATACAGTATATGTGATTAAAAAGCGCATACAGCATATGGAGATTATTCAGTCTAATAAATGTGGATATGAGGAAGAGTTCACAAACCAGACAGCAGAAAACAAGGAAACAAAATGCAACATTTGGTGTTGTGCCCATACAGGAAAATAGCAAGAAAATAGCAAGTATAGTAGTAAATGTATTCAGGGTGTTGGAGATTATATGATTTAAAACTTCTAAAAAATTAAAAAGAAAGGATTTTAGAATTAATTCACTGTGTTTAAATAACAGCTCTTCCTGTTTATTGTGTATGGAGCAGCTCCAGATTTTACATTTTGATGAGGGCAGGCTTCTTTTAGAATGGAATTCGCCTTTAAGACTTCCATTACCATCTTGATGTGAAGCCTGATGCAAACGGTCCAAGAGGTGGACTGCTGATCTAGGATTTCTCCGGCCTTTCCAGCTCTAATGAATGAGACGGTCAAAGGAACCTGGCAGGAGGTTCCACATCAGCGCAGAGAAGATTGAAAACTGCAGGCACAGGTATTATAGCCCTCCCTGATATCACAGTGTATTACAGTGTTGTGCAAATCAAACTGACCCAAAATGCGATCTGCCACAGAAAAACCTTTCAGATTATATTTCTTTTAGCCATTGCTTATATTTCAATCTATAAATCTACGAGATGTAAATCACTGATCTATGAGATCACTAAAATTAAGAGCTCTCCATTATTGGACAGGCTTTGCAAACACAGATTCAGCTAAAACTTTATTTCCGTATTCAGAGATCCGACAAGGATTTGGATCATAGATTGACACGCCACTGGCATTATGTCACATCGTTTCAGCAAAAAATACATTAAATAGCTAAAATAAGTGATTTGTCTGCTTCAAAAATAGACAACTCTGACTTGATCATTAAAGAGTGCAAATAAACTTGGTCCCAATGACTCTGTCTGATAACAAGAATTATTCTATACTCTCTAAATTAGCAGCTATTAATTATGTTGTTTCAAGAATAGACCCTGCTGGAGTGATGGGCTGTTTTCTTTAGCCCTGCACAAACATGTCAAGACCAGCACCATTAAGAGCACAGTGTCCTCTGAATACATCTGGCTGGCAGATGATGAATGCATTGGTGGTAGATGTGAACACTGCTCCGGGCTAAAGGCAAATAAGACATACAGCATCTATGCATGTAAGTATAAACAATGGAGGGTTGACAAGTCGTAAGTAACAGCATATAAACCTTAATAACAGACAATCATTAAAAAATGAAGTGTTAAAAAAGAGACAGGGTGCTACTCAGTGATCATCTCAGTACATCTAAAGGCTGCACGTGTATAGTAGTAGTCGTTCGCAGTCAGTTGCATAAGCTGGCCATGAAATTATCCCCTATTCATTACACTGTTTAGATGCACTCAGATATATAGGTTCAGCTATCAGAAAAGTCCCAGTCTTTTTGTCAGCCACTGCAACCCCAGCCACCCTTCAGCTCTAATGCAGGACAGAGATACATAATGATGAGGTTTAAATAATTTTAAATAATAGAATGGTATACTGTGATTATAAGACCTGATCTTAGCCACTGCAACAATCAATATGGAGTCAAACAAACACACAATAAAAGTCAATATGTCACCCAAGGATTTCAGAGACACCCACTAATTCTACTTTCACCGCATTTCCTTACCACGATTTACACATCTCATGATTTGCATGTGCCATTTATTGTTAGACTGTAACTGTACAGCTCCTGAGGATCTTGTTTTTTGGTTTTGTTTTTGCTCGCCTGCGGTGATGCAGAGGTGTACTGACCAGGGTGTGTCAGTACACCGTGACATCATTGTCGGGTGTGGTTAGGGGATGCAGCAAAGCACCATACCAACCACAGCCAAAATGGATGCTTGGTGTGGTCTATCAGTGAAACATACTTTCATCCAGAGAGGGGCAGTGAAGGTTTTTCAGCCTGGTGTAAAAAAGGAAACTCCTAGACCAGTGGCCTCTCATTGTTCTTTCAAGTTATAGACACCATAACAGCACTGACGATGAAATCTGCCACCATCATTTTGCAGTTGGCAAAATGCTGTAGGCCTGTCATGACTGTGATTCATGGAGACTAGATCCAGGCTAACACTTCCTCATTTGTGAAAGCCTCGCTGTAATAAAAACGAATAGCAAACTAGCCTTTTCAGCATTCATGAAATGCTGTGGGTGTTTCCAGGTATTATGAGTGTCTCTAAGTAGCATTTTCTTTTTTTTTTTTTTTTTAACTCTGCTGAAAAAATCTCACTGACTCCCCTGGTTCACCACATTACCCAGTAATAAATAATAATCTGTCCACCCTATCTTGAACACTTCACCATCTGCACATAAATTTAACTTTTTGTTCAAAGCTATGATTATCATATCACCAGTCACTTAGTTTTGAGGCTGGATATCTTATTTTATGCCAACAAGATTTTAGATAAAAGCACTACAGCTTGGTGATGAGGTGGCTGACGAGCTTCTGGAGGTCCTGGGTGCGGCACTGAGTGGTCTTCAGCACCTCTTCATGGTTTGCCTTCTCACTGCTGTCATAATCTGTCACGACCTTGTTGGTGATGAGGGAGAGACCCAAGACACGCAAGCCACAGTGTCGAGCCACCACCACCTCCGGGACGGTGCTCATACCTGCACGAAAGGAAGAAGAATTACGTATATAAAGATGCTAAACCCCTTTAAATCTCCTGTAATTTATTGCTGCACTTCCATTAAACATTTAACTTGATGTGTAAAATCTGTGGAATGCCCCATCTTATATTTGGAAGTTATGCATTTAAGATCACTAGGCTCAAAAACAGTGTGTTTCTTTACACTGTCCACAGTATTACCGCGATCAGGTGGTGGTCCAGGTGGAAATGAATAGTGGAAGCAGAGTAAGAGTTTTAACAGTGGAAAAATACAAGGCCGAGAAGCATTGGGCCATATTGCGTGAGTTTTCTTCAAAAATTAGAAGTTGAGTAAATAACAGGAGGAGGAGACCCGGGTGACAGTTGGTCTGAAGTGTCTCTATAATAGAAAAAGGAGCAATGTATTGACAAATAACAGGACATAACTAACTCACCGGATCCTGCTTTATTTCACATGCTGTTTGTATCTGTTCCTCTCTGAATAATGCATTCATATTTGTTTGTGCAGTTACTGTTAAGAGGCTTTCCCATAACGCATTAGCGTCTCCTAATGTGAGCACAACGGAGCTGTACTAACCCACAGCGTCAGCCCCCAGCGTCTGCAGGAGTCTGCACTCTGCAATCGTCTCATATGTCGGTCCAGCCAGCATGCAGTAAACCCCTTCCTGCAGGAAGCTGTCGCAGCCCTGCTCCTCTGCTGTTTGCTTGGCCAGAGCCCTCAACTCTCGGTCATACGCATCCGACATGCAAGGGAAGCGCACTCCGAACCTGGAGACATTTTAAATGAATGAACTGGACACAGCAATAGTCTGTAAGACACAGACAGATGTTGACAGTGTTTCAGTTTCACTTTCATAGCCCTGCCTTGGCGTTGGTGCTGTACCTTTCATCATTGTGCCCACAAAGCGGGTTCTGGCCCGCAAAGCCCGGCATGTTGATGTGATCCTTGATGAGCATGATGTCCCCCACATCGTAGGTGCCATTGAGTCCCCCCGCTGCGTTTGTCACGATCAGAGTTTCCACACCCAGCAGGAAGAAGACTCGCACTGGGTACGTCACCTGGTGAGACAAATATGGTACAACAACAACAACAACAACACTGTTGTTCCTTTATTGCCTTGATGCACAGCAGATTATTACAAACGGCAGTTAGAAGATGGGGGCAGATGGGAACCATAGCGGAGGAAACGCATCACATGAGAAGAATTGTAAGAGGTACAGACTCTGCAGGCGCTGACTGTTATTACTGTAGGTTTTGGTATGTCTGAAGCAGCTGTGGTTCTGTGCTCACCTTTATAGGGCATCTGATGGCCCCTGAACGACTGCTGCTACTTTTCACTGCAGTCACATTTGGAAATTGCTTTTTCTTTTTCACAGTTTTCTACAGCTTGAATTGAAAGTGGTTTGATTGTTAGTGGAGAACTGTTCTCGAGTACCCTGGTTTCTTGATAAGGTCAGTGCTGTCATTTTGGAACATGAGACTGTTTGATGTTAGGTTTTCCATAATATTGGGTGGATTATGCAGGAAATGTAGGACGTGTGGCCTTTCTACAGCTGAAATGTAAGCATTGTTAGCTGTAGTTCATGTGTAATACAAGAACTGTCAGCAGTTAAATTGTAGCAGTGAGCTGTTTATTACATTATTCTCTCTTGGCTGGCAGCTCATACTTACCTGTACTAAGCTAGTTTTCAGTCATTAAAGATTATTTGTGTAGGATTTTGTTCAGTTTGCCATTAAGGGCGTAAGGACCACAAGACAGGACAAAGCCTTCCACAGCTTCCAAGTATGTGGCACATTTGTAACGGACGTTGTCTGTAAGAATTTACCTCACTTGGAAAAACATTTTGGCTTCAGCTCAGTTTAAGTAGATGATTCAACCAGAGGCATTTAATATATCATGTCTAAAGTCCTAACTGGATACCAGAGGGTCATAATGCATCTGCCCCTCTACTACTGTACGAAATTGGACTGGATTTTATGATTCAGTGGAATTATATGGATCATTTTATGTGGAGATGGCAAATCACAGCTAAAATAAAACCAGGCTGCAGTCTCTCCATGAGCCAAAGGTCAGTCACTGGGTGGTTTTCCTACTGTCATCACAACTCCACAGCTGATCATTCAACACACATAGTAAATTGTTAGCCAAAGTTGTGCATCATACTTTGGTCTGCCAAGAATAACAATGTATGTTTAAAGATTAAGCCTGCACCTACAGAAACAGTGAATATTTTCCTCAAAGTGACTGACAAAGTCAGAGTTTTAACTGCCAGCTGTAGTTCAGTTATCCTGTATAGAATATCATTTGTATCAGCAAGGTTTCGAAATGCAGAGGCAAGTTGGCTCGTGACAGAAATTGAGACAGAAAGATGCTCACGAGGCAACTTAGTCAGCCTCAGTTGCCTTTTGTGTTCAGTGCTAATTAACAGATGTTAGCATTGCTAAAAAACAGTTTATTCTTAAGCTTATTTACAACTTACCTTTAGCAATAACACTCTACGACCCTGACTAATAAATAATATGACTAGTGGCAGTACATATAGTACACAACAAAACTGAGTACCCCCCTGGTCAGTATCACTAAAATGTTGAGTAATATCAACAGATTCAAATTTTACTTATTTTTAGGTGAAGCCAAAGAAGAATGAAGCAGATTAATTTGAAAAACAGAAATCACTGACTAATTCCACTATAATTAAAGGTTGATATTTGAGAATCACCTGAAGCTAAAGTTAGTATACCCTCCATTAGCATTATTGGAATAGGTGGCTTTCACGTGACGTCACGACGCAGCGGCGCGACGGCGCCAAATTCAGATGGAGGGTAGGAAGCGTTTCAGCCTTTAGCTGACTGACACACTGAGAATCTACCGTGTGGAAAAAAATGCCTATGTTTTGTGTAGTTTACCGGTGCTCAAATCGTTCCAATAGAGAAAAAGAAAAAAGCTATTATAAGGTACCAAAAGTAGTCACTCACAAAGGTGAGAAATATAAAAAACTTACAGAACAACGCCGTAAATGGTGGATTTTAAACCTACGTCTGCGGTCGGGAGGAGCAGTCTGCTGATCCCCGTGTCTGCAGTGACCACTTCGTCAGAGGTATGTTAGCTAGCTAACCTGGTTTTTGTGTCTGTGTTTATATCATTGGGTTGTCGCTTAATGCTCATTTACATAGTAATAATTATTAAGTCGCCGGTAGTCTAATATGGACTTCGTTGGGACTTTTTAGGCTGCCCTAGCGTTTTAGGGGACGTTGACTCAGTAGTCCAAATGCTATTTCGCTGTCATGTCATACATTAGTATTTCTGTGTAACTGACAAATAAACCCCCTTGTATCCCTGTAAGATGTGTTTGTAGCCGCTATTGCTAGCCGCTATTGCTAGCTGCTAGCTATACATAACCAGTATAAGAATAAACACTCAGCCTGGCGAAGACCAAACGATAATCGTCTTGGAGCCGTTTGGTAACAAGGTTGTGAACCCACCCGCTCATAAAGTTATATGCCTCCAGGCTTTTGTAGGCTTTCATTTGCTGTTTCGTATAATAAGAGGTCTGAAGTTCGAGATAACTGGTGATCTCAACAGCCTCGATTGTCGGCAAATCTTTAACGTCCGTTGAAAACTCGCCAATCTTCATAAGGCACGGGTCACGACCAACATATTGTTTGATCAGTTGTGTGTAACTCCGTCTCGACACGGGACCTAAACGTTTTTCCCCATCAAAGTTGGGCTTTCCCTCTGCATCTCATTTTGTTTACAGCTCGGCAAATGACGCGAATGAGCTTCTAATTTTCTCTCTGAGTGACCATTTTCACGTCTTGCTCTTGATGGCTTAAACTGGGACCTGAGTACTAATTTCGTACCATAACATGTAAATGTCCTGGTATGACAATAAAGTTCCTTGATCCTTGATCCTTGATTTTACAAGTACACACAGCTGAAACCACAGTACAGTTATGTACTTATGTGTTGTGTACCTTATGTGATGAGTGGTGATTTTGTCAGACGACATTGCAGTTATAAAACCAGGATTTTAGAAGAGCAGCAGTTTGGAAATCACTTGGAATTGACTGTTGGTTAACATGTATCTTAATGGGCCAAGTTTCAGTCTCTGTTTCATACTTGTTCCATTGTCTGACAACAGAAACAGGAAAAAATGTAAATGAGAACAACTTTATTGGGAATTCAGCTGTAGGAGAGAAGCAAACAGATAAACGGCTGAAACCAGCTGATACTAGACAGAATGCAAATATGACACCATGACATCCTGAATATACTAAGTAAGGTACTGTGTGACTTTCTGAGCAGAATTTATCTACTTTTCATTGTAAACTTTGCACATTCACACCTATGGACAATTTAGAGTCGGCAATTCACCTAATCTGCAAGCTGCAGTACCTGGAGTACTTGAGTGCTGCCTCTCATCAGATCAAATATCCTACACTTTAACTCGAAAAACTTTAACAATACTATCATACAATTGTCAGATGACACAGTTTTGAATCATTTAACACTTCAGTGATATAGCACAGGGGTGTATTCGGTTTTGCTGTGTACTGTATGCTTTACATACTGCAGTTTACCGTGTGTATGTTGTAGCCCTCGTAGAAGTGAAACCGCCCCTGCATACAGACACACTCACGGCCCTGCAGCCTCCCAAACACCAGCTGACCGTCATGACCTGCCACTGCACAGCACACACACAGCATGAGCTATAAGCTAGTCTAAGCATGCTGATGTACAGTGTCCAAAAATGTATCATTCATTTTTTTGACAAAATGCAATTGACAGAATCAACTTACCAGTGGTGGTGGGGAATCGTGGGATGTCACGATAGGGGAAGACGGACTTGTTGTCCAGCAGATTAGCTAGACCACCCAGACCTGAACCGCAGATGATGGCCACTTTAGGACGCTGCTCTGTGTGGGCCAGCAGCCAGTCTGCTGTCTCCTTGTACTCTTCATAACTGTATCTGAAAGTAAAGGTAAAAATCGATTAATATCAAATATTACGGAAGCATAGGTCTGATTAATCAGCTGTACATCTCTGTGACAATGAGTCATAACCATCATCGTTATCAATAAGAACACTGATGAACATCTATCTCATGTTTAGGCTTTAAAGTCATCACTGTCTGAGGAAGGTGTTAAGGAATATGAACAAAGTTGTAGCTAATGTGAAGGAAATATATAAGACAGTGTCTTTTATCAATACTGCATGTGAGGTAGACAGTATGAATGAAATGTGTGCAGGACGATGCTGATAACATTTTGTTTTCGGTATATCGATCAGCAGAGGGAAGTATTGATTGCAGTGCATCTGGAAGGCAAACAAAAACAAAACACAGCACAACAACAATAAAAACAGAATTTACATTACATTATTTTTAGAAAACTGGGGAAAGATTTAGCTGAAAACAGAATATGCAAACATACAGTTGTCCACCAATTTTATGGTAGAACAGGTTCAGCTGATTGCTTTTTTTTAACCACTGCAGGGAGTAAGTAAAGCCTTGCAAACGAGAAAAGTTAGTTTGGTTTTCACGTTATTTTAATGTGTAGATAAAGAGATAAGTCCACAAAAGGTTTAACATAACCAGTCTTAACTGGAACGTTCGCCTATGGGCTGAACGTGTCGTCATGACAAAACAATTTTTAAAAACTCATGCCAAGAAACTGCACATTGTCGGGATAATGTTATCTAATATTCCGTAACAACCATGCTAAATATTAGTAAAAGATCAGCTGCAGGGGGAAACACTTGGAAATGCAAATGTAAAAGCACATGGAAAGGAACACTATGTAAAAGTAAGTATAAATAATACATCGTGCAACACACTTATCGGTTTTTACTCTGCCATTTTATGTGTACCAGCCAAATTATTATTCAGGAATGTTGATTTGATTAGAAATGCCTCGAGGTGCTACATTATACAAAGTCTGAAACAGGCTGTAATTCTGGATATAAATCTGGTTGTAAAGCTATAACCTTGTTAATGTTCCCTCTGTGCCTCAAGCTTTGTTATTAAAACACAATGACACTTCAGGCTGCAGCCTTCACCAGACTAATCTGCAGCAGGAGGGAGCCTGATGATTTTGAGCCCATTTTAGAGCTGCCATCAAAAATGACTGCTACATCAGACCAGCCATGGGTGTTCAATCTTCCCACCTTTCCCCTTTGTTTCCTTATTTAATTCAAGCTAAAAAAAAAAGCTGGGGAATCTTTTATTACAGTAGCTATGTTTGTATCTGGGAAAAGGCTGAAGTCAAAGTGATGAACTTTTACATGTGCACAATGCTCCACCCAACTGTCTGAGTGGTTTGTACTGACTGTGTGAATCATTAAGCAAAAATAAAGCAGAAGTCTGTGGGAGAATGATCCTAACACCCTAAGTCACAGGTGTCAAACCTGTTCCACAAAGGGGCGTGTGGCTGCAGGTTTTTGTTCCAACCAATCAAGAACACACAGTTTGACCAATCAACTGTCTGAAGACTGAGATCAGTTGATTAAATGAGTTAAGTCTGGTGTGCTGCTGCTTGGTTGGAACAAAAACCTGCAGCCACACGGCCCTTTGTGGAACAGGTTTGACACCTTTGCCCTAAGTAATCCTTTCACTCTACAGTGCAGACAATAGTGACACAGTTGTTGAATGGTTGTCGTTGCCGGTCTGTCAGTTGCAGAAGTTGCCCCTCACATAATTCTTCAGGTGTTAATGGCAGCATTACACACACCCACACTCGGTCAGGCACACAGGTGACTGCTGTAACTTCTGCTGGTGCCTCAGTGGATTGGTGCCAGCAGGGGATGGGGGAATGAATGACAGCAATTCAGGTCAGTTAACCTGACAACTGAACATCTTTTTGTAATCAGTGATTCATAAACCCCAGAAGCTGAGCCACTGAGAAAACATTTCATCTCATGTGTCTGTAATTATGCTGTAATGTTTTTATGGGAGTCAGTGAATTGTTCTTAAGGAGCCTGGTGAGGCTATAAAAATTGAATTATGTGCAATACAAATTGTGTACAATACTTCTTGTTCTTTCTGGTCTAATTACATTTCCGCTAATGTTTGAAGCAACACAAACGGATACCTGGTGTGTTTACACATTTGTTTACCTTATTTACCACAGTTTTTTAATGTGGATCTTACTTGTTTCTTAAATAAAAAAAAACAAAAAAACAAACGCTGCCTTTGACATACACAGGATGTGTTATGTATAAGAGTAACAGATTTAAGCCAGAGCAGGAAGTGAGCTCGTGGGCACTCCCCGCTCTGGCTCTCGCGCTGCGCACGGAGCTGTCCGCGGTGCTGCCGACTCAGGCGGCAGAGCAGCAGCCAGCAGAGCAGAGCGGGACGGCCTCCAGGCTTTTTCTTTTTTTTTTTTTTTTTGGCAGACACCACAGCATGTCCAAAGAAAATAAACCAGTCTGATCTATTAGGGCTATTGTTAAGCTCCGAGGCTCTCCGTGGAGCAGAAGCACTGGACTGACCAGTTAAGTGAACAGACAAAGCCATTATTGAAGGGAAAAATTTGCGTGTTAGGAGGAAGCAGAATTTATGGCTACGACAAGCCTGTACACCACCTGTAACGCACACGGTGTGTGACAGGTGTCATACTGGGAGGAGAGCCCCCCGCAGGCTAGCTTACTGTAATCCTCAGAATAAACCCTTCATCATACTGTTGCCTTTGCTTCTCGAAACGATTGTCAAATATAGCACAAGGTGCATCTTACAAAATTTCACCAGTTATACAGGCGTTATTCTTTGATCGACACTGGGTCCAAGAGAGCACAGGGTGACTGGGCTACAGGGTAGCCGTGACAACCATGAGGCTCATTTCACCAGCGTTATCGCTCTTACCGGCACTGAGTGGAGGAGGAGGAGGACGCCGCTTCCATATCAGATGATGAGCGGGACCAGTCTGCTGACGAGGCGCTGTCTGTGTCGTTTCTGACGGGCGCTGCCCGGGCTGAGTTCACGGCAGTTGAAGCGGCTGATGGAGGTTCTCCTGCGGCAGACGGGGTGGCGCAGGTCACCGTGCGCGCTGACGTCACGGCGCACAGGGCCTCCGCAGACTGCCGGTCCCTTTGAAGAAGACTAAATCCGGTTTTCTACCAGGATGAGCAGCTCACTGATGCGTTCAGCGGGAGAGACGAGGCTGGGAACAGAGGGAGCAACAATGAGAGGAAAGCAGAGATAATCAGAGAATCAGCCACTACTCGCTCTCTCGCTTTAAAAAAAAAAATAAATAAATAAAAATCCAGCCAGCACGATCTAACGCTACAAGTCACTTAAACACCTAAAATCCAGGCAACTCTGCATGATAAATACCTGAAGCAAGATGTACAACCATTTTCTCTCTCTTTCTCTCTTTCTCTCTCTCTCTTTCTCTCTCTTTCTCTCTCTCTCTCTCACGCGCGCAGGCTGTACAACAATTCAAAGTGCTGACTCATGGGTTAGAAGGAGAGAATGAAAGTGATGAGAGAAAAAAACAAGTACCAAAAGCTATAACTGTGGGCTATACAACTATAAGATATCTGTAAACTAAAATGTTGTGTATGTAAAGTGTGTCTAAGTGTGAAATGACACAAGATCCAATAAATTCCTTGTCTACCAATAACCAATAATATTTTCACCTTAACTAATTAACAGATTTTATGATGTAAATCTTTGTAAAGTGAATTAGTGGAGTCTATCTAAGGAGAAGATACTGAGGACTCTGAGGTCAGGTCTTCAGTGTCTTCTCCTGGAATCTGGAGGTTTGAACAGTTTACAATCTACAGAGCAAAACTAACACATAGTGGGTATTTTATAGGCTGAATGTATTTTAATTTGACTATAAAAACTGTCAGTGAAAAAACTGAATACAACATTTTTTGTTCCTGGCAATGTGGGGAAGACTTGAAATAGCATTTTGACCTTAATGTGAGCAATGATACCCAGATTTACATGTAACAATGGGACAGGGAAAAAAAGACATTCTGAGAATGGGGCCTGTGGGAAAAATACTTCGCAATGTTGATCAGGGTCAAAGTGTCCCTGCTTGGGGGGAACGTACCATATCAGTCCATATTTATGTCATGAACAGACAGCAAAGGGGATAAATAAGTGGATTTGTAAAGTTGTAGATTAAACTAGAAATTCCTACTTTGTCACCATGCTCGCTGGGCTTTCAAATCCCCTTTTGTAGTCCCACTTACCCTTACAGTGACCTTCTTAAACACAGCCACAGTTCTCAATTGGTGTTTTGTGTGTGAACATGTGTGTACCTGACTGTGTGTGTGTGTGTGACAGGGAGAATAAGAGAACATATATGTGACATGTGCATTTGATACATATAAGATGGGACATTTCACCTAACAGTATAACTGTTGTTTGTGGATTGCTATTGAGGGCAAATAGAGACATTATTTCTTCATGTCTGTACATCTGTGTTAGCAGATTGTGGGATTGTGTGTGGTTAACTTTCATGCCACTAAATGTTGGATTGTTCAAAGTCTACAATCATGTCTCAGTTTTAGTGAAACAAACCAAGATGAGCCGCTTTAATTTGAAGGTCAAACTGAGTGAAACAAATGACATTTTATCAAGTGTTAAAATTCTTCTGAAAATAACACAAAGTTAAAACCATGATAAAGTATTTGTTAAACCTGGTATTTATGGAATGTACATTTGCATCATTGTGACAAAGTTGTGAGGTACTTGATTATTTCCATTTGATGCTGTTTCATATTTCTACTTAACATCATAGAGGGATGTGTTGTACTTCTTACTCGGCTGGTAGGGGAGACCAGGTATGGTTGTAACACTGAATTCTTGAGCTAGAGTTCTCAAACTTTTATACAAAGTACCCACATTTGTTGACTACAAATGGTACCAATTCAAGTGCCTGCAAGAGTATCACAGACCTTGAGAGTTGATGTCAAATACATGGTGTTACAACCTACCCCACTACCGGGTCAAAGTAAGTTGAACAGAATGCAAAAGAAGAAAAAACAGAGGTCACACAATGTAATTGTCTTCAAACTGAGGTTTAATGAAATCAACCGTAAGTCTGGTCCTATAGTGGCTAACTTGTCATATACTTACCTCACATGGAGTCAGTCCATAATACGGTCTGCTGCATGAGTCAAATAGTCAGCCAACTCTTTCCTACACTGGGAAGATCACTGGATCCCTGGTCTCTCAGCTTCTGCAGTGATTTGCAGTATCTGCTCAGTGTTACATGGCAGATCCCATGTGCCTTGTAACACTGAACTTGCCCATGTGCCATGTGCCCATGTGTCCAACTGATCTGACTGACTTGCCCTTCCCCGTACAAAAATTTGTCTTGGTCAAAACATTTACTTTCTTACCTCAAAATCATTTTTTTCTCCGTAGAATCTAAATGCATATATTTCCAGCCTTTACAACTACCACGTGGGATTGGGGAGGAGGCAGGTAAACACTGATATGATCATATAACTCCTATCTTATCCCTGATTGGAGGAATTGGTGGTGTTACAGCTCTCCCCAAGTTACAACCATACCCGGTCTCCCCTACATTGTGTTTTTACTCAAGTGCCTTGAGTCAAGTAATCTATAGTTTGTATTATGTGATACTGAAAAAATAGTATTTCTTCTACACGCTTCAAAGTAGTTTGTCCCATTTTGGCTGGTGACAGTTCCCTCTTAAAACATTTTAGACGTGTTGTATGTTTTGTTGTTGTTGAGATTTAAAAAAAAAATGTAATTTTTTAAAAGTTTTTTTTTTTTTTAAGTTTTTTTATGTAGTCTAAGCGAGAGACGCCCTCACTACCATGTTTACAGCCAGTTTTTGTAAACGTCACAGCCGCTAGCCAATCAGAAAACAGTTTACTGGGAAGTGGATTGAGTGCGTTGCCACGGCAACAAACCACAACGAAGTTAACTGAAACGCTTGTGGCTGAATTTCGGGGAGTTTCAAAACTACGTTTAATTCACTTATGGGGTGGTTAATTTGGTTAATTTCTTTTTGATAGAGCAACAAAATCATTACGTTTTCTTTGACGTTAAATGACAGAAGGTAAGTGTTTAGCTAGAACTGTAAATTTTACAGCCTAATTATACAGCGAGTGGACAGGGAAATTGAAGACCCATTTCCTAAAGCGAGCCGATAAAAATAAGTGTAATTATAAGCAATTACTGATAATTTGACCATTTTGAAATAAGCGTAAAATAACTTTCCTCTAAAAGGGACGATGAGGCTCGGACTTGTTGCATTGTACGATTAAATTACTAGCTAAACAACCTCTCGCCTACACATCAGCATCACTTACCAAGCCAACATCTTTGGTAAAAGTATAAAATGTGCACTCAATTAGCATTATTCATTATTTAATCTATTCTTTTTTTCCTCTCAATGTCCTCATGTCCTTTTTTTGCAGGTGTTTGTCCTACAAAACACATTCAAGATGACAGCCGTTCAGATTCGCACAACAACAAAGTGGTTAAAGAGCAAAGTGTCCTTGTCTCACAATCAGAAACTTGTTCTGAGGGAAGACAGACCAAGAAGGGTGAGAATATCATGCTCTTTTGTACTTTCCCATTTGCCAATGCTTGTGGAATCTATTGTGAAACTTTATGGCAGCGTGACAGCTTGTAACCTCACACTGGATTAGAAATATCCAGCTAAAATTAATGAGATGTTGAAACCAGGTTTTTCTCATGAATTAACAGGGGGCCAATTTCCTGTGACTATACGTTCTGGACATTGTCCCATTCTTTTGAAGAAGCTGCTTCAAATGACAGATTGTCCTAATAATTACCTTGGCTTCTTATGGGGAACAAAAATCAATACCTGACTGCAGTGTTTTGTTGCAGTGACCTCAGCTCAGCAATTTTAGGCCTCTGCTCTCTCCTTGGCTGCTTGTATCTGCACCTAGAGTAGGTGACAAGAGTGGGAGTACTTTTACTTTACTTAGATTTTTCTTAGGTCAAAATGAGATCCACAAAGAAACAGATTATCTGTCATTACAGTTGATTATATTGATTTAATTTTTGTTCATATCACCAAAAAATATGCAATGCACACACTAAGTACAGTAATAATTAAATAATTGCATAAATTAATATCAAAAATGTTTTTATTGCACTCTGTATTTCTCTATGTCTATTGCTAAGTCCTATAAAAATCAATATACATATGATAAGATTATGTAACATTTGTAAATTAAATAGTGCAGCCCTTATATACCACAGTACGATGGTCAACGTTCTGTGGGCTGTTATGCTTGCATTTCTCCATGTAAAAAACAAATGATTTACATTTTGGGAGACATCACTATCAGAAAAGAAGCCACATGATTTTGTGCCTTTTTAAAGAATAGTGTTTACTCATGCAACTTTGTTGTCTCTGAATAATAGAACAGAGTCTATTATGAATACACACCTGACTGGCAGCTATTAAATATTGCATATTAAATAACCCCCTCTGCTACATTATTGATTTAGATACTTAGCTGAAATCCTTTTCCGATCTAACCTTGAAATAGGCTAAGTGTTGGTGTTTCCCTGCTTCTGATGCACTGATAAAGAGGTGCCAGAGGATTATGTGGAGAGGATACTAACCACACAATGCTGCAGAGGGTCCTCACTGAGGGGGAGAATATTAACGTTCTTTGAGGGCATGAAATCAGCTGATGCCTATGTGCCTGTATGTTTTTTTTTTTTCAGTACATGTGTCATAGCTGACAGCTTAATGTTGACAGCCTTCCACTCTTGTTCTCATTGTCTTTTACCCACTTTAACAGTGGCAACAGTCTTGTTTGATGTGGTGTCTCTTATCTGACTGGTGCTGCTTAGGAGATAGGAAACAGACTGACTGACTGATCTGTGCACTTAGAATAACAGACTGTGCTGCTGTGCGTTTGCAGGTGACTCCATCTGTTTACACCCAGGAGATGTTACAGTCTACAGAGGAGCGCCTGGCTAACACCAATGAGATACACCCACCCCGGATCCTGGAGCTGCTTGACATGAGCAAGTCTACGCATTACAAAGTAAATGCCAGCCAGCGTTGTGCTATCCCAGTAACTTAAAATCTTGCTGCCCTTTCACTGTCCACAATATGAACCAGAAAAAAAAACAGAAAAAATGGAAAAAATGCGTGAAGATGGCACAGTGATAGATCAGAGTAGGCTCTGAGAACTAGGATGATGAAACCAGTTAAACATTTGATATCATCTGATACTTTCATTTTTGCGAGAATAAAAGACAACACATTCTAACTCTCTCACTATTTTATCATTAATTCCCTGCATACAGAGCATGCACTGTCTGCTAAGGTCATTCGCACTGTACCAAAGCTGCTTCCCCTTAGTCAGCATTCACTAATTGATGGGCAGAGGGCAACCAATGTGACTGACTGTGCTGTACCTTTAGAGTCAAAATTTAAAGGGACTCTTGGAGCAAAAATGCCATTAAAAGTTTGTGAAATGGCTATGAAATGAATAAATGCCCCGTTCATCATAATTAGGAGGACACATTTTTGCATCTGACCCCGTTCACATTTTCTGTTGACTTGTCAAATATGCAAATGTGAATATGACTACCCTCCACTGTGGGCCACTGCAGGTGATAAGTAGGAGCAGTGACCAGCAGGATCTTTGTCGGTCACCCTGTAAGCATCATCCAGAAAGTGAATCGCACACTTCAACTTGCAGTATTATTTTCAACTTATTTGGCTGGGGCAGTACGACTCAGCCTGTGTTAACAGTCGTATAATGTCCCCCATAGCTCTGGCTTGAGGTTTCCAATGTGGGAGACAATAACCCTGATCGTGACATAAAGGGTATATCTTGGATTGGGCTTGAGAATTCACATTTACACTAAATGACTGCATGAGAAGTTTGAGGTATGGATTTCAAAAAATGTTGGCATTTTTCAGAAAGGAGGACCTAATGAAGAACTATATGGGAATTGTAGTATCCAGTGCGTCTGGAGCTTGACCCTTAATGGGGTCTAAGACAGGACCATTCAGGTTTTTTTTTTATTTGTCTCTTGGTTTTGAAATTGAAAGCACCCATGAGCACTCATACCCAAGAACTATTGGGAGCCACTTAAGTGTCTGTGACTCTGACATTACAGTAATTATTTTTAAGGAAAGACATGCTTTGATCGATTTATTTTATCGATTATTTTATGTTTGTGTTTTTTTGTGTTGTCAGTTGTCCTCGGTGGATGTGGACCAGGCGCTTTTCCAGCCCTACCCATCTGAGCTGGTCTTTCAGAACTTCACTCCTGCGCAGACCTACAAGTTACCGCTACTCCTCCTCAACAATGACATGGTGTGTGAATGAGTGATGAATAAGTAAACATTTACACAAACATCGTGACTGCTGAGGCAATGTTTCAGTCAAAAACAGCTGTGAAATGAAACAACGGCAACAACAGTTGCAGAATAGCTTTGACCTTAGCAGCAAAGAAAAGAGCATTTATTACGTGTGTGTGTGTGTGTCATGGGGTGAAGAATGATTGGAAAAAGGTCATGGGGGATTGCAGAAGATTTATTGCTGCAGTTTGTACAAGACACAAACAAATAATAATAAATAAATCATCACTTGTGTGTGTCCCTGGCTCTGTATTTGTTGCTGTGTGGAGCTTGCAATTTTATAAAGTTGCGTGATGGTTTTCTTTTTTTTTTGTATCAAGGTTTCACGACAAGTGAAGCTGGAGCTGCAGGACTCAGAGTACTTCCGTGTGGTCGGTCCAAAGAATGCAGGCAGCAAGGTCCCACCAGGAATGTCCGCTACTTTCACTGTGCTCTTCACCCCACAGGAGAACAAGGTACCAGAGACAGAGGGTGTATTGACCGCTTCATAATAATAATCATGCACAGAAGGTCAGATGCAAATATAGATACAGATACAGAGAGCAGGTTATTATAGAATTTAGATTAGATGATTAGATGCAGCAAAGTAATCAGACCTTCAGGGAAGCAGAGGATAGGATGTGAGTAAGAATGTGAAATTAGAAAGATAAGACTCCAGATCAGTGCTTCCTACTGAAGACAATTACACAGTATACCAAAAATACACAGATTAAATAAATAATATGAAAACAATGACAAATAATATCAAATAAATTAAATGGTTGCAGTTGTTTTTCATTCATATTTTGTGCACAAATCTCTTTCAGCAGCTAGGTCAGTTTCAGAAGATTAAGGGTCAAGGGTCAGGCATTGAGTTACAACCCGCACATCCTTTTGTCGTCTCTTTTACTGATACTGTGGCTGAAAGTGAAAACTGAGAAGCAAAGGTCAACATGAAATGTAGCAAATGTTAAAGGTAACATAATCCCTTATGTATGTCATGGCTGTTTTATAGTGGTCACCACACTTAATGTTTTTATCCATGCTAGCAGCGTGATTCTAGGGATGGCAGTGTCAGTCTGTCCGTTGGTTGGTCAGTCCGCCACTTTTGGTGCAGACTGAAATATCTCAAAAACTATGGACTGCTACCATCTGTGGTCCCCATACAGTTGGATGAATCTTGCTGGCTGTGGTTATCCCCTGACTCTACATCTAGTAAATTTCGGCATTTCAATAATTTGAACTGTAGTAATGTCTGTCCCTTGACTCTTCAGCCTGTACCATCATCAGGACAAATTATTAATGTGTCCAATACTTTGGTTTATTTCCAGACACCTGCAAAATTAATTATGTTCCTGTCATCCTCAATTGTTCTTTGTGTTTAGTGCTAATTGGTAAATGTTAGCATGCTAACATGGTAAACATTATACCTGTCAAACATCAAAATGCTAGCTATTGTCACTGTGAGCATGTTGATGTTAGTATTTAGCTCAATTATCTTGTGTATCTAAGTACAGCCTCACAGAGCTGCTAGCATGGCTGTAGACTCTGCAGTGCAGGTTTGTGGCTGCTTTACTATGTGGTATGCACACATGTCAAATCAGAAAATTTTGCGTGGTAATTGCCTAAATACAATGATTACTTGCCACATCTCTCCATTCAGGACTACCACCACAGACTGGTTTGTGTAACAGAGAGGGAGCGGTTTGAGGTCCCAGTCCGTGCCATTGGGCCACGAGCCATTCTTGACTTTCGAGACGAGCTCCATTTGCCCCTCTGTGCGGTGAAAGCCTCCACACAGAGGACTCAGCTAGTCCGCAACATAGGAAACAGCGTGGCCAAGTTCAAGCTACACACACAGAGGTTAGAGCATGCACACTATATTAATGTCTGCTGTGTGAGCGATTTCATGTATGACATTTTAATATACAGCAGATAGCTTCAATTAAATTATTATCATTAAAATTATTAAATAACAAACATAACTGTACGTGGTGTTGGGTAAACATTGAATTACCATTTAAAGTAATTCATGTGAATTACAATAGCATTTTGATTTCTTATGCCAGTTTCTGTACCTGTACAGAAAAACACAAGGTACCTGTACCTTGTGTTTTAATGTTGTGGCCAAGCGGTGGAAATGTATATGTATGAAACACCAAGCATGTTTTTTTATTCCACCCTGCGAAATTTCTGTTCTATTCTATTTTTTTCCAGGCCTTTCTCAGTGACCCCCACTTCTGGGACTCTTGATGTAGGTGAGAGCATGCAGGTGACTGTGGATTTCCACCCCACGACCATAGGAGATCACAGCCAGGACCTGCTGCTGCACTACCATACTGGTGAGAGTAATTCAGACCCCCAAAAATAAACAAAGCTACAAAACTGTGCCAAAAATAACTTTAAAAGGTCTGGTAATGCTAATGCCAACTGTACAGTGGCATAATTTCTTGATTTCCCAAAGTAAAAAGTAGTAAAATATTCATATCTGACCTAATCAACATATCCAGACTTTTTTTTTAATAATAAGAATGACCTTGTTACAGTGTGTTTCTCTTCAGCTGTTATTTTTCCATTGAAGCATGTTTCTGGAAACTAAATTTTAGTATACTCTACGTATGCCTCCATAGAAGAGAGGTGGTGAGTTTTCAGATGTTCTCTCTCTCTCATCTGTCAGAATGTGCTTCTCAATCTGTCCGTCTCTTTTTGTGAAACACTGTGTCACAGAAATGGATTTCATTCGGCTTCATCAAAACCTGACAGTTTGATATGAAATTGAACCATAAATGTCAGGTACTCTTATAAATATTCTATCAGCATAACTTTTTTTCTGCTTTGACACACATAAATATGCTTACTCAAAGCATTAACCTGCGGAGCGAGATTTGAAACTGAAAAAGAACTGTTGCCACAACAAAGTACATTGTCTCATGATCTCATTATATATTGTTATGGCCTGGCATACACGCGCACACACAACAAACACACACACACACGGGTGGAAGCATAGATTTTCAAACTACCAAAGGAGTTTGCATAATCAGCAGTGTCAAATGGTGTGGAACTAACAGGATGAATGTGTTTGTTATAATCACAGAGGTAAACACCATAATAAGATTCTCTCTCTCTCTGCATCAACGGTGACCCTGAAGCACAACAAAACTGCTAAACAGGGCTCACCATCAGCACACACACACACGCACGCACACAAAGCAATGGATACTGTAATTTCTTCAGTCCAGCTCAGTGTTTGCTGATAGTGACGGGCAAAGAAAGTTGTTCACTTTTGACAGATGAGCAGCCGCTTGGTTTCAGTCTGTACTTTCAGTGACATTGCACATGTGTGTTTTTCTGTCTCTGTCTCATATGGTGTTTTCCATCCACCCACATATCAGTATCATCCCAGCACAAATAGATTCCCCAAGCTGATCCAATTAACTGCTCATTGTCTCCCTTTTAATTGTCTTCTTTTTGCTTCCTGATTTAAACCTAATACACTGTGTGTATGACTGTATGTGCAGGTATGAACACGGCTGCTTTTTGGCCTCAGAATAATCCTTTAACCTCGGATATAACAGATGAGGAGATACTAACAAGCTACTTTGGAGCTTGTGTGGGTATGTGTGTGTGTGTGTTTGTGTCTGCTTGGGGCCATGAAGTCAAAGGTGAAATAAATAATGGTAATGAAAGGAAAATCTATAACACCCTCAGGGAACTGGGCTGTGAGCATGGTGGCGATTGAGCCTATGATGGCTGTGGTGTACGGTATTTACAGCTCAGTGCAGCTTTCTCCGGGGGCCTGTTATCTCTCCTCTCCTCTCCTCTCCTCTTCTCTGTCTCTGCAGATCTGATTTCTTCTCAAATTACATCTTAATGGGTTTAGCATACGCAGTAATTCACCATAATCTGTGTATCTCCAGTTTAATCTCTGGTCCGGTGATTGAAATTTGGACAGCCTGGCTCCACCGTTTTCAAATGTCTACTTAAAGCTTCATTATTTACATACTAAGGCACAGGAAAACAAGTGGTCAGCAGTGCTTGTACACTGGTGTGACTGACATTTGCAGTGGATGGTGCCATTCCATAGAATCATCTTCAGAAATGTTATTTCTGTGGTAAAATGTTTGACGAATAACAACAGAACTGCATTGTGTTTATTAGTTTAAACTGTTCTGTGTAGGAGATTGGTTCTGATGAATCAACTCACCTCAGCTCACTGCAGTAAACTAATGAATCATTCATCCTCTATTTGTTTATTCATGAAGCATTTTATTTTATTTTTTTTGCTTGATAAATGTTTGTTTTAATGGCAGCTGATTGTACAATTGATGCTCTCCAAATTATTGTGTTTGTGACAGATCTGCTCATTTGTGAGCCCATTGTTAACAGTATTCTTTAAGTGATTCAGGGGCTCTACCCGTATTTCAGCACCCAGTGGTTACTTGTTTTTGAGGGTAGCCTTGGTTGCTTTCACAACTAGCCAGACTCCTTAACATCAATGGCAAAAAGGAAAAGCTTTTGACTTTTGCTATACGCACACAACAGAATCAATTAAAGGTAAAAGGAGAGGGTTGTTTCGAAACATCAGTAAATGGCTTTTATCCTGTTCAGAAATCATCTCATGCAAAAATTGTGTGAGGTGATTAAACTGGGGCTTAGACAGTTAGCTCACCCCGTTCTGAACACCCTACATGTGTTCAGAGAATGGTATAGTGATATAGTGTCAGTCACTTTGCAAATTGGATCCAATTCTATACTATACTTCACTATAATATAATATAATTATAGTAAATTTCTCATTTCATGAGTCTTCTATATAAACCCTGGCAGCAACAGCAAACAGGACTGGCTAGGTTGCTGCAAGGCGATGCTTCAGTCAGAATCAGGTCCTGACCCAAGCTGCCCACATTAAAGTCTCCTCTAAAGCAAATTTCAGATACACAACTTCCCTTAAAATTATAGAACGATCCCGTGATGTTTAACAAATACAGTAGAACAGCTGCGTGGTGGTATGCAGAAAAAAGACTTGAGTTCATTCTTGTTAGATATCCATCTCCTGAGTAGATCACCATTTTTACTGTGTGTGTGTGTGAGAGAGAGAGAGAGGGAAAATTCAGTGGCATGCTGACACAACAGTCATTCTGTTATCAGTAGTAGTCCTGAAACTCAACCACGACAAAGTCACCTTGTGCAGAAACAGCCCGTTTATGATTGGATTATAGTGGATAAGAGCTGAATTGTTCTGACTTCTGATTTTTATTCATCCATTTGACTTTATCATTTAATTATTGTGATGCCATTCACAACAGCAGAAGCAGAAAAGATAAAAGATTTATTTGAAGCTCTTTAATAATGATTGTTTTGAGTAAAAAAAAGATATCTGTCTGTGGATGAGTGATTTTGTTTTTTCTGTTTGTGCGTTCTGTGAAAGTATTCTTTGTTTTTTTTTCTGCCTGTTTGCGTGACCTTAAAGGAGCAGGGGTGCTCTGTTGCTTTGCAAATAGGCAGGTCCGCTGAAGGAGTGGCAACAGTGGTGGTGTTCAGCAGCATTAAGCTTTTATAATGGGAGGGCCAGCCCAAGTCCAGAACACCACTTACAGCCCATCAAGAGACTATCATTTTTAATTTAGCACCTTTCCCTGACTCCCTCACTCTCATGTATGTTTCACGTCAGCGTGTCGCAAAAGGCTTTACTCTGCTGAGGGGCCATTGGAGACTTCAGCATGGGCTGCCCGACGTAGCCTGTCGTCGGTGCATGTGTGCGTGTTAGTGTGTTGTCTGCCAATTTGCATGTACAGTACACCATAGTGCTTAAAGCGGGTACACACTGCGTCTTTATTTCCTGTTGTCAGTTAAAAGCCAGGGAAGCTTTGAAAAATAATAGTTTACTCAGGTAACTTGTTTTCCATTATTAGTGTGTTAGACAATCCTTGTTCTGTCTTAAAAGTGAGTAGAGACTCTGTGCTGCTCCAGTAACCTCCCCTCCCTGCTTCCCTCCATCACTCCTCCCACCCTGCCCCCCTCCTCTGTCACTGCTGCTGATATAAATGAAAAGACAGACAGCTCTTAGGGAGCACTGAGGCATCTGCTTTGACAGGGCTATAGCACCGAGGGGACTTGAGCACAGCAGCCTTTTAGAAAAGCAGCACACACACACACACACACACACACACACAGCAAGCAGCTCATAAACAAACACACATTCTCAAATGTAAGTACAAGCATGTGATGTGCGTCCACACTCACACACACGCTGCAGAGCTGCAGTGTTTGTGCTGTAATCAAAGGTAGCTGAAGGGGTTGAGGAGTTCTTGCTGTGCACGCAGAGAAATTATGGGAAGAGAAAGCGAGCGGGGGGGAGGGAGGGGTTGGTGGACAGCCATGATGAAAGCTTAGCAATAAGCTGAAGCTCTCCCTGCCTGTCAACTGCTGTCACAGAATCCGGATGCTGGGAGATAATTGCTTTTCTCTCCGTATTCCCCAATTCTTCTTTTTCTCTCCCCCTCATTTCCTTCTATCACTCATCTTCTGTCCTCTGTGTTCTCTTTTCTCTCTTCTGCTTCATACGATGATATCTCACAGTTTGGTAGCCTTTCTTTCTCGCAGAGTGAAAGCAAAGAAGTGGCCCTCCCGTGGACCTGGGCCAGGCTTTTTTGTATTCCTGCTCCCTGCCTCTAGGTTCATGATGGAAATCTCAGTGATAATTAGCCCGTTTGAGGCAAACATGAGCACTCCTTGAATTCTAAAATGTGTTCTGGCTGTAGGGCACGCACAGTCATCGTATAGATTTTATCAGCCAACATTTGTCACAGTCTGGTTTGTTTTTTCCCTCCACCAGGATTGCTGGTCAGTTTGTTGTTGATGCATCTAAAAGCTAAATAACTCACACTGGGCCAGTTGTACTGTGACTGAGGCCTTCATGCTGCTCAGAAATGAGGCATCTGAAGTTCCAATTAATCACTCCTTATCACTTGTGTTAACGCCCAGGCAGAGATGGATTTAAAGCTTTCTGTTCAGTCTGCGTTGAGCAGGACTTGAAACCTAATGGGGGTAACTCATCTTGTGGAAATTCAGCACATTTGCTTTTTACTGTGGGAAATCAATGTTTTGAATTTGTCAGATTTATCTTTGAGTCTTACTTGTCTTATGAATTTCAATATATTCATTGATTTACTGGTGTTACTGATGTTACAGATCCTTGATCTCAGCTGAACGCTCCTCATTAAGTAATGAAGAAAACAAATATGAGGTTGAATGAAGAAAACAAATATATAATGCAACTCAATTTGATTTGCAAATAATGATTAGCTTTTAGTTTTTTGATTTAGAGATGGCTATCTGGTTAGCTCAGTTGGTAGAGCTCAATCTCTTGGGGTTGTGGGTTTGAACCCCACTCCGGGCGGCACCGCCTCCCATGGGCCCACCACTCGTGAGAGGTGCCATAGGACTTCGGTGCTTTGTGGACTGGGCGGCAGTCGCCCCCGCGACCTGGTCCTGGACCCAGATAAGCGGCAGATGATGACATGACATGATTTAGAGATGATGAAACAGTTTAAGTCCATTTAATTTGAACTGAAATGTGATACTGAAAGAAATTTTTCAGTATCCTGGTAAAGAAGAGGAGGTCAGTCCCTGCTGCCATCTGCTCTCTCAGTTTTACATACCCCAGCCCGCACCATCAATAGGAAAGGAATATAATAGCTGCAGCCATTTAGATGTACAAATGTAGACATGTCGATGGTGCCTCCCACAGGCAAAGAAAGAAATAGCTTCTGTTTCAATCAATCAATCTTAGGGGCCGTTTGGTAAACTCCAAGCATGCTGTCATATGGATTTTACTCAAAGTGGCTTCTGTCGAGCCACTCTATCATAAAGGCCCGACTGATGGAGCGTGCTGAGATGGTTGTCCTTCCAGCAGGTTTTCCCATCTTTGCAGAGGACTTTTGAAGCTCTGTCAGAGTGCTGCTGGGTACTTCGTCACCTTCATCACCAAAACCCTTCTTTTTTGGTTACTCAGTTTGGCCAGAGGGCCAACTGTAGAAGAGTCCTGGTGGTTCCAAACTTCTCACATTTCAAAATTATTGAGGCCACTTTTCCCCTAGGCACACTCAAAGCTTTAGAAATGGTTTTCTACCCCTGCACTCATCTGTGCCTCACCACAATTTTATAGTAGAGGTCTGCAAAGAGTTCTTTGGACTTGGTTTGATTTTTGTCCTGACATGCAGTGTGAATTGTGGCGCCTTACACACACAGGCGTGTGTTTTTCTAAACTATGTCCGATCAGTTCGATTTGCTACACGTGACTCAGTCAAATTCTAGACAAATCTCAAGGATAATAAAGGCAAAGAGGATGCAACTGACCATGATTTGGAGTGCCACAGCAAAGGGTCTGAATGCTTTTGTAAATGAGAGGTTATTGAGTCTATATTGAGGAGCAGGAATGCATTGGAAATGTTATGCATTTAAAATTCAATCTATAACACATTAAAGTGTGATAATCGAAGGGATCTGAATACTTTCTGAAGCCACTGGTTCTGCACTGGTTTGAAAAATATAGAATATACAGAAATATAAACAAAATTTAAATGACAATCACTTTTGTTACACTGTCTACTATTTATAAATTCAGTCAAAATCAAAAAGCACAAAATTTCTCTTATTGTTGGCTAAAAGGCCAAAAAGACACTCAAACAACTAATAAGAAGCTAATGATGATGATGTTTTACATTGAATACCAATGTCACTTTTTAGTTAAAGTCAAATAATTTAAATCATTGTATCAACTCCAGTGGATTTTAAATAGTCAAAGAGAAATACAGTTCAGCATCTGGCTGTAAAACACCAAATGGTAGCTTGTAAAGAGTTTCTAAATTCATTGTAAGCGATGTCAGAAGCTATAAACCACATTCACAATAGCTATTGAAAGACATTTATGACACTAATTAACTGCAGGTGGCAAAATTTCAGAGTTGTATACTTTCTTCTCCTGTTGATGCTGCAGGCTGGAGAGGAACTGCAGCCCTGAACCCACTAACACTGCAGCGTTTCAGCTGGATGAATGTGCTGGGCCTCCTTTTGGGCACTTTGCATCAATGACCCTGTGTTCTTGTGTATTTCAGCATTCTTAGATTCACATCAGTGGCAGTAAACTAGTGTCATTTCAGTCCACAAAAGTTTTGCACTGTCAAACCTGAGTCATGTTTCTGTTACTTGGCCAAAAGCAGGATTTCCCTCAGTGTCCTACAGAGCAACTATCAATCCTCCAAAACGTTTGCTGTGTGTTGAATCTCTGTTTTACCTCAGTCCCAGTGAGTTGGGTGCTCATTGTGTTTGGAAAGGAACAACATGGGAGAATAAATTTGTAGGTAAGAAGTGATTAATAGCAAGTCTCCATCTGTGTTTTGGCTAAGGACAAATGCTGAAAAGCACATCAATCACATTAAAGTGAAATGCCCATTGGACAGCTTTTAGATGACTAAATCCTCCATGTCACTTTGATCACAGTATTTATTACTAGTAATTTTATTCACTAAGATGTCTGTGTTTTAATTGGAGCGAGGGAAATGAATTAATAGACATTATGAACCACAGAGACACACAGAGAGGAGCACCCTGTAGAGTTCAGAGCCCACAGCTCACTGTTCAGAGTTCAGACCTTCCCTTACACTGTATTCAGATGAGTACCCTGTGTGTGTTGGGTTGAACTAATGCTGGAAATTTGTACCTATTTGAAAAATGCAACCTCTGCAGGCGTATAAACATAAATAATCAGAGGATAAGCAGTGTTCTTCGACAAGCTAAAGCTCCAGTCCTTCTGATTTGAATGTAAACAAACACTCACTAAATTTACATAAGACCTTGTTCTTGGTGGCTTTATACAAAACTTAGTTTTGCATCTTATTTTTGTTGCTTGTTATTGTTGCTCTTTGTCTCACTGTTGGAGGTGTGCACACTGTGATGGTGGCACCAGGTTACTACCACAGAGACTCATTAGATGTCCTGCTAACCATTAAGAACTCTGTCTCTTGTGGTTTGTGGGTTTGAAACTTTACCCCAGAGATCCATATTTTGTAATGTGCCATGCTGGGAAATCATATTAACCTTAAACCTACTACATTATAATTTAAACCTTTCGCATTTATTTCAGCTTAATGTATTTCACATTGCTGCAACTCAAAAGGCGTTGGCAGCATAATAAAATAAGCTGTTTTGGGTGCCAGTTTTCCCTTAAAGACCATTTTAATCTCTCTGTGAGACTCCTTTTGAGGCAGATTCAGTGTTTCAAAGCTAGACTTTGCAGAGTGTCCTTGACTGCACTGTGACTTTCTCGTCTATTTCCTGCCCACATTAGGCCTGAGACTCCCAGAGGAGCAGCAGTGGCTGCTCAGTGGATAGGGTTTTGTTGTGCTGGGCTGCTCCCAGCTGAAAACTGTATGTACAGTATATCAGTGTTAACTGTCCCTCTCCCATGCAACAACACACTTAGGGCATTGCTCTAAGAAGGAATTAGCTCCTAGTTAGCGTGCTTCTTAAGTAAGTGGCAAAAAGAAAACTAGCTGTCCTTCTGGTAATGTGTAGTTTTGCAAACATGGGACAAAGAGACAAAATTATCAAGAAGACTGGTGACAGACTTCTTAGACTGAGACAATGAGATGTGAGTTGTTATACAGCAACAACATAGTGTGGTCACAGTCTTCTGAAGTGCCACCCACATCTCAGATGTTTTCAGGAATTCAGTGTTACAACTAAGTGTTTAAATACATTGAGGAAAAGAATTGCACTCAAATCTTTATTCTTTGTCACAAATCATGTGACCCACCCCAGGTAACAATTAATAGCTCATAATCAAAAGGCAAAAAAATATACATTTGTACTTTTGTCTGTGCATGAATGTGCGTTTGAACTTATGTATCTGTCTGCTCAGGTGAAGATGTGTACATCAGCTTGTACGGAGCTTGTGAGGAACTGAACATTAATCTGGAGCCCGACTCCGTCTTGTTGAAGAAGACTTACATCTCTCTGGCCAACGTACACACAGTGTCTCTCACCAACAGGAGTGATATCCCTCTTCGGTACTGTTGGTCAATGTGGCCCAGCCAGGAAGAAGAGGACCTGAGCTTATTGAGGTATATGTTTGTGCATGCACACCAAGGGGGGAGTTGTAGGTTTTAGCAGTGAGGATCACTTCCGCGTTCAAAAAGCTGCAGTTCCTCGGCTGCCGCTGGGGGCTGGCTCCAGAAGTGAGCAATTCTCCATTGACCCCCATGTTAAAATAGGCAACTTTTTTCTTTGTACCACAACCGTTTTAGTGTTATTTAGGCTTAAATTCTTACATAGATTAGGCCGTGGTTACGTTGAGTGACAGCCCCATAGACAGGCACTGGCAGTTAGCTCTTTGCTAAAGCATCGGCTGGGCTAGGCGGCTACATCCAGAGGCCTACGGCTACCTCCAGCGGCTGACAGGGGCAGCAGTTTCCGTGTTTGTTTGCCAAAGTTCGGATAGGTTTTTGTGACAGTATGGCTTGTTGTAGTGTAGACTGTACTAACCGACCGTCGAAGGAGTCTGTGTTGCAGTTTTTTCGGTAAGTAAATTTCTCACTATTTTACCTGGATGTTTGCAGTAATTAGCATGTATTAGCATATTTTGCCGCTAGCTTATGACTTAATTGCCGATTTATGGTCGCTGCTGATACAGATAGAGGACCGGAGCAGCTAATGTTAGGAACGCTGTTGCGGTGTGTTCCGTGCTCTCAGAGTCCGTTTTTTGTGGGAATACTAGGCTACAATTTTATTTCGTCTCATTTTTCTGTTTAAAAAGTCTGACATTGCATGGACAGAGCAGCTCCGTCAGTAAGCGGCTGCTAATGTTTGTGTGCTGCTGTAATTGTAAGTGGATAGTAGATGGAAGCAGCGGCGAAAGCCGGTAAATATTAAATATTGGTTCTCGGCCGGATGACCCGTAGCGTAACCGCCTCTCTGCCAAATATGGAAAGTACACTCCCACTAAAATCCAAGATGGCGCAGCTCAAATACCCATGGTTTGGTCACAAAACCGACTCCCCGAAACCAATGGGTGACGTCACGGGTGCTACGTCCATGTCTTACACAGTCTATGATGCACACCAAAGGGACACAGACAATACAAGACTGTAATTTTGAACAGTTCAGGCTGTGTAAGATACCCTTCCTCCTCTCTCTGTGCACATGTAGCAAGTTGAATTACCTTCTGTGCTGTATTTCCTTTTTACCAAATCATGTGTTGCCAGTAATAGCTCAGGTGTCCATCACTTTCTTTCTGTTGGCAACTCTTTGTTTTTCTCCTGCCTCTTTTTCTTTCTGACCCTCCTTGTTTCGCTCCCTCCCCTCCCCTCTCTAGGGAGAGCTCAGTACTCGAGCAGAAGCAGGAGGATGAGAAAGAGCGGCTGATTTTTCAGTATGCGTCCGACACCACAGCGATCCATCGCCTCCCGCTGCTGGCCAGAGCCCTGCAGGAATGTAGAAGCCAGGCTGCAAAGGACCACCTCCTGGCCCTCTCACACAGCTGCATAACTGTAGAACCTACGGTGTGTTTGTTTGTACCTGTTTTCTTGTCTTTCTTGTCTCTATCCTCTCCTTCTTGCAGCCTGGTGGCTGCAAAGACAGAGATGAGTCATGAGAATCTGTTGTGGATTCCCCCAAAAAGATCAGACCTGAAATTAAATCTGTCGCAAACCTCAAGATTCATCTCTGTTGTTTGCATGTAAATCCAGTCTGGATCCTCAGAAACAGGAGGGTCATCCCATAGATAGGCTTTAATTGTGTGGCCTGCCCAAGGAGTTAAAGAAAAATAATTACTCAATTTCAGCTTAGGTAAATCTTACTTTAGAATACCTTATTTCACACTTTTCAAACTTAAATTTTTTAAACACTTCCGGTTCTGGACGCTGATGATCATGAGGAACATACTTTCGGCCACGTTTCAGTTCAGGGAGTGGCAGCTAGCTAGCATCTACCCTGCATTTGAGACGTTCACGAAATGTCAGTAAATTGTAGCATTTACCGTTAGTATTTTTATGAAACATTTAGGGGACATCTGTAAATCAGAGCAACAGAAAATAACCTGGGTTACACCCTCCCCCTCTAAACTGCACAAGTTTCTGTATACACATTGGTCACATGTCGGGCCATCCACCACCACAAGTATAATCTCAACCTGTGGGAAACACTGCAGGGACCTTCACATAGGCTGACCTGTTCTGACACTGCTGCCGCCCCTCCTTCTCTGCCAGTGTCTCCTCTGCTCAGCTCAGCCAGGTTCCCTGGACAGAGGGAGAACAAAGGCAAATGAAAAACAGAGAGAGAGAGCAGGGAAGAGAGTAAACAGTCTTCAGGCCACTCGCAAAACAAACTTCAAAATACACCCACCAGCCCATGCACACACACACACACAGACTCACACAGGTATTAGTAGGAGTTAGATGCAGTTAGTGTGTGTTTACAGTTGAGCCTGACTAAAGTATAGATCAGCTTCCACATTGTCGTCTACACTGAAATGACTTACAGTTAAATTTCTATTAAAAAAAAACTCCCTCCTTGACCATCCACACCATCATGCTATTAAGAACACAAACTCTTCTCAAAGCCACCTGTTTCTTTCTCTATGAGAATGTTTGCGCTTGCAGTGTAGATGCATGTCTGCTCTATATCCTTTCAGTAAAATCATTGCATAATGTGTATGACTGTGTTCTTGTCTTTCCATGGCTCAGGAAGGGGAAATATGGCCCAACACTACTGCACAGTTCAACATTGTCTTCAAGCCTGAGGAGGCCAGCCTTTACCAACAAACCATGTACTGTGATATCACAGGTCAGTGTTTGGCTAGAAAATAAAACACTCATTCTGGGTATCACATGTGTCTTAATCACACAGTAACAGTTCCAAAAATGTCCAAAGTTATATTTTCAGTGTTAAAATTAGGAGACACTCTGACTTGATTTGGGGGATTTGAGATCAAATTATGACAAGCTGAAAAGGTGTGTTAAAGCTTACATTTGCGGGCAGTTTTATAGTGACACAGCGTGTTTGTTGAACCAAAGCCCTCTTAGAACCAGAGGAAAACTTTTGTTTTGTTTTTTTCTTCAACACCTTGGAACTGATTGTTTAAACAACTTCAAATAGACTGTACACCCCTGCTGTAAATCAATAGCTTTGGCTTTCTCATGAAAGATCCTCCTTCCCTCAGTGGGTTGTGCCTCGGTGCAGACAAAGGTTAGACAGACAAGTCTGGGTAGCACACCGTGTCTGTCTGTTAACTTATTGTTAGAGGACAACTTCTGTCAGCTGTGTCTCTTTTATGTTTTCTTCTCCTCCAGTGTGTGATAGCTACTATCAGACACCACAAATGAATCCCTAAATCTGCCTAAATGCTTTAACCACTGGAGGAGTCATTACTGCCTGATCTCATTTTCATATTGGACAATCCAGTCATGAAGCCCGAGTATATTCATCCCATCTCGATGGTAGTAAAAGGTTGTTGGCAAATTTGCATGTGGCCTCCATGTGTGTCTTCTGAGCCGGAGGCCAGATTTACATTAATTTCCATGTTTTCTGAGGCAGGTGATGACCTGACCAGTCTAAGTCAACGACAGCTGGACTGGAGACTACTGTACCCTGATTCCTCACTTAGGAAAAAGCTTTAAAAGCTTACTAAGCAAAACTGAAGGATAGACCTTCTGTGCCCAAGTTTACAGAGAGAGAAGCAGAAAGAGGCTGCAGCAAATAAAATGTTTAGGAAGTAGTTTAGACATTTTGCACTTGGACTGACTTGATTCAGCACTTTCAACTAGAAACATAAAAACAACATTTCCACCTGCATAAAATCAGTGTTCATTCCTGCTTGAGAGGCATTTTTTCTCTCTAAACATTAAATTTTTGTTGTTACACTTCTCGTCTCCTTGCTTCCTTTTCTCTGACTCCACGTCCTTTTTCTTTCTCTATGACTTTATAATGATTATTTCCTTTACCTGTCATTGTCTGGCCGTAGGCCGTGAATCTCGTTTGCCTCTCACAATCAAGGGTGAGGGCATGGGACCTAAACTCCAGCTCAGCTATAACCTGATGGATATGAAAAACGTATTCATCGGTGACAAAGACTGTTATGAGGTAAGAAAGCTAAACCAAAGTGAACAGATGTTGGTTAGTAATACTATGAGCTGACATATCTAAACAATTACACAACCATCTGTAGCCTACCGGTACATAGTCTACATAAATGCAATGCTTATTGCATATTACTTGATGATTGATGGTGGGGCTCATAGAAGAAAAACACGATTTGAGTTTTGAGTGAGTGGATCCTTCCTTTTGTTCAGGTGCTGGTGTCCAACAAAGGGCTGATTGATGCCCCTTTCAAGCTGTCAAGCCCCGACACCACTTTCGGCCGTTGTTTCTCCTTCAGTCCTGAGGAAGGTGTTGTTCCCTCTGGGGCCTGCCAGATTGTGGAAGTCACCTTCCACAGTCGCATCTTGGGAACTTTCTCTGAGGACTTGCTGCTAGCTGTCACAGGACAGTCTGAACAACTTACCCTGACCTTCAGGTGAAGTTAGCAAGAGTGTTAATTCAGATTGTAATGTAACATTCAGATTTATCTAATATAAAAATTCAGCCTGTGGCAGTATTACTAATAACAATACCAAATGACGTTCCACTATACTCACAGTTCTTCAACTTGCTGTTGTTGTTTCCAGGTTTTCTCAGTGCTCATGTCTTTTTTCTCCTCTTTCAGGGGTTGTGTCATTGGTCCTACATTCCACTTCAGTGTTTCAGAGCTCAATTTTGGAGATGTAGCCTTTGGTGGGTTACAACATTTTTCCTGGGCTTATTAATTTTTTAAGCTGCCGCATAAGATATATTACACCCCAGCTACACAACATTCAGAAAAAAAAATGTTTTCCATGTCGGCCGGCTTTTAATGTAGTGTAATGTTTGTTTCACCTTTGTAATCTTATTTTTTTCTTTTTTTCATCTTCTCTCTCTTTCATTCTTTCTCTGTCTATGCAGGTTTCCCACTAACACTGATTTGCACTCTCTTCAACACCTCTTTCGTGCCTATGACCTTTGCCCTACGTGTTCTTGGTGATGGGTTGGGATCTCCTAGTGTTACCAGTGCCAAACAGGTATCGGACATGTCCAGGAACAATTGGCAAGGCAGTGCAGCTAGAGACCTTCATGCACGGCCTGTAGAGTTCACCGTCAGCCCTGCTGTAGGCTCTGTGCGTGCCATGTCAGATATCACCATTAAGGTAAATTACAAAATTGAGGGATAATCCATTTAAATTCATTTACTGTCATAGCAGAATACTTTGTAAAGAAGTTTAACAGATATAGACATTATATACTGTGGTACAACATTTGGATGGTAACAGTACTGCCAGCAGTTTCTTTTTACTACTGTCTACTGTGAATGCAGCAAAGCTCTCTTGTCTATATTCGCAGTTTTATTTAGATTTTATTTTGAAACTACAAGGGAGCACATTTTTACCAGTCAAACAGAGGCAGAGCAGGACAAGTGAACCAGGCTCTGGACTTCACTTCCTCGGCTAACATAAGCTAGCGGACTTTCTGAGGTGCAGCGTGTTGAGTTTTGTGACTAACAAAGAGGAAACTCCCTGCGTCACAATCACATACACTGCACACTGCATTATTAATAATGCAGAGACGGTCTGCAGACAGGCAAGCCTTTTAACTGTTAATACTCAGCAACTAACGTTTACTTACCGATGAAGACTTCTTGCACTCTAGAAGGTCTTATAGACAAATGCCTCAGATCATAAACTCTGACTGTGAAAGAACCAAAAAGTCTGCTGTCTATAGTTCATCAGCACCATGTGCGTGATTTTTTTGTTTCTCAGGCATGAATGGGTGCATAGAATCTAAGAGACACAGACAGTGCAGTTAAAGTTATTTCCAGTCTCTCTTAAACTTTGAAACAAACCTGCTTTTGTTTATGTTATTTTCATTGTAAATGATGTTAGTTTATTTCTTTCAGCAAAGCTGCAATATATAGTTTACTGTTCGGTTGGTTAGATCTAATTAAATCCAAGGTCATGGTGTGAAGTACTTTTAAAATATTTTAGTGGTGGTAGGAAAACTTCAGGACCAGGGAAGTTTTATGATCATTGTGATAATGCCATTTACTGGGATATTTTTGGCCACAATAATCATAGCATGAAAATCTGAGACTGGCACATTCCTAATGCCAAGTTAATGACAAATGCATCATAGCAAGTTCTGCAAAGCTGATGCAGATTGTACGACGGTCTTGTCTTGGGGAACAAAGTATTAATTAAATCCATGCTCTGTAGTATGATGACAGTATGTAAAAAATATGCCCATGTTTTCAGCCTAAATAATGAACTGCATTAGAGAGCATTGCATCACATCAGTGAAGACAGTGTCAGTAGAGAGAAATCTAAGAACTAATACTTTATCTATTTATGTGTATATATATATATATATAATAAAAATATTCTCTACCTACTTTGCATTAAACTTTAGACACTGGTTGTCCTTAAACTTACTGCCCAGACAGGATTAATTTGTTCTATAATCCATTAATGATGTTAGTAATGCTCACTGCGTCATGTGAACCTTTTGTTATCTCATACCATCTCGTATGTATTATATGTACAGGTGACCCTGTGTTCCAACACAGTCAGGACATACAGGCTGGCTCTGGTGGTGGATGTTGTAGGTGTCGGGGAGGAGATCATGACTCTGCCTATCAATGCCAGGTCAGACACAAGTACAAGTGTGAAAATAAATACACACACATACTCTTTCATGTGCAAACATACTCAAACACACATCAGTTAAAGTGGGTTTTGTGGAGTCTCGCAAGTCGCAGCAAAATACTGATGCTAAATTTTGAGTTTGCACATTAAGGCCATAAACACTGATTATTGGGTCAGTTTTCTTGTTTTTTGTCTCTTGTGCCATAAAACTGTTTCCATTTTGAAAAGATCTTTCATAAAAAAGGGGATGAATAAAAATGAATCACCATCCCTCTGTCCTAGTAGGATCGCATTTCATCTCTTCTAAAATGATAAATATGAAAATGTGTTTTGATATACAGTGTGTTTCAGTTGTGTCATGAGATACCAGAAAACAGCAGAGGTTCATCTTGCTTTTTTTTTTTTTTTTTTTTTAACAAACTCTCCTATCACACTTTCTTTCAAAGTCTTTTTTTTTCTGGCACTAACCTCTGCTGTGCTTCTGGCTGCTGCCGATGCTTTGACAAGCTGTGAATGTGGTCCACTGAACGTCCATACAGGTGTCAGCAAATCACTTGAATATGTGTTAAATATTCAAAACTTAATTTGCATAATAATACATTTGAATGTCACCTGCACTATCTCTCAGAATAAGGCAATGGTAATCTGACTTCCTCACAGCGATCACTGTCATTGAAAATTTATGAAACAGTTCTAATTAATAGACTGCTGTTTTGGCAAGACGATTCATAAATAAGTCTCAGATCGTTTCTTGTCTACCCCTCTTTCTGTTTCTCGCTATCTCTGTCTGTCTCTTTCTTCTTTCTCTCTGTTGATAGGTGTCTTGTGCCTGAGATTGTGGTGCAGACTCCAGTGTTGGACTTTCACAGGTGTTTCCTCAATTACCCCTATGAACAGCACGTGCAGCTTACCAACCCCAGTGCCCTGCCTGCCTGCTATGGCGTGCTTGATCAGGTTAAGTAGATCACTAAAGCGTCTGAAATTATGTTTGCATGTACGCTGTGTATGCAGCAGGGAAGAGAGATTATATTGAGAAAAACCAGAACAAAACCTATCAAGACCCATGCATTTATATTTAATGCCATGGCTCATTTCCAGCTCAGTACTGCAAAATTTACTGTATGAGGTAGTGGCATGAGGCAAGGTGCGTGACATTACTAAAATATAACGCCTTAAAGGAACAGACCAACATTTCAAGAAATGTTATAATGCTTATTTGGTTTCCTGCAGAAATTTAGATGAAGAGATCGATATCGCCCTCATCTCAGTCCAGTAATTATACATTAACAGTTGAAGTCCAGCCTTTTACTTTGCCTTCCAGCACCTCTAAACATCAGTGAAAAAATTATATCTCATTTAATACACAATATTTGTAGAGTAAAACTGACATGTTTTTTTTTTACAGATTTTTTTCAGAAAACTGAAAAAAGTGTTTAATAGTCAGCTAATCTAATCTTACTCTCAACAAGAAAGCAAATAAGTGTAATTCCTAATCTGTAAACTGTTGCTTTAATAAATGCCATTGATGCTGTGACTGTGTATTTATGACTGAACATTATTAAGACTTTCTAATACTTTTTGACTTTTTGACCTCAGCATACTACAAAGTGCAATAACAAGTCCAGTCCAAGAGCACAACTTGGTCGTGATATATCTGTCTGATTTATGGCACCAGTGGACAGTTGTTTTTAATCTGTATGCACAATAGATGCTGGATCTCCTGCATTAAAAGTATCATTTCAATCTGTGGAACGTTTTTCAGGAATACGAGGAGACTCCGTCACTGCTTTTTGGCAGCTCTGTTCCCAGAGGAGTGATTCTTCCTCACACTTCAGAGAAGCTTCCCGTGTCCCTGCTGGCTAAGGCCGTTGGAAAGCTGGGTCACACCCTGCACATTGCTGTGTTCGGCAGCACCCAACCACCTCTGGTCAGTGGAAGTGTGTGTGTGTGCTTCTTAGTGTTAATGTCTATGCTCTTGCAGGTTGAATACTGTGTGCATTGATGAATACAGAGTGTGTATTAAATTCTGTTCTCTAATCCTCCTCTTTTCTGTTCTGTTCAAGGAGGTGGTCCTGTCATGTATTGGGCAGGGTCCAGTAGTCCATGTTCAGAGCCCACAGCTGCACTTTGGCAGAATCCCAGTCCTGACGGACATTACTCGAACCCTGCGCCTGTCAAACCAGTCGCCTATTCCAGCCCGCTTTACTGCTCGCACGGTACAAACAATTACCAACACAGACTCACCTCTCAACACACATACTGTACTGGAAGTATAAGGCAGGCATGCGCACACTAAAAAGCACTTCTTACTAAAATTAAAACTGAGGTGAACAGAGCAGCTTTACGCATCCAGCAGCATCTAATTTTAGTAGTGGATTTAATACATACATACCTGTCTAGCCATGTAACCCATTCAGCATCTAGATTTCTTGTGTATACCTTCTGTCTCCCCTGCTCCTGTGACTAATTAATTTTCAGTCTAATTGGATATGTAATTAATGAGTTAATAGGTTGAGTGCTTTGTTAGTTCTTGAAATAATTAGTTGCCAGTTCAATTTCAGTCTGACCCTTGGAGAGAAGAGGACCTCTTTGCGTTCCCATTACAAACCAGTCAGATGGTGACATTTAGTCAATTCTGAATGACATAAATGAAATAAGTGAGCATGGACTTGGAAACTGATTGAAGAAATCTCAGCTCTGATTGTCTTTCTATTTCTGCTGTTTGGGACATTTTGTTGACAAAACAGTCAGGTAATGTCTCCAACACAATGTCCACAGTTCAACTGACAGCTGACACCTGCTTTCAGTGCTCACTCGTCAACTGACCTTTTCACTGACACTTTGTTTGACTTGTTTTTCGATGTTCACACCTGCAATTTTCAGCAAAAGCGAGCAAACTTGCATTATCTTCAGAGAACGATGGTGTTTTCTAGTCTCTTATGAAGAGTCGTGAGATTGAATGGCTGTGTTTGACCTGTATTTATTTATCACGCTTACTCAGTGTAAATGAAACTATAAACTTTGCGGCAAACCTGAGATCTATAATTCATCATGTTCATGTTTCACTTGCCTCCTGAAAAGCCCTTCTCTTGCTGTGCATCGCCTTATCAGCGTTGCCTGATATCCGCGGGGAACAAACTTGTGACTGGAACCATCCCTCAATACCTCCTAAGCTGGCAAAGACACGACTGTGCATGCACAGAAATTCACTCACTCACACACACACAGGCAACCCCAGTGTAACTGCAGTTGAGTGACCCTGTCCTCTCCTCTGAGGCAGTGTTGAGGGAAGGAGTTTCTCCTCTGCACTCTCAAGTGTCAATCGATGCAGATTCTTCTGGAATTACATTACATCTCGCTCAATAGGCTGGCAGAGAGCCACACAAATAGACCTGATGACAGAAGATCTCAGGGATATTGCGGAAGGTATCCACACTTTCTTGTCATTAAATGACCATTTGTGGAAAAATTAACCACCACTGCATCCCTAACCAAACCTAGACATTTATAAACGATCTTATAGAGAATCCTAAAAATATCATGACAACCAGAGTGACGTGAACATATTTATGTTTGCATATCAAACACAGTAACAGATTTTTTTGTCTTTTTGTCTGTCTTTAGATATGATCAGAGATACAGTGCTAGAAGTAGAAACTAGCAGGACATATATACATGATGTGGACACCGTTTTCTGCACTAACTGTTGAAACGGATTAATGGGAATATCCAGAAGTAATTTTTGTCCTTTGTGGCTGGCAACCAGCAACATGAGCCATGTAATATTCACAATACAATATATTGATTTTGTTGTGCTGTATAGTATTTGCCAGGAGAAGTTAGCACTGCAGCACCAGTGCAGGATTTATGCAGTTTGATGTACTGTTGATAGTTGTATAGCATACAGCACAGATTTGGATTCTAAACCCTTCTGACGTGTGCTGCATTCAGAAGCAATCAATTCTAATAAAGCTGTGGGATGCAGCAGGTTTAATGTGATTATTGAGATTCCAGTCGTCATGCTCCTCTCTCCAGGGAGTCGACCCCCTGCTCTTTCTTCTCTTCCGACTCTACCCGCCCCTTTACCATGATCACCCTAGTATCGACCCACCCTAAGTTCGCTTTCACTGGCTCCTTCACCCGATGGTACAAACGCTGAGAAAGTGATCTGTGACTCCCAAAGTCACTCGCTGGTCAAGTGTTGTCTGCTTGAGTGAAGCTTCTTTCTTCAAATACTGTTTTTCCACAGGCTTTTCTGTAAAGAAGTAGCTTTGAACAGAGACATCAAACAAAATCTTTACATTTCATTTGCCCGGTATTATCTTTAATGCGTACAAATGCCATTTGCAGTATTTGACTGAAGACATTTTCCCCCGCAGACCAACAATCTAATGTGTTGTCTTACAGGCAGTGAAAGTGTCCAAGCTTCAGTGCATCTGTAGGAAGCTCATTCTCAAAATCCCAATTAAAAGTTTATGTTCCTACCATCCATCAACCGAGATGCTGTATAGAACATTGATTGTGATCTCGACCACTGCTTGGTCAGATATATACACAGTACAGTGAGCACAGCGAAGGGCTATCCGCTTTCCTGAAATACTGGAGATGTACATTAGATTTACATCTTTTTTTTTGTTATATTGGACTTTATTCAAATAAATGCAGTCAAACAATCCACAGAGCTGGGAAATATTGAGTTTGTCCTGCAGCAGTCCTTTTTTATGCTTACGTCAAACAGTGTAGATGTGAGACAGATAACACTTTTTAACTGTCCATGTTTATGGCTTTTGTATAGTTTGAAACATATTTTAACATAGATTACACTCATCTGAACTTCTTCTTTACTACTGTTCATCTGTGTATTATACTCCATCCATTACCCCACTCAAAGCAGGGAGATGTTTCATCTTCCTTATGTCAGGCAGGGAGCCACCCCTCTACTTTTACCACTTGGACAGTAGGACGTTGATGTGATTATGCAGCTATGTGATATACACGTCTGTCTTTCAAGGTCCATCTGTAGCATAGATCTCAGTGGCTTGTGGAGAACAGTTAGAGGAAAGTGACCCCACAAGGGAGATATTTTCATGCATTACATATCAGTCGTGGAAGTAGCTGCTTTAGGTGTAACTGTACCCACATTTCCACTCTACAGATCCAAAGGCAGTCTTCGATTAGCAGCAGAACCTTTCTGTTTTTTGTTTCCTCAGAGCCACAGAAGGTCCTTTTGGCGTGTTGAGCCCAGTGAGGGGGAGGTGCCACCAGAGAGTCAGTTAGAGCTACAGGTAGTAGCACACCTGAAGGACACGATCCACTTCCAGGACAGGCTGGAGGTGTCCATCCAGGACAGTCAAAGGCACACGGTTGCTTTGTCTGCCACAGGCACTGGCACCACAATTGTCAGTGACAAGCCTTTTGCCCCAAGCCTTGACTTAGGAACACACTTCAGGTAGAATAAAAGAGGTTACACTCATGTATTACATTTTAACTTGATATCATTGATATGGTGATTTAGAACTTAATTGTAGTGCTGACCAGTATACCTCATGTCCATGCTTTCCTCTGTATGCCCTATAAGCCATGGATCATGCCAGTACCACTTCAAGCTGACCAACCATGGCCAGCGGATACACCAGATGTACTGGAGGACTGAAAGCTTCCTGCCCAACACAAAAACCCGCAAGGGGAACGACTTGTCTGGCCAAACCTTCTTGCCCTCTATCTCCGCTCCCAGGAAGAAAGATGTTCTGAGTCGTGGCTCTTTACTCTTGTCTGACAGAGAGAAGCCGGTGTTCAGCCTCAGTCCTTCTCGAGTGGACCTTTTCCCAGGGTGCTCTGTTGACATGGTGCTGATGGGATCTTCAGACACCTCCAAGGTGAGACAGTTTGCTCACAGGCCCAAGTAAATAAACTCAAGCTCTGAATTTCATGAACACAGCCTGTTTGTGTCCATTAGCTTAGATGTATGCTGCACTGCATGAAAAGTACATATGCTATTGTCTTTCCAGGTTGTACGGGAACGCCTGGTGTGCAAAGGCATTGTGGGTCATCAGGGCTGTTACGAGATCATCATGTCTGTGGATGTTACCTGTCGTTTTATTGCTCCTGTGCTCAACATTTCCTCCAAGCAACTGAACTTCTACATAGAGAAGGTTTGTCAAAGGATCATAAACAGTGCTCTCTGCAGGATAATTTTATTTAAAATGCATAATATATAAAAATATTTTCTGGAGAACTGTATATGGTGCAATAAGATTCCTGTCCCTAAGACATGTCTTTATGGTGTTGAATTAAACTGAGAAGCAATGTGTGGATATGTCTTACAGGCCCCAGGAAAGAGTCTAACGCCACTGTATGAGAAGCTGGTCTTGAAGAATGTGTCATCTCTGTCTCTGTCCATGAGGCTCTCTCTTGTAGAGCCGTTCTCTCTGTGTGAGGCCCCAGGAGCACATAGCTCAGCTACCACTAAGGTGATCGTACTATTCTTGTCCCTTTCAACATTTCCTTCAAGTAGGAAAGTGAGGCTTCTGGGAAAGTGAGTGTAGGAGTCAACTTAGATTGTTCACTGAAACAATTTAAAACGCACAGTGAGATTGATAACGTATCTTTGTATAATTTTCTGTCCAATCCCTACAGTATGTCCGTTTTCTAGTTCATTCAACTTTACTTTCTGTTAAAGGTTGTCATGCCTGAAGTATTAATCTTAAATGGTGTTGATATCTAAGGTAAGTGGATATAATTTACAACGTGATATCCACTTACCGAAAATACTGATGACTGACCAATCTGTTCTTGTTTCTAAAAGGCTCAGACACAAAATGTTGAGGTGGTAACTTACCTACTTCCAAAATAAGGGTACTTTTTAACTGTTGATGATGCACTAATGCCTGTGGCGTTCTGTGTTACTGTCCATATACTTACTCTGAGATAACAATGATAGACGTTTATGTCATATATTCCCAAAATGCACGTTTTCACTTCAGCATAGCTCCAACTTCCATTCTGTGAGTTGATTAAAATGCTGGATTGGAATCCACATTAAAATGGTTTTCAAGACCCCGGCAGGTCTCTGAATGAAGCTAAAGGGTAGCAGGATATTTTGATAAGCCTGGGTCCCATGACAGGATTACAATAAACGTCTCATTAAACCGTGGGAAGGTTTTTAAAAGGGTTGTGAACTTATGCTTTGGGAGTCATCAGATAAAAACATGATTTAATGATTTTTAACATTCTCATCAAGTGAAGAACTGGTCTTATACTCTGTTGATTAGTTTACCTACTAAGTCTGTGATCTTAAATATTGCAGAGACAGCGTGACTCCTTTGATACGTTTTCATATTTTAAGTACTGTAATGTCTTTTTCCAGTCCATGGTTTTAGGTGACGGGAGGCAGGCTGAGTTGTGGGTTTGCTTTCATCCAGTTTACTGTCAAGATCGGGTGTCACGAGTCGTGGATGAGGTAACACTGATGTGCTTTTTTTGCAAATGTTTTTTATGTAATGCTTTTGCTTCTTCATATGACATTTACTTTAGTTTGAGCTTTTATCTTTCCAAAACGTCATTTAATATTAATAATATTTTCATTTCGACACTTCCTCTAAAAATCCAAGAATTCAAATAATCTGAGATTGGATTAGTGGTCATGAGTAGTATTATTTTATTTAAAATGGTCACAAATCCAGAAAGGTTGGAAACCTTGGCATTAAGTGAAAATAATTTCTGTTAAACCTACTGAAATATTTACCTGTAATTTAAATTCCTTTGGACAAATGCATTTCTTTCATTGATGTCTTTTATCCAGTTCCTCGAGGTGTACTATGAGGGACACCCACAGCAAGACGTGGTGGATCTGCATGCTGAGGTCCACTTTCCCAACCTCCACTTCTCCTCCACCACAGTGGATTTTGGCTGTGTGCTCAACTTCACAGAGACTCATAGAGTAATCACGATCACCAACTGCTCCCCGCTGCCTGTGTCCTACCGCTGGGCTTTCCTGGAAGACCAGAATCACTGTACCATCAGGTATATTTACACTGAAAATATCCACACACACTGAACATTCATGCTTGTGTTTACGGCACACCCCGCATCGGATACACTATAAGGACAGGAAGTGGTGTGCAACTGCGTATCATATAATTACATGCAGTGTTAGTATTGCAGAGAGTCAATGCAAATCCTGCCCGTGGGTGTGCGTAGTGGAGCCTGGGTAGTCACCTTCACTGTACTTTCACTGTACTAAGCCAGTGTAGAATCAACTGGACAGACTGTAGGGACGCTAAGGAAGTGAAGGTAACACTTTTCAAACAGTTCCTTATCAAGACAGTGGATTGAGCTAAATGTGAAAGTGACCTCAGAGGAAATTTACACACAACAAGCCCATGATCGGTGTGTATACACGTAGTGACCAAACAGATAGAGGTCCCACTTGATATTTATTTAGTATTTGTATATATATTTCATCAAGCAACAGCAATATAGATTATAAGGCATTATAGAAATGGTAATTATGAGGTTAACGATAACCAAGTCAGGGTGAGAAAATTGTGCAAAAATATTACAACATTTGATCACAAATGAAGCTTTTCCCTTCAGTGATCGGTTTTCAGAAACTTTCATCCACAGAACATACAGCCTTTTTATTGTTTCTCTCATACATGTAAGACCTGCTGGGATACTGTGGCTCCTGTGTCATAGCTTTATTTTTTTTGTTACAGAAAAAAAAAAAAAAAGGTCAGGATTCAGGGACAAGAACAGAGTGGATCTCAGCAGTATATTAAAACTGTCCTTTGGGATAAGTTAGTGCCATAGCTATACATTTAACCCTCTGAACTGAAAGCCAAATCCATTATAAATTCTCTGGGGGAAGACAAATCTACTGATTGTGTACTTTATAAACATTACAGTGTGCCTCTCTCAAGCCTTTGCTTTGGCTCCCCTCTTGCAATGGACTGTACTGTACTTTAGTAGTCTGTCCGTCCATGGCCTTGAACCAACTCACTGCTATAGCTCTACAAGATTTATCACCTTCTGCTGTCTTTTTCCCTTCCCCCCTTTCATCTATTGGTATTCTTCCTTTTTGCTCCTCTCCTTGTCCTCATCTTAAGGTTTTACATTGCCTATTTTTCTTTTTTCCTTCATCTCTTCCTGCTCCCTTGCTTCTTTTGCCCGTGCTTCTGCTCTCTACCTAATCCTTATAAACCTTCTCTTCTCTTCTCTTCTCTCCTCTTCTCTTTCTTCACCCTTTCCCTCTTAGATTGTGACCTCTCTTAACAATCTGTCTCACAGGCCATCTTGCTAATTAAATGGAGACCTCACTCTGTGCGCACACACTCTCTCTAAAGTCCCTCTTTCTTTCTCACAAAATCTGCACTATCTAGCCATGTTCAGCTAATTACATCCCTATCAGAAATTACACCGCAGCCCTTGGAGAGGGAAATTTCAATAGAGCTAACTCCTTTCAGTCCATCTATCCTAATGATAGATAAAGGCAGTGCGATGCATTTAAATACTGTGACTTCTCCATTTATAGGACACTATCAGCAACGGGTAATCTAGAAAGCTTATGCTCATTCCACCTTAACTTATTTGCACTGTAGTTGCTTGTATGCATGATGGACTAGATGACTGGACAAATGAATGACTCACAACAAAGAATACAGTGTGCTTTAATTGATGTTGAGTTTAAGGCAAGATGTACAAAGGGAATAAAGCAATGACGGGATAAAGATTCTTCAGAAACTTTCCTGGTCTTTTAAACCTGTAAAGTTACTTTTTCAAACAGCTGAAGGGTCAGAAACAGCCTTTAGTTTTAGTTTCCTGATCAAGACATTTTTTTACACGATAAGTGCCAGGACAACGAAATGGAATTTAGCATCTAACCAGATGCAGAGCCTTGTGTACACAGGCTACCATCTTGGTCAATCAAGGCTAAGACTCTGATTTGGAGTTAGACACAGTACTGTAGCGCCACAAGGACAACATGGAGGAGAAAGAATGCAAATTGTAGCTGTAAAAAAATAATAAAAAAGATTAATTTTCATATTTATATTCATTCTACAACTCCTGTTTTTGTAATACAATCGAGAGGATTAGATGAATCTTGTTGGAATTACTTACAAGTGTATTGCTCCAAGAATTCTTTGGAAAACAAATCAGATCCTTTACTTGACTAAAGGTAGCAATGTGACAGTGTATAATACTCCATTAAAGGTAAGAGTCCTGCATTAACACTCCTACTTAGGGGCGTCTATGGGCAGAAATGGAACATCATATTCATAATTGTATTTTCATTAGTGTATAATCACCTGTGTTTTCATTAGCTTAGAATGAGCCCCTCATGTCTGTCTGACAAACACTAGCTCTAGAGAGGGCCTTTTTGTGTTTTTATGTTACCTGAAGGTAATCCCTACCTGCTTGGAAAGGGAGGGGTGATTGGAGGGATATACAGTTGGTTGCAGTCACCAACCTCACTGAATCCTACACACTGGTCCTATAAGAGAAATCTGCGCTTGTTTTTATATTAAAATGTGTGGGCAGTATTTGAATGTTATAGCTGGAGATAATGTTAGCTACTTAAAACTCATAGGTTTAGTCTGTAAAATATTAATTTACAAAGTATCTTGTAAATATAACTATCAAGAGAATGCAACTAATTTAATGAGTACAATATGTTGCTCTGAAATGTAACCCCAGGAACCCCAGTAGCCATTTGTCTCTACCACCGAAGTTGTTCAGCATCAGACTCAGACTCTCTCATCCTCCTCTCCTCTCTCCGTTGCCTCTTTTTTTCTGACAGACTGCTGGAAGTGAGATGTTTGTGGTTCAGCAGGCTTTGATGTGTAGAGTTTTAGTGAGGCAGAACATAGGAAAACACAGTCACACCCATGATGTGCATGAAGGAAAGAATAGATGGAGGAGAGAGAGAGAGAGACAGATAGGAGAATGTCAGAGTAGGCTATTTCTGTTTTGAGCTGAGCTCTTGCGGAGTCATCATCTGCTGTCTCACCATCTGTTCCTCTGTCCGCACCAGTGGGTTTTAAACTCTTTCTTTGAGGACCCACATTTTATAAAGCTTCTTTTTTCCTCACGGGGCCAAATGGGTTTTATGGGCTCTTACTAACTGTTATCCACCGAACATGCACCCTGCATTTGAAGATGTTGACCTACAGTATTTGTTCAACTTTACATTGTGCATTTCTGGACCTACTCATTTGTGATTCCCAAGGCCAGACATCAGGCCAGCTTGTCCCTTAAAACAGCAGATATCATAGATTGACCATACAACAGTGCCCCCTGCTGGTTACACCACTGCCATCCACCCATAGGCTGACACATTGGCACTACTGTAGTATTCTCGGGCACTCTGACAAATGTGCGTACACTTCACATTACCTTACATGTATGCACACCCTGAAGCTGTCTTACACACGCTCACACACACATACACACATTATGGCAATAATATAGTCAGTGTAATTTAATATAAAACTTGTCCAGTCCCGCTTTGAGATGGCTTCACTCACTAAATCTCTTTCATTCTCTTCCATGTTTATTCAGCACTTCACTGCAATCTATCCTGACCTGTTTCCTGCTGCTTGCCTATTAAAATTCCTCTTAATTATAGAACACTCTGTTTAATTAACTTGATGGATGCACCCAGTCTGATCCCACAGGGAAGGAGAGAGCAGAACTGAGAGAGAAAATAAGAGTCAGAGCTCTTTGTGGTGTGGATGCTAAGGATTTTCTTCTTCACTTCGGTGTTACAATATGTGTTCATGATGTACTGATAATACAATAGATTGTAATATTCATTTGACTATTTTCATGAAGCTAGAACACGATTTGATTCATATTTCTAGCCTCCTCTCATTGTTAGAGGATTTTTCCTATGTTCCATCTACAGTATCAAATCTCTCCATACAGTTTTTTTCTTTCATTGTAAGGAAAATAAATATTTAACATAAGTCATGTTTTATTATCCCTCCACCATCATAGAGAGACAGAGATACTAGGGGAAGACGAGGAGCAGCAAAAAGCAGAAACTGAGTCTGAAGAAGGGAGGGCTTCCTCGACAACACCTTCTCCTGCCTTTCCAGTTCCTCTTAGCCCCAGGCCTGGTGTATATGAACAGAACAGCCCTGTGCGTGTGGAAGAGGTAAAGAAATTTCCCTGAAATTTCCAGTTTGTCAGGGGATGGAGAGAGCAGCTAACAACAGATAAAGGGCAAGTAAATCCCTGTCTGTATGCTGATGTGCTATTACTGTAGAGGTGGACACACATTCACATGCCACACCCATTCACATAAACACACTGGTGTGCAGAGTATCTTTCTACTTTTTCATGCACTGATGTAATAGTGTGAGTGTTGTGAATCTTCTGATTTATAACTATAATTTTTATCTATTTATTTTTCCCCTACTAAAGTGATCAGAGAAAACTTTGAGCTCAAGTAGGGTTGCAACTATGATTATTTTCTTTATTGATTAATCAATCACATAAAATCTGTTTCTAATCCATACATTGTAAAAAAATATTATTGTCCAACCAACGATCCAGAAGAACAAAGCATTTAGTATATATTATATATTGATTAAGTCAGTGATTAAGGGGCTAAATGTGTCTGACCTCAACTCAAGAATACGCACCACTACTGCAGAGCCTAGATGAGGAATGTGCTGAAGTACCACAACACAGATGAACATTTAGATGAGAAGATGAGCATCACTGTCATATCTGTGTTAACTATGAAGCTGGACCCTGTAGTTAGCTTAACTTAACATAAAGACTGGAAGCAGGAGAAAACTGCTGTCATGGCTCTGTCACACAAAAGAAAAAAATCTGCCCACCAGGAAATCTACATTTGACTAATTAACGTGTTACATCCTGTAGAAAATCTGAAGTGTTAAAACATCAAGTTGAGCTTTTGTGGGAGTTTGAATGTTGGAACAGTTTCTTGGCAAACTCACAGTAACGTCATGACCTGATGAGGTCACTGCACCTGGCCAGGAAATCCAGGAAGTAGTCCAGCACATTATCCCCTGTAAAACCACAGCTTGTCACTTTAACGTGAGTGGTAGTGACCTTCTCATCCAACACAAGCGCAATTAACACATTGGAAGAATCAGCACAAAATGAGAATTAATCCTGTAAGTTGTAATGTTTTTGTTTTTTTTTTTTGTCTGGAGGTATTTGATGTCTTGCCAGTGTATGGTCATCTGCAACCTGGAGACCAGCAGCAAGTCACATTCTTGTTCTACGGCCATGAACACATCAGCAGAGAGGTGGTAGCTCAGTGCCATGTCGAGGAGGGGCCTACATATGAAGTCAAACTCAGAGGAGAGGCGTCGGTAATCAGCTACAGCCTTGACTGCGCCCACATCGACTTTGGCCTGCAGGTACATATCCAGAGCTCCTTTAGCCTGAGTTTACCCCTCAGTTCTGTCTCCCAACAACCTCCACCAGTCAAACAGTTATGTTTCAGCTATGTACTGATATCTGAGGCAAGGAAAGGGCCGTGACTGGAGTTGGAGAGGGAGGAAAGCTTAAGGCTTATGTCAGGACACTGACAGGCCTGAGAAGAGTGTGACAGATTTGTTTGTGAATGTGAATGATGATGTGTGTAGTTAGTTTCCTGATAATTTGCTTTTGTTGACTGTTAATGTTTTGTTTAACAGTAGTATTTTATTCTGCCCCATTCAATGTTTTTCTGTTATCACAGAATCTAATGCTGAGGGACAAATTGTAGGATAAGTGCTTTCACTTTATTAGGATGCACATTATTTGAAGACATAATATTTAATGTTGAAACTGGCATCAAATTTTTTTTAACCTATATTTTCAGACTAAAAGGACTGGTGGGAGGAATCCCATTCACGTTTTGAATGTCACCGGGTAGTATTTCACAGTTTGGTCTTTCGCACTCTTTGAATATGCAAGCAATTTGGACCAGTTATCATTGATATTCAAAAGAAGGACATATTGATTTTTGATTTAGTTGAAATGAGCAATTCAGCAGAACATTCCTCTGACCTTCCTGTCTGTTCAGCACTATTCTCCTTCTTGCTTTCTCCGTCTCTCGCTCTCCTCGTTGCTCTCTTGTATACAGAGATTAGATTTATCCATAGTAGTCAGGAAATCCTGAAACAGCCCCCATTTTTTTTAGATGCACAAGTGGCCAACTTTGACGGTTTTGAACAACATTTTGAATCAGTTTTCTTGTTTGTCGCCACCTATCTCTGTCTGTCTGTTACTTTCCTACTTTTAACACTTAGGTCACAGGTCTTTTGTGCTCAAATCACAGTAACAGCTACTACAACATTATCCTCTTGATAAAGTTATTACCATAAACTATAAGTTGCAAAAAGAGGCCAACACCATGCATGCAATTCTAGAAACCTGACTGTTTACGGTATCATCTTTACAAGGCACACACTCCACCTAAAAACACAAGTTTGAGTAGTTTTTTCAAAACTTTCTGTTTGTCAAACTAATTCACATTATCTTCAATGAATATGAACAGAGCTGCTTTGTAGCTGCCTTAAAAAGCAGCAGCTCTCACTTCTCAGTCTCCCTCTTTTTCTTCCAGCTTTTTGATCATGTGGGAGAGTCTGTGGTGACCCTAAGGAACACTGGCAAGATGGGCTTCAAATTCAGTGTCATACACCCTCAAAAGGAGGAGGAGGAGGAGGCAGAGGGACAGACGAATGCCCCAGAAGAGGACAGGCAGCAGTCAGATGCAGAGTATCAAAAAGAAAATAGGCAAAATGAGGAGGGGCAGAAAATCATACCTGGCCATCCCATGGTCATCCCCGCCTTGGTGAGTTTATGTTGGAGCAACTTCAGATTAGCAGGGGTCATTCATTAAAAATGGAGGGTTTTTACCCATATGTGTGTGTCTGTGTGTGTGTGTCTGTGTCTGTGTGTGTGTGTGTGTGTGTGTGTGTGTCAGGGTTACGTTGATGCCGGTTCGGAACAACGCCTGCGTGTGCTCTACCTCCCTGGCACCCCTGAGGTGTTTGAGAAGCGGCTTCAGCTGCACGTGGCTTTCCTACCACCTCAGGACATCACTGTGACTGGAGAGGGAGTGTTCCCAAGGATCACGCTGAACTTGCCACGAAACCTGTGTATGTATAGACATCCACCCATACACACACATATAATTGTATCCTTACTCCTTATCACAAAGTGTATCTGCAACAGCATACAAAGTACTGAAGTGTATATTCGTTCTGTTTCCCCAAATGCAGTTATGAAATCAGGTAATGTTAAACAGTGGCAACAATGAAGGAAAATTTTCTCTTTGTACTGTAATAGACAAACTTTGACAAACTCATAGCAGTAATCGGTTTACTGACCCCCATAAAGAAAAGAGTCAGCTTCAGAACAGAGTCCTTTGATTGATTTGAAAGCACTGAGCCAAAGCCTTGTAGTTAATGGACAGGTCTGACTAATAATCACATGTCCATACTAATTTTTCTATCTGCTGTGGTGTGACACTGTCATTCCCATGCAGCAGAGGAGTGCTACAGTGATGTGGTGCAGCAGGCCAGATCAGCTGTGGAGGCAAATGGAGTCAGAGAGGAGCATATGCATGCAATTACCAGTGGTGGACCAACAACAGAGGCCAGCTGCACACTCACAGTCAGTGACTAAAGTAAACAGTATCCATGTTGAATATTGTTTATTGAAAACCCTGTAATTTCTAAAATCGTGTTTTTGAGGATCAAGGAAAGTCATCTTAACTTTTGATTTGTTGGCATGTTCTCGTAAAACATTGGGTTTTTGATCGTAATTAATGCTGTGGTCATGCATGTTACTGAGAAGCATTTATGGTAAAAACTACACACTGTTTCATTCAAGTACAGCAAAAATAAGTGATTGTCACTGATACAACAACACAGTGAAAAAGTTGTTTAGCACTGTTTTTCATGTTTCAAATGTTCAAATTATGTGGTCAGCATGCTGCACATGTTTTTCCATATACATAAGGCAGTACCACTACATCTCTGCTGTTAGTGACCAGCTCATTTTGCAGGGCTTTCCCTGCTTCCTATCTGTATATTGATTTTCTAGGGAATCTTATGTGCCAAGACAAGAACCGATGAATTACAATGAAGAATATTTACTCATGTTTTTTTTATGTGTGGTCCCAGTGACATCCCTGACATATGTCATTTACTATGACTGATAAAATATATTCAGACTGTGCCGACTGTTTATTGTTTATGTAACTCCTCAGTACTTTTTTAAGTAACTTTTGAGTGTTTATTTATCTTATCTTCTGTCTCCCTCTCCTTTCCTTTCTTCCCTTTTTGACATGCTGCCTCTAGTATGAAGAGCTGCTTCACATGGAGACTGAGAGAGTACTGGTCAAAGAGCATGCTCTTGCTGTGACTGGTAGCTTGCTGGAGCTCAGAGACTCAGAGGGTTCCTTCAGAATGTGGCACAAACTTAGCAAGTATGTACAAACACACACACAGATGGTCCACTCAGTGGACTGTAGTGAGAGCTGTGTGAAACTGTGTTGTGTAATTCAAAGAGTCTTGGTTGATGAATATCTGACTGCGTATGTTTTTGTGCTACGGTACTTGCAAAGTGGTGGATTCCATGTTGTGCATTGGCTGTTTTCACTCATCAGATCATATCGTGATCTGCTGTTCCACTGGTATTTACCACAAACTGTGATATAAGTAGTAAAATAAACAAGTTGATGTTCAAGGCAAAGAACTATGACAGCAAAATTAAAAAAAAAAGTTCTCACATGTAAATCTCAAACTTTAATAACTGTTTTAATTAGTTTTAATTCATGATTTGCTTGAAACAATGAATTGCAATTGCATCATTATGTAAAGTTGTAACATAATGTGTTCATGACAACCTGAAACTATTCTACTGAATCTCAGTAAACGATAATACTGAAGTTCTGCCAACCCTTTCTTCAGTAAACACACTTATCTGTGACGTGGATGTTTCCTGTTGTTGATGCATTATTTATCTCTTCCACACCTGCCTCTCTCCACTCCCCCAGGTTCCTGCTCCCAGAGTACGTTCTGGATTTTGGTCACGTCATTCCCGGCACAGTCCTCATTCACACTGTAAATGTCACCAATACTGGATCAGTCCCTGTGTCCTTCCAGGCCAATCGCAAACGTCTTGCCGGCACAGGTAACACAAAACATTACTTAAGATCTTGTAGCGTTTTTAGCTCTTTCTATTTCCTTTCAGTGTTCTACAATATCCAACATTTTATTTTAATAATACAGTGTATAAAAATTAAAAATGGTTTGTGACTGTGTTTTTGTTCCTTCAAAGGTTTCAGTGCTGAATTTGAAAGAGTGAAGAACCTGCCCGGTGGTGAAACACAGACTTTCACTGTTAAATTTGATCCTCAAGGAGCCAAACTGCAGATGGGGGACACACATGTTGTCATGCCTATACAGGTACACGTGGGCATACAACAACATGTAGATGTACACAAACATTGTCATTAAAATTTCTGAACAATGGGATGCTTGTCTCCCTCGATAATCAGAGCTTGGTCTTAAGATAATTATTTGGGGTTTTACAGGTTTCAGGTGGTCCGATGGTGCAGGTGCGGCTGTGTGCAGTGGTGACCATGCCGGCCATTACTGTTTCCACGGATACACTGCAGTTTGACACTGTACAGTGTGGCATGTGTCAGGTAACAGAGAATGATAATATGGAATACTCCTACAGGGTACTATTATGTAGCCCTACAAAGGTTTCTTATTGTGTTCAAGGACTGAATGAACATGCTGTGTTCAACGTTGGTGTAATTACGTAATCTGTACTAAAATTAGATTGTCACACAAATTCAAAACAAATTTACTGCCCATAACACTACTGAGTGTGTGCAAGGCACACTAATGAGGCTCATTAATGAGAGACCAGTGTGCTGCCTTGGCTGTGGTGACATCTTGCGATTGTTTACTGCAAAATCAGGTTAATCATTTTCTCACAAAGCTTAAGGAAGAGCTAAAAGCTTTGTTGTGGTTATACAAAACTTTAGCTTAAAACTATAATAAATGATTTCATGCTGAAGTAGCAAGAAGGCCACATATACTGAAACAACTGAGACTAAAACCACAGCTGGAGCCAAACAGACACGAGTGTGAACCTTCCAGGTCTTGTGCTTTATATCCTCCCCCTTCAGATGAAGACAGTGCAGCTGTTGAATCATGAGTCTGTGACCTGCCACTGGAGCATAGCTGAGGAGGTGAAGCCTTTTAAAAAGGTATGATAATTGTTGTTTGATGGAAATTTCTTTGTAAATATTGATGTTCACATAACAAACTCTACATCTTCATAGCATACATACAGGCATGCATACATCCATAAAGACAAATACATACAGAAATGCATGAGGGCGACACCTACATCTGTTCTTGTTTCCACTCAGGTGGATAAGTTCCTGCCTCTTTACCAGCGTAAAAAAGTATTGCGGGAGCAGCAACCACCTCCAGTGGTCTTTGAGATGATTCCCGCCTCTGGCATTCTGACCCCGGGTGAACGAGTCAATGTCCAGATAAAGTTCAGCCCTGCTGAGGGGGTAAGGAGCTTAACTGATTTTAAGGATCGGCAGAGCGTCATAGCATTATGTGAAGTACTGCTTTTATGAAATGTTGTGTAATAAAGAAAGTGACCTCCTGTGTATGTTTCTGCAGCAAGCTTACAGCAGGCAGTTAGTGGTCCACGTGGCTGAGAGCACCCAGCAGGTGTTCATCACAGCCCAGGGTCAGGGTGAGGCGCCACAACTTGAGTTCTGCCCATTGGTGCTGGAGCTGGGGCCTTGCCTGCCTACGAGCACTGAGGTTGAAGCTGAGGTCGCAGTCAAAAACCCCTGCTCTTTCCCCATTGAGTTCTACTCCCTGGAGTTAGACACGCAGTATCTCGAGGAAGAAAAGGTAATTTTGCGTGGAAAGGTGAAGGAACAAGGCTACAAACAAAATTTGAATCTGTTATCCTACACTTCCGTTTGTCAAGATTTCGCGATGACCTTTCTGGTCTCATTAATAGTGTACACTCTCACGTAAAGCTCACGGTTTCCATTAACCAGAAGTTATAAAACATTTGTCCAGCAGGGGGGAGTAAAGCCATCCGTCCCAAAAGATCTTTGCCCAGTCTAAAGTTTGACAAATGAAGTCACTTCAACGATGCCTTTTCTAATTCACGTTTAAGCCACACTTTACAGCTAAACCATGTAATTTTCTATTTTTTCTATTTGTTTCTTTTGTGAGACTGTTAAATGGTTCTCTCTTGGAGACAAAGAAAGGATGAACTCCTCATAAAAAGTAACACCATTTCCCGTCCAGTCTCCCCGCCTGTCTTTTCACTCCTCGTTTAATTATCAAATTAATTAATTACCCAATGTCCCCAAGGGACCTCCCAAAGGGATTAATAAAGTATATTCTATTCTATTCTATTCTATTCTATTCTATTCTATTCTATTCTATTCTATCAACATTTCATTTTCAGTATTTTAATTTCCTTCTCTCTCTCTCTGTTTCTCTTTGTGTCTTTTCTCCTCTCCTTTCTTCTCTCTCCCCTCCTCTTTCTTTACATCATCCCATGCAGATCCTGCGTCTGATGCAAGGTTATGATGAGAACAACACATTACTGTTGCCCCCCAGGGTTCCTGGAGAAAGTCTTCCCACAGAACTTATTGACTACTACAAGGAATATTGCTCCCAGCTTAAAGACGATGGTAGCTTCGGGCACTTACAGACACTCATTCTCACCTGCAAGCATGGAAATCATATATGTGCATATTGCATCAGTGCATACCTGTTTTAATCTAACCTACCTGTGTGCACCAGAGGTGAAGGCAGGCTTGCATAAAGAAGAAGAAGCTGAGAGGGACGACACACAGGAAGAAGAAAAGAGGTCAAATCAAAATTATGTCCACCCAGCAGACAGCAGAGAAGACATACACACTAACACTGTGAAGCCAGCTGAATTATGTGAGTACAACCCTCTCAGAGGCAGAACTTTCCACAGGTGCTTTGTATTTCATGTTATGTATTTATTTATGTATTGTCCCCAAAGATAACTGTAAACTTTGCTTTCTCTCTAATGCTTGTGCTTTGTGCATTCAGTCATTTCAGAGATGACCAGAGAGGTAAGCAGTGGGAGACTGGGACAGCTAGAAATGACCCCCGTCACCAGAGCTATTGCCCGTCACTTGGGTGTTGACCTGTCCCCTGAGGGTCTGGCTGCGCGCAGCCGCAGAGGCATTGCTATTATTGTGTATGGAGCCCCACTGACAGGTGAAAACAGCCGGTTTTCTGTTGCGAAATGTAAAATGTGGACTTAAAAATAACATGACCTGCTATAGTCAGTTAACTGGATATGACGAGTATGTAAAACTGGCTGTTTATGCTGTTTCTTCACTTTTTCCAGGTAAGAGCAGCACAGCGGCTGCTCTGGCTCGTCACTATGGAGGGGCATGTCTGAGCGTTGATGCTGTGGTCACAGATGTGCTGGAACACGGCACTTCACCTGTTAGCCTGACAGCAAGACAACTCTATGACTCTGCTGCTGCCAAGTGTGCTGAGGAAGCCGGTAAGCAGAACGTCCTGTACACGCGGTGCAGTTCCTTTGTGTTTAGGGTGCAACTAGTAACTAGAATTTAAAGACGTGGTCTGTGTTGGACAGATGTGTTATGCTTTCCCACACTGTCAGTGTTCCATTTAACAAGCAGTTAATCCACTTCATGGAAACGGTTCAGTGGTCAACAGTAAAAGACTGCCTGTAATTAGGCATTATAAATCTTCTATAGTAAGCCAGGACACTGCTGCAGAAGAGCACAGTGTTCAATTTAAACTGACAAAGAAAGGTGAAAATAAATGTATCTTCTGGCTTCCAGCTCAGGCCACTGAAGGCACCACAGAACCAGGACGTCCTGACGCCACAGATTCAGCTCCAAATTCAGCTCCAGCTTCACGTGATACTGTGAAAGGTCTTCTAAAACCCAGTCAGGAGCACTCCAGGAGAAATGGCTCCAAGCCTCCTCAGGAGACTGAAAACACAGACCCTGTCCTTTATCTGGTACATCTTCTCAAGTCCTCTGGTCATCTGTTGTGTTACAGTTTCACACAGAACTGTTCATCATTGTCGTCCAGGCTTGATCATTTTTGTATACATTTTAAATATATATAAATTATAAATATATAGACTGAAGCTACTGGATTCATTTTCATCGTTGCGAGCAAAATCTCTCTGAATCTGGGTATAAAAGGAAAGTTTATAAAATTGTGAATGTGGTTTAATAATTAAAATGTAATTTTGCCTCAGGGAGGAGAAGTGACCACACTCTGCAGTCTCTTACCTGATCAGCTACTGGTTGATATCCTGACGGAGAGATTTCAGGTAAGAAAGATGGCAGCAGCTGTCTATGCAGTTTATTGTAGTAGAATATTATCTGACACATTACAATACAGTTTTAAAATACAGTTAACAACCACAGCACAGTGTCACAGGACCTTACATACTTCTTAGAGCAGATATGACCCAGTCTAAGTCGATTATAATTGAAATCCAGCAAGTGTACATCAGAAAGGTACAGTCAGCAGGAAGGAGGGTTACTGGCTTACAGCTGTTTGTACTTGTAAACTGGCAGATATCTGATATGTATCATGTCTGATCCTTAAAACAGCCTGAGTTTCACATAAGTTTCACCTGTGCTCTCTCATGTTTTCTCTGTCAATGTCGTGTCGTTGTCATTACTGTCATTACATTGTGTTAACAGTTAAGAGATTGTCACCGTGGCATAGTGATTGACGGCCTGGAGTCTGTGTACACTAAATCAGCGGCGAGGACGCTGCAAGTTGTCCTTAAGGCCCTTAATAACCGCAAACATATCTACGCAGTCAATTTGTTTGATTCTTACATTGCCCTGAAGGCACGGGAGAGAGTACAGAGAGAAGCTGAAGGTAAAAAAAATGCACCAGCACACACACACACACACACACAGATTTGTACACACAGTTATTGTATTATTTCTATTCAGTAAGGCTGATGACACTGTATGTGCAACTGTCTGTGTGTGTGGGTCCTTCAGAGGCTCTGCAGAAGGAGAAAGCAGACAGGGAGGAGCAGTGGCTGCAGGAGCTGGATGAGGAGGAGTATGACGCTCTGCCAGAGGAGCAGAAAGAGCGTATTACCCAGCGACACAGAGAGAAACTCAGACAGCAGAAACTCAGGTACCGACTAGAAGATTGGCTGAACCTTTGGGCCTCTGTTTTACAGTCGTTACGTACAGTATTTTACTTCACTTCTTTGTTGTGAAATAAAATACGCTACTATTTTCAACCTGTGCATAAGGGAGCTCGAGCGAATTGTGAAAGAGCAGGAGGAGAAGAGGCAGCAGGAGGAGATGAAGAGGTTGAGAGATGAAGAGCTGAAGAAGAAGAATAAAAAGGGTGGAAAGAAGGACATTAAAGAAGTGTCAAGGAGGAAGAGCTTGCTGGAGGGAAAGCAGGTCTGTTTATGTGTGCCATTCCTACAGTCCTCTGTTGTGAACCAGAGTTCACAGAAGCTCCCATAAGCACACACAAATATGCACTTATTCAGCCTCCCACTTGGTGATCATGGAATTCATTTGTTTCATTTCCTCTCCAGTCAACAGAAACTTTGAATAGACAGTGGGACAACTCTAAAGAGTCACTAGTGGAAGCAAGAGAGCAACATAATTCAAATGAAGGTACAAGCAGCTGTAAAGAATTTTTCTAACATCAGAATACTGTGAGTAATATACACTAATGGACTGTAATCTGATTGGGTACTTGCTGACGTGTGGTCCTCTTTGTTACTACAGGGCACCATAGCAAAGAGGCCGATGATCCACAAACACACTCAGAAGAAACCAAAGCATTACATGCAGAGTCTCCTCAACGCACAGACAAGCTGGAGAGAGAAAAGGTGGGTTTACTGCTGAGCAAAGGCTGTGACATATTCTGAACTATTAGTCTTCAGTCTCACTATGGACACATCTACTACTGGAATTATACTATATAGTTCCAGCTGCAAATGTCTGGGCACTGTACTAAGTTAGTGCTTAGTAAGCCCACCTTTGCCAGGTGTTAAATATAAAGATGGAAATATTCTGCTTTGGCGGTGTTGCAGCCAGTGGCACAGGAAACAGATCTCAAAATCAACCAGGAACGACTTCAGGAAACGCAAGCTGAAGGTTGTGGAATCACCCTCACAGTCTCCTGACGGGAACATCAGTGAACCTCTATGGATCTTAAACTGTGTAGCTGATGTAGCTGTGCCTGTAAGACAGCATAAAAATATGTCAGAGGTTGGACTGATTTGCAGGAAAGGATGAAAATTTCTAAATCAATAGAAAGACTCTTCGTTGCTGTAAACAGTGTTTACAAGCTGTTATATCTGTCAAAGTACTGACTTGGTAGGAGTAGTATTAAGTTCATGAAATCAAAAGTAACAGTGCATTAGCATTTGATGGAAATCTAATTTTTAATGTTTGCTGCAGGGGTTGTATTTATTTATTTCTTCTCATTTCAAAAATCAACAAATGATGAGATTTGCTCAGGGGTGCCCAAACTCCTGCATGCAGCTGTAGATATCTGACTCTACACACTGTACATAATCTAATGACATTCATTCATGGACTTTGGTTTTATACTTGACGTGGAGTGTGTGTGTGTGTTTGGATCTCAGAGTATAGAAACTGCAGAGACGAAGAGGCTAAGAGAAGAAAAGGAGCTGAAGAAAACTAAAAAGGGGAGCGAGAGAGATAACAAAGACGTATCAGGGAGGAAGGGAACATCTGGTGGAAAGGAGGTCTGTACACGCATGACCTTCAGGGATTCTTCTGTGAACCAAATCCTCAAAAACAGATTGCACTCATTAGCACATACATACACTCTTTGTTATACAGTGATGGTTTTTATTTTTTAATTCTTTTATTTTTTCTCCAGTCAACAGTTGCACTGGATGATCATCAGATGTCACCTCCACTCGACTCTAAAGATTCACTAATGGATGCAAGAGAGCAATGTAATGTAAATGAAGGTGTCAGCAAATGTAAGTAACACAGTGATCCAAGACAAAAATTTGATAAAAGTCACGATCAAAAATTAAATTGTGTATTATTATTACTAGCCCTGTCTCCTAATACAGTGCATCAAAGCAAAGAGCATGAGCATTCGCACAAGAAGACAGAAGAACCCAAGGGATCACATGAGGAGTCTCCTCAACCTCCAGACAAGCTGGAGGGAGACATGGTGGGTAAAAGGTGACTTAGTTAAGGAGCGAAGGCAGTGACACTGTCAACCCTTTACCACTGATCCATCCCCAGACCTAAAATTAAGGCTTTGCTATTTTCTTGCTGTTTTTCCAAACTTCCTTTGTTCCCCTATCCAGTCTGGTGTGGATGAGCTTCAGACTCAGTTCGGTACGTATGAGCGGAGCCAGGCGCAGGTGGAGCACATCCTGCAGCACTGGGACCGGGTCCAGGGCTTGTTGCTGGTCTCGCTTCCCAGTGAAGAAGCCCCAACAGTGTCAGAGGATGCCCCAATAGAGCAACCGGTGAGTTAACTGACCGACAAAAATACCAAGAAAGATGGCTGTCAGTAACTCTGCTCTGTAATTGCCACAAATAATGATTACTTTCAGGTTGCTTTACAGTGTTTACATACCAAACAGTTTTAGAGTTGCTGGGACATATTTGTAACTTTAAACAGCTTACATTTACACCATACCATAACTGGAAAAATGCTAGTATGTTACGTTTTGCATAAATAAGCGAAAGACAAAGAAAACATCAGAATTACAACAGCTGGATCCCATCAGTCTCCTCAGTCATCACCCTGTGTACACAGAGCCCCGCTGTTAAACGGAGCAAGAAAGCCAACAGCAAGACCATGTCTCCGATGCCCAGTCAGACGGCAGCACCAGCTGACGCAGACAAGGAAGGAGACAAGGTGTCACCACAGGACATCATCCCTCACATTGTGCTGAATGTAACAGAGAAAGACTGTCCGAGTGCCACAGAGCTGCTCAGAGGCAGCACCCTGCCTTCACTGGATGAGGTATGGCTAACACTTGCCAGATTTTTCTGTGTTTGTCGTTTGTGTAATTTACTCTACTTGTCTTCCGAAAGAGTATTGTTTAATCACTTGGTTTTTCATAAGATTATCATCATTTCCTAATCTGTCTCCTTCTCTTGTTTGGTGTCCTTAGGTGTTGGACAATTTAGGGTTGGGACCCAGCGGCCCACCCATCCCTCCTCCGGTCACCTTCTCTATTGTTCCTTTCCCTAAAAACAGGGAGCAGTCTAACAGTCAACTCACCTGTGACTGTTTCACCTTCCTGGTTCCTTCAGGGACAGAGGAACAGGATGAGGAGAAGAAAGATTCAGAGGAGGATGTGCAATTATCGGTTGTGAAGGTAATGGCAATTTGAAACACAACAGATGCGTACAGATATACAAAGAATACAAATGTTGTTTTGTGGCAAGAAGCAGCAGGATTTACAGGAAATGTGGTCTTAATTTAAAGAACAATGATCGCTAAGAGCCTTCCACTCATCTCTGTTGTGGTCTCACGGTTTTATGATTCCAAATTTTAACAATTAATAAATCAAAAGTACAAATTGATTCAACACAAACATTTTCAAAATAAATGGTGTCTGTTGTGTTTGTGCACACTAAAGGAGGAGGCAGTGGCAACAGCGTCTAAGACTCGTGGCAAAGGCAGCAACAAGGAGAGTGCAGCAATAAAGGACAAGGACAGAAAGGGCAGAGAAAGTCAGAGGAGCAAGAGACAAACTTCAGCAAAGACAAAAGCAAAGGGAGCAGACCGGTCTCGTTCACCGCTACATGTCTCCATGTCATCTGACTACACTGAACAAGACCAACACCAAGGAAACTTAGAGCTGAAACGCAACCAGAGGCAGGAGAAAACACACAGACACGCTTCACAAGAACACATCATGGGGTGTTTTACTTTGCTGTTGTTGTTGTTACTAATTATTTGTCTTTGTGCATGTCTTTGCGTGCAGCCTGACAACATTTCGCTGGGTTGTACCAGCCAACGGTGAGGTGGTTCTGAAGATCTGGTTCTACTCAAACTCCCCAGGGAAGTTTGAACAGACCTTCAACTTTGAGCTTCTGGGGACCCAGAGACACTACCAGCTCCTCTGCAGAGGACTTTGCACCTATCCCTCCATCTGCAAAGACTACATGTCAGTCAGCACTGTTTAATTACATAGTGCAGTAGTGTCATTGGTAAAGAGGGAGGGAGAGGACATCATCAGAATTACTGTCTCCACTTACATAGACGGAGAACTTGTTTCCATACAGCCAATTAATCAATTAAAGCAGTAACGTCAGTGTTCTGTCATAGATGGTCACACTGACTAACATGACTGAACCTTAACTTGTTGAACGAGGGACCAAACTGTTAACAAAACACTATCTGCACATAGCTTGTAGCTACAGCGTGAGTTTGTCACTGCTGCTACACTCTTGTTCTCCCTTTCCACCGCTTTTATTAATAAAATATATATATATATATTTACAGTACATTAAAAGATACAATATTGGCATAATTATGACTGTTCTCAGTTGGACTTAAAGTTATTATTTGTGGTTTCCCAGGACTCTTTTTGCTCTCAGCAAAAAGGTGCCACAAATGAAAGAAGGGCTGCAGAAGGCTTATGTAGTCAAACCTGGACACTTTGAGTTTGGACCACTACTTTGTAGCAAGACCAGAGACAGGTGAGAGACACAGTGATGGCAGTGAAAGGCTTCGTGTGTTTGTATCATTCATTTGCCGTTATATTTACATTTTAAATGTCTACGTTTGTGTAGATACAAGGAAAATAAGTACCCTGAGAACACAGAGAGATTGGTGATTCACAACAATTCAGGCCTGGAGGCTGAGATCCAGTTCAGTTTCCTTCATGACACACAGGCCACCACATATCTGCTGGACCCCCCAACCATGACTCTCAAACCAGACCAGAAACAGGTACCATTGCACTGTCTAACATTGTCCATTGAATCAATACAGATTTTTATGTTAACATCAATACATGTGAATATTCTTCTTCCCTGCTAGGAGTTGACACTGTGGGCCTACCCAACAAAAGTGGGTCAAATGAAGGACAGTGTCGTTTGCTGTATCAAGGACAATCCAGAGCCTGTCACCATCAACGTCTCCTGCTGTGGCGTTCGGCCAGAGCTGGAGCTGGAAAGCAAGCATTTGCACTTTGACAGGATTTTGCTCCACAGGTACCAAACCTTTGGAGTGCTAATTCAGGAGAGACAAGTTCTGGAGTGTTATTGACAATAGTTTGATTCCTGATTTTCACAAAATCCATCAAACCCCCTACATAGAAAGAAGCAGCATGACAAAGTCAAAATACTGTACATCAGTTACAGCGATAACAGTGATTATTTTCAAATTCTTGTATAAATTAAACTGACTGTCCCTCTCACGTTTCTCTGATTAACCTCCCCTCTTCCATCCTTCTGTCTAGGCGGGACAGCCGTAGTGTGACGCTACATAATAAGACAGCTCTGCCCGTATCCTGGAGACTGCAGGGCGTGGAGGAGTTGGGTGATGAGTTCAGCGTGCCACAGGATCAGGGCATCATCCCACCTAACTCCTCTTTCCCCCTGAGCTTACACTTTAGGGCCCGGAAGCCACTCCACATTAAAAAGATCTTACGTTTGGAGGTGAGACACACAGTATAAGTACACATAGCAAAATGTGTGATAAATATTAAGTATGAAGTGTATTTACAACAGAGGTTGTCTGTTTTGTTTCAGGTGTCCGATGTGGAGAAGATCCTAGGCGTCGTACACACCGAAAACATACAGGTCACAGCTGAAGCCTACGATATAGCTCTGTACATCTCACCAGGTAGAAACTTTAACAGCTTTCATTCTATTAAGAAACATGTTCCTGAGATTTTACATCTCATCTTCCTGTTTTAAGGTGACAGTGTTCGCCACTGAGCGACTGACCTGCTGCCCTTGTGTCATAATAATGAAAAATAATACACTATATACTCTTGTTTCTGTGGCAGATGAGTGTTTGGACTTTGGAACCATCAGAGTCTTTGAAGAGGCCAAACTGTCTCTCAGGATGAAAAACCAAGGAAAATATGAAATAGCCTACAAGTGAGTGTATCATAATATCTAAGTATGAACAAATTGCATGTGTTTCAGTATTTATTAAGTGAACTCTTTTTCATGGTGGGGCTGTTTTTCTTACCTCTGTTCTTTTCCTTTCACAAGGTTTACATTTGAGCAGACAGATCCAACCCAACCAAACCTAGAGTCTATTTTCAACGTGTCCCCCCAGCATGGTACTCTGATGCCCCATGACAAGCCCACAACAGTGCAGATCCTCTGCAGACCCAATACTGAAGTCTTAATTAGAGAGCAACCTGTCCTTCCTTGCCAGGTCAGAGCCATACACTGGTCTAAATGATATAGACCAGTGTATATTGAAGTCATAGTGGAATGGAAAAAGATTTTCTAACGCTATTACAAGTTTTTGTACCACAACTTTGCTTTATGATAAAAGGGCTGTGACTTCCTCGCCTGCCTTTAAAAGGAAAAAAGAAAAGAGTTTGGTTTATTTAAAAAAAAAAAACAACTAAAACAGGATTATATGTACATGAAATCTGGATGGATTAGTTTAGTCAGTCTTGAGTAAAAACTTTCACGGAACTGAGTGAAGAGATGACACTAACTGTCCAACTGGACTTCTCTTCTGCAGGTGATTGAACCCAACATTGGAAAAGGAGGAGAAACCGTAGCCGTCTTAGCCGTTAAGGTTTCAGTCCAGTCTGTCTTCTCCAGGTTAAGGCGCAATTCATGCTATTGTCTTTCTTATACTGTAGATTAAAATTTTAGAAACAATATTACAATCGGTTCTGATTTAAATTGTATTGGATTCTGTTGAATGATTATCTTTTCGCACCATTTACCGTCATAGTGCACGCTTTGCTTCACAGAATTGCTCAAATGCATCACCATCTGTGTGCATTCAGTGATGAGTTTCTTTTTGGCCGTTCTGTAGGTACAAGATCACACCTGCTTGTGACATCAACTTCGGTCCACTGGTCTACGGCTGCAAGAAAAGCCAGAGCTTCACTATTGAAAACAATGGAGTCTTTGAGACCCGTTTCAGCATCTGCCGTATGATCACAGACCCCGTTGTGTTAGGGAGGCCAGGGTAGGAGAAGAAAACACACACACACACATGCAACTGTACAGTATACACAGACACACAAGGGCTGACACTGTGAATAGAACTCTTAATTTTTCAAAATCTGCTTTAAAAGTGACAAAGAACGTTGCAGATCAGTTCAGGTGTTCATGGCTTGTTGATGTGATACTGTACATGCGGATCCATGTCTTCTGCCATGTGTGACAAATCCCATATTAAATTGCAGTACACCTAACAAACAAAGTTTTATTGAAGTATCCTGGTGTGCTGCAGGTGCCAGGCCCTGCAGATGTCATATTGCCTTGACTAGTTCTGTGGCATGAAAGTGGACAAATTAAAAGCTAATGTGGTTTCTGTTTTATCTGTGAACAAGACTAGAACCACCAATGTGATGGAGGCATTAGAGTGAACAGTATCGGTATTCACAAACAACTCTTGGTACGCCTGCAGTACCTCACTGAAGGGGTAATAAAAGGGGTAATAAAAACTAATGTGGCTTGTGTGAGCTCTTGCTGAATCCAGGATCATTTTGAAAGTAAGAAAACATCTTATTATGCCTCATTACCTGCAATACAGTGTTGTCATTTAACAAATACCATCTTGTGCATTAATTGCTATTAAGCGTAAAAAAATGTGTTGGGTTTTGCTTGTAGCAGTTATGTTTCAAGTTGCGATTGTTGGCTAAAGATATTTTTAAGAGGGCAGAGCAATACAATATGCTGTATGTAGCTGTGGCTCCATAAAGTTACACATTTTTGTTTGTGTACATCAAATGCTAGAGAGCACAATTTAATGCCTGCCACTAACACTGAGATCTGTCAGAGGTCTCAAACACTGCCTGGAAATATTCACTCAATATTCATTCAAGTTAGGTGTTTTGAAAGTGTTCGGTTCTTTGCCCATTAATGTGAAATCAGACTTTTAAAATAGACTGTGGTTTGTGTCTCAGGGGTGCAGGCAAGAAGATCCCTCATGAGAGTAGGAGTGAGAGGCCCACTGCTGCCGATGGCAAAGTGAGACGTGAGTCCATCCAGAAAGACATGAATATAATACAGGTGAGAGACTGCTAGTAGAGATCACACCAAAAACACTGCCATTTAATTTATGCAGGTTTTATTTTGTTTGGACAATTCTTCCCATGTCTGCGTGTCCAAGAGCTCACAGGAACATTTAACATTTAACATTTAATTTTAATTAAATTAATTTTAATTAAACCCTAAAACCTAAAAGTTTTAATTTGAACCGTTTTTTGTTTTGTTTTTTTACTGAAGAAATAGCCTGTGTGGAAAGAGTTAACACTTATGTCTGTGGATGTTTGTCTGTATTGTATCTCACCTCATTGTTACTAACTAATACACACCTGAGGCCATAATGAAACCATGATAAACACACTCCCTCGACCTCTCCCCATATTTCTGACTCCTATTTTTATCTGCTCCTCTCCTTCCTCCGATCCGGCCGTGTGTCCCCCCTCTAGAATCGACTCACCATGGGGGTCTTCTCAGTGTCTCCATGCACAGGGAGCCTGCAGCCAGGATCGCAGCAGGTGGTGACAGTGGACTGCGTAGCTGAACAGCTGGGCCACTGGAACCAGGGTTTCCTCATTGACATCAGTGATCGTGACCCCTCAGACCAGCCTGAGGGCATACCATACAGACTGCTGGCTGAGATCTGCAAGCCAGGTAGGAGCTGTGTGATCTTATTCTGTCTTATCTGATTGACTGACCTGTCCATAGTCCATATTGACTGACCTGTCCATAGTAGTTTCCAAATTGCTCAATTCTATAACATGCAAATGCTTTTCTAAAGCACTGGCTGTGTAAACATTTACAGGGTCTACCACTGAGGGATAAAACTAGATTGATGTCTGTCCATACTTGTTTCCCAGGCATATTGTTAGACATGGCCTCCATCTTTGAAGAGCATCGTCTGTGCCACAGCAGCAGACAGCTCTCCTCTGAGCAGTTTTGCACCGCTGAAGGCGTTTATCTCCTGGATGAGAACAAGTTTATCTTCAACAAAGTCCTGGTCAGGCAAACTGCTCAGGCACGCTTCAAACTCACCAACAACAGCAAAGTGCCCTGTGTCCTCAGCTTGGCCATCAAGTATGGTGGCGTTAAGGTAAAGCATGTAAACCTCTGTGGGGTAGATACACAGATAAACATGCACATAATGAGACTGTTGCTGATTGTGATACAGTAGGTAAAAAATAGCCTCTATGTCCTTACAGTCGTCCCGTAACATGGAGGTTTTTGATTTGTCTGCTACAACACTGAGCATTCCCAGCCAATCACACTCATTCGCTGTGGTCACCTTCACACCACAGACAATGCAGCTATACAGTGCTGTGTTTGAGGCCACAATGGAGGGAACCAGCAGGTATACGAGTGCATGACTGTGTATGCGACGTTTGGGTTCTCTTTGTCGTTTGTTTGTCCTTTTATTCTACCACCACTGTCAGAATGATACCACCTCTTGTTTGTCTTGCTGCCCACTACTCCTCCTTTTCTTTCCCCTGCTTGATCCAGAATGACGCCCACATTTAAGACCAAGGTGCTGGAGTTTGACCTAATGGGAGAGGGCAATATGCCAAGTGTGTGTGTAGTGCGTCCAGCTCTGAGGAACAGCGGGGGAAGCCCAGTGTTGCAGTTCAGACGGGTATTGGTAGGGCGGAGACGTACCCTGTCCCTGGTGCTGCTGAATGATGGAAGTGTTCCAGCTCAAGTGAGACACATTACTCTGTCCTTTTTTGTTATTACTGATTTGGGTCATTGGCAAAACTTGAATAAAGTTTTTTTTTTTTTTTTTTTTGTTAATGAATTTGTTGTGTAGGTTCAGATTGACATGCTGGATAAACATGGTGTGTTCACCCTCAAAGCTGCTCCTGGCAACACTTGCAGCTCCATCCGCTCCACACAGCTGGAGGGCACCACTGACTCAGGTACGACCTGAACATGTAAAACTCTTTCTGCAGAAAAATACATCTCCTCTTTGTTTAGATAATTAATGCTTAAACTTATCCAATAAGATGTCAGTATTCTTTTCACTTTTGCCTTGTTTTTCTAAGTGCTAAATGAAGGCAGCTGGCCTCTTCAGCTCTGAGCCATAACTGAGGAAGCCTTAAAGCAAGTCCAGATGCCTTTGTATAGCACCATACAAAGGCACTGAGAAAAATCTGATTCACAAAAATCAGAAATGTATGTGTTTTCACTGAAAAACAGGTTTAAAATTGTCAGTGATACTGTTGTTTTGGACTAAGAGTCAATAATTTTATGAGACCTTTGTCCTTCCACAGAGCATCAGGTGGTGCACAGAGCCATTCTGAGGCTCAGTGTTGACGAGCAGGTGGGGTTTGAGGTCAGCTTTTGCTCTGACAAGCCGCTGAGTGTCAAGGCCAAGATGACACTGCAGGTGAAGGACAACGAGTACAGCAGTACCATAATACGAGTGTCCGGAGAGACTTACCAGGAAATAATCTCTCTCGACAACATCAGCAAGTCATCACAGGAAATGGATCAAGAAGATGATGAGAAAGGTAAGAGAAATGAAGGGGAGGGAAGGAGAGTAGAGACAAGTCGTGTGTGTGTGTGTAATTTATGTGTTTATTTTTTCTATTTCTATTTCTCAGGTGATTACGAAGTTTTGAATTTTGGTGACTGCCATGTGGATTGTTCTTACCAAGAGAGTTTCACCATGACCAACCACAGCAGCAGCCAGGTGGTGAAGTTTGAGTGGCCTCCTGCTGGACCCCATGTCTTCTTTTCCCCACAGGTACGGCACTGAAGGGATGAATGGAGGTGTGGCTGTAGAACAGGGGTGGGTTTAGAAATGCTGGGGCAGACTGAGGAACAGGTTCAAAAAAGCTTGGCACATTTGTAAAATGAGTAAAATGTGTTAAGGATCAAATTTAATGCCCCATGGTTCTTGACAGTATTATACTGTACAATATTAATGGTTAGCATTATTCATTCTGTGTAAGAAGCTAATGCCAAATAAAACAACTTTAAATAATCTAATATGAAATAACAAATAGTTGCAATTTGTAACTCCAAACATCTTACAGCCATAGACAGATGATGGGACGACGGGCCCTCTCCATTCACAGCCACCCCTGTTGCTGTTCCCACAGCTGTAGAACTTAAATAAAAATCAAAAGCACAATATAACGTCTATTATAGTAAGATTCTGAAACTATGTCCTCTTTTTTTATTGTTTTCTTTGGAAGATACTTGATCGTGTTTGAGAAAAAAGAATCTGCTTTTAATCACAGGTGGGACACCTTCATGCTGGTTGTTCTAAGGAAGTAACTGTGACCTTTAGCTCCAATCACCCTGCGACTCTGAAGAGCCAGCCAATGAGATGTAAGCTTTGTCAGGTGGAGTTCCAGCAGCCACTGGAGCAGGTGGCTGACTGGGACGACCGACAGAGGACAGTCCAGTGGCTGAGTGCCTCAAAGCAGGCCTCAGGAACACAACCACAGCCGCCTGAGAAGAATAAGGTACACATTCTGTGTGGTTAAAGAGCTGTTGAAGAGCAAGTTACCAGTTCACTCACAGTTAAGGAAATGTTTGTATGCAGGTGATAAGGACAGACCCTGAGCCCTGCTGCTCTGTGGTTGAGGACTCGCAGTGGGAGTTGGAGTTGCGCATCAGCGCAGTTTGTGACTATGTGAAGTTCAGCTGCGACACCAACACTGTCCACTTCAAAGACACCATGCTTTACCAAACCAGACTCCACCAGTAAGTCAGGCACTGTGCGCAGTATATGCTGTTTCATTAGTCCACAGTTACCATCTAATTCTTCCACCTCTGGACACCAGAGAAAATAAAAAATATATCTTTACTCTGTGTGTGTGTGTGTGTGTGTGTGTCTGTGTCTGTGTCTGTGTCTGTGTGTGTGTGTGTCTGTGTGTCTGTGTGTCTGTGTGTGTGTGTCTGTGCACAGACTGCAGATAGTGAATGAGGGTAATATCAAACTGGAATACTCCTGGCAGGTCCTCATGGAACCAAGCAACAACACTGTCAACAATGACCAAAGAGGTATTACAGTAATAGTGAACAGAAAGTTTACTTATTAACTGTTTTGCTGTACCAGTTATAATCCTAGTGTGAATTTATCATAAGTATCTACATTTGAATGCCTTTTAAAGATGGAGGATTAAACAGTGTAAATGTGGGCATGTTTTGTTTACAACAGATGAGACCTCCGTTTCTCGACCTGGCAGCAGGTCAGCGGGAGCGTTGACTGGAACCCGTCCTGCCAGCGCTCTGGCCAGCGTGATGTCTCTTCTGATGGGGAGCCCTGAGCTGCCACCCTTCAGTGTTGAGCCCAGCGTGGGGGCCATAGAACCTGGTTCCACTCAGAACTTCAGCATTCGCTTTTCACCTCTGGAGGTGGCCCAGTTCCAGGGCAGGCTGCTCTGCAGGTAACTACCAAGTCAAGATGATACAGCAAACTTTGTCGTCAGTCTGAGATGACTGACAGAGTTGTGGATTATTTTGTTCTGACTTATACAAAAAAATAGCCCAGGTCAACATTAACATTCCTACTCTTTAAGTTCACTTTAGCTTAATTTATGTCTGTACATTTCTTTCAGTATCCCCAACTTGCAGGATGGGGATCAGGCTCCCTGTATCTCGGTGTGCGGCCGTAGCCTACAGCCCCACTGCCACTTTGACCTTGAGGACTCAGACTACATCAGTGGGAACCACCGCAATCCTGAATTCAGGGACCCTCTTGACCCTAACATCAGGGTCATAGAGTTCAAAGCTGTTGGCTTCTCTGTGCCATCAAAAAGGTAAGAAAGACAGAGAGAGAGAGAGAGATGAGAGCTTTTTATTCCATCAGAGTAAGCCCTGACACTTTGAATATTGTGTTGGTTTACTCCACAGATGTTTTATCGTGGTGAATCCAACCAGTAAACCCTACTCATTCAAGTGGAAGTGTGAAGACGCAGGTGGTAGCCCATTTCACTGTCTCACCCCATGTGGTACCATCCTGCCTGGGAAGAAAGTGGAGGTAAAGATGCAGTCCTCATCCCCATAAGAGCAGAAGTATCACATAATATTTCTTTTTCATTTTCCTGTGGTATTTCATTTTATCCACATTGTCTCATCCTTCTTCTTTTCATTGCACATCAGTCAGTCTCAGTCTCTCTCCTCATTTTAAACTTTTGGTCTGCATCTCGTTACTGTTTCAGTGTCCCCATCTCCCCATGTCCCACTTTATCACAGCGACTCTAATCTTAACTGCATCGTTACGGTCATTTAATCCAATCCCATTTAAATTTTATCTAATTTTATCATTTTTTTTAGCTCAATCTGATCTGATCTGTTCTAGTTGGTTCATCCCTCTTCCTTTCTACTCTTTCTCATATTTCTCACCCTATTTTTTGTCTTTAAGCCATGTCTTTGCCATTATCCTTGAATGCTGCATGTACTTTTATTTTCTTAAATTGTTAGCCATGTTGTAATTGTAATCCCCTGGTCTGTGTGTGTGTGTGTGTGTTCAGATGTGTTTTGAATACGTAGCTGAGCAGCTGGATGCGGTGGAATCATTCTGGAGCTTTGTGATTGAGACTCTCTCACTGTCTTTTCCCTTCCTGTGTGTGGGCAACACCAGGGAACCGCTCATCTATCTCAGCAGACCTCACCTTGACTTCGGAGACCTGCTCGTTGGTACGCCACGTACATCCACACACCTCTTTCAGGTCGCACCACCTATTAAACACAAAGCTACTCTGAGAATTTTGTTCTTTTCCTACTGAGGTGCAGAGAAAGTGCATGAATGTTCAAGTACATATATATTTTATGTGACAGTTGATAGAGTTAGATGTGTGTCTGCAAATTTCACTTTTATTTTTTTATTTCAGCAATGTCTAGAAATGCTTAAGCACAACTAAGGTTAACTTTACACACCTAAAAACATTTAGTTAGGGTTAAGGAAAGATTGTAGTCATTACTAACTGACCTCTGGTTGTATGTAAATCTGGCCATCAAACAAAAATATTATCCCCCCTGACAAAGGCTGAAGTTTTCCAATTTAAAGTTTACATAAAGTTCATATCAAAAGCTTACTGTAGATAACTATGTAATACAAGGCTCATGTAAATCCCATTAAATTAGACCTTGTAAACATCTAATACTGCCTCCATTAGAAGAGAGGCATGCAGAGCGCAGCTGTTGTGTTGGGCTCATTCTGCAAGGACCTATTTGAACAATGCATTTACCAGATGAATAACACAGAATAATAATATCCAGTACCATGGGAATTCAGACATTGATTTCCAATTTTCAATTGCACAAGTCCAGGTGACCATAATAATGTATACAATGTATACCTGACTGTTAAAATTCCTGAGCCAGTTAGCAGTTTGATTGTTGTGGCTGATTGTGTGTGTCTGTGTCTGTGTCTGTGTCTGTGTGCAGGTCGTAAAGTGGAGCAGACAGTCGATCTGGTGAATGGAGAGGAGGAGCCTTTTCACTTCACGGTCCTACAGTCATCTCTTCTCTCTGAAGACCAGCAGTCCAGCCTCAGTTTGCAGCCCATGAGCGGGACAGTGTCACCTAAAGACAGGTTAATGACACTATATCACATGTTACTGTAAATACAACTAAACAGGAAGACTTTCATTCCATATTGCTGCGAATCTGTTTTCAGGCATAAAGGTGTTCTTTGTGTGAGGTGGCACCATTCTCCCTCTAATAAGCGTATCGTAGATGATTGTTGTGAACTCTTCGGTGCAGGTTGCCATTGTCAGTATCCTTCACACCTTGCCGGGAGGGCTACATAAGCTTCAGACTGGTTGTGAGGGTGAAGAGAAGGTCAGAGCCACTCACGCTCACTGTTAAGGCCGACTGTTTCACCATGAGCACTTTGGTTCAGGTTGAGAATCCAGACGGAGGCCTCAGAGAGATCAGCTCCAACCACCAAGACACTCTGGACTTTGGAAAGGTCAGCACACTTACACATCACAAACACACATGCCTGTACGTGTGAAGTTTAAGCACTGCAGTCACCTTTGTTCCTGTGTATACGTTATTTGTAGGTGGGGATTTCGGAGCAATCCACCTTTCATTTTCTCGTGTCCAACCTGGCAAGATTCAGCCTGGAAGTGAATTTTGACCTAACAGGTCCCAGCGAGATGCTGAAACACTTGGAGCCAAAACCACAAAATGCTATTATTGAGGTTGGGGAGCAGCTGCAGTCCTCACTCTTCTTTTGTCCCCAGAGCAACTGTAACCTCCACAATGTCAGACTGAGTATCAAGGTGAGATGATCATCATCTAGATAAAATTTTCTGAGGGTTTTTACAAAAGTATCAGTGGTCCTAGAAACAAATGCCAAGATAAGTCCAAAATTGTGACATTGTTAATGCACAAGACTTTTGCTTTATTAGATTAGATTCAACTTTATTGTCATTACACATGTACAGGGACAGGGTAACGAAAAATCATCTAAAAACCATACATTCAAGTCAACAACTGTATCTTTTAAAGATATAAGATATTAAAAAGGGACACCTGAAATTTTATCTAATATTTCTCAGTCTTCATTCTCTCCTTTATTTTCTCTCATCAGGTAAAGCACGGGCCAACATTTACCTTTGCCATTAAAGGCAGATCTGTAGCACCTAGCCTAGACTTCTCCTTCACCAAGTTCAACTTTGGCAAGTGCTTCCTGTACTGTCCTGGCATGGTGCCGGCCTCACAGACTCTAGTGATCAGCAACAAAGGCGAACACGACATCAGGTAGCTGTGTGTGCGTGTGTTTGTCTCCATGTGTTAATGTGAACTTGTTTCCTAAGTGAAGAATTGTTTTTATTCTACTCAGAATGTGAATCTTTAAGACACCTTCTCTGATTGGAAAACATCCTGTGCATTACCTCTCCTCCATCAGTGTCCAGTGCCAGTTCAAGAACACCTCTTACCTGGAGATGAACTTCAAGCCAGATGTTTTGTCCCCTGGTGCTGTGACGGAGGTACCAGTCACCTTCTACCCCCGTGAGGCGTGTCGATACCATGAAAAGATCACCTTCATCTTAAACAGCTGTGTCACGAAACAGGTGGACATACACGGGCAAGGCATCGAGATGAAGGTGAGAAAGACGGGTGTGTGTACTGAAGTCAAATTTTTGGATCTGATACTGATAACAACTTATTGTTGCCACCAATACAGCTGGAAGTGGAGGATCCAAGGCAGAGGAAGGTGAAACTGGGATCTCTGATGTTGGGTCAGAAGGTGAAAAAGCAGGTGGTTCTGGTCAACCGCAGCCCTGCAGACCTTAGCTTTACCCTGCTCCTCAACACAAACAAACCACTGGACCCAAAGGTAGGAAACACACACAATGATAATGATAGTGATTCACACACAGGTGACACTTATATTCTCACCTTTCTTTTGCTCTACTTTCCTCTGCTCCTCTGTATTCTACTCTACTCTGCTGTTTTAGGATCTGTCGGTCAGTCCAGCAGGTGAGCTGAACCTGAAAGCCAGTGGCGGTTCTTGTAATGTTGAGATCCAGTTCTCACCCCGTCAGCACATACCGCCCTTCAAGGCTGAGCTGCAGGCTGAGTTTGCGGGCCTGTTACACCCCCTGCTGACCATCCAAGGCTGCTGTCAGGTAGCCTGTGAAGTACATTTCCTGCTATTTTATTAGGCTGGTGCAAATGATGCATGTATTCTAACAAGCACTAAATTCTATTCTGAAGTAAGTTTATCTGCATTGCACCTTTTTATATGGTCTAATAACAATACATTGGGAGGGTTTTTTTTTCTGTTTATATGTTGGATGAATTCAAGTTAACAAGTAGATCCAATTTAAACTGCCAGGGCGTGGAGGTCCAGCTGGACCAGGACCACGTGGCCTTTGGAGCTGTAGTTCAGCGCTGCCGGGCCAGGAAGAGGATTGTCATGATGAACACTGGAGACATTGGTGCCAGGTAAGGTTATATACTTTACAGCAGACAGTATTACCCAACGTGAGTCTTTTCTGTTTACCTGTCCCACACATATGCTTGTAGTCTTGGGTAATTTTATGCTCAGAATTCTCCTCTTATTCTGAGCTGCTCTTTGGGTTTATATATCTCCTCAACCAGGTTCCACTGGAAAACAAAGAATTTTCCTCCGGAGTTGTCCATCTCCCCGGCTACAGGCTACATCTGTCCAGGCATAGAGGTTCCTTTCGATGTGACATTTGCCCCTGAGGAACTGAGCAATGACACAAGATATGAGAACCTGTCTTGCTTTGTGGAGAACTCCTCCTCCCCCATCGCCCTCACTGTGACAGGCTCGTGCATTGTAGCTTCCACGAGCAAAGAGGTTTGACTGATGCATTTTTCTTTTTGTTCACATGCACAGTGATGCATGGCGAAGTTAAAAAAAACAATATGTATTTGATCATGAGACATTTGTGTGCATTTGGATTTTTTTTATGTGATGAGCAGCTGGGGAAATTATGCATCACATTTACTAAATGTGCTCTGGATTTTCCAAAATGACACTGATTTACAGGGTAACAACACATCTACAAGGCACAACCAGGTGATTCCTGTATTGACAACAGACATAATTTGATCAGATTTAACGTTGATTTTAACGTTGTGGCTGATCAGTGTAAACCCTCTCAGTTAGATTCTTATTAGTAGTGCCACTGTAAAGTACAGAAATTGTATACTTTTGGATATTGATCTCAAGGCGTCTCCAGCTGGTATAAAAGCTAAAAGCTGTCTGGTCAGCAGTGCAGTCTCTTTCTGTAAGTAGGGTTAAGAAAGAGAACCAGACGACATGGGAGATCGATCCGGCTCCTTTTGGAACAAACAGAGAATGTTGACAGATTTAAAGGCCCCTGGAAATTTCAGTTTCAGTTTGCTGATTAGTCACCAAGGCCTGAGAAAAGGCTTTAGAAAATGAGTGATATTCTCCTGCATTAGGATAAATTGAAGGTGATTGATACCGTAGTTCTTTTTTTATTTATGTTTTCAGTGACAACCATTACCTATAATGCAACTCTCTGCATACCATCTATTGCATAATTATTCCCCCTATGCTGTCCTCTTGTCTGCAGGTGGTGAATTTTGTATGCCCAGTACGTGGCTCTCACACCCAGACGCTACCCATCTTAAACCCCACGAACCAGCGGTGCAGCATCAGACCTGTCATCGAGGGCAAACAGTGGAGCGCTGCGCCCTCCGTGACCCTTGAACCCCTACAGAACAAGTCATACGAAATCACCTACCGACCGCTGACCATGACTGCTGATGGAAAGAAGCACCTGGTAGAGGAGCATTAACTTATAAACACCATCACATAATTATTTGTAGCCTCTTTTGAGCATATTCAGTGCAATGCAGTCTGTATGAAAAAAAGATGACAAAAGAAAAAAAGTATGAGCAATGAAGTGTGACATTAATCTCAGACATTCACTTGTTATTACTCCATTTTTTTTTTATGTCCTCAGGGATCAGTCTTTTTCTCCTTCCCTGATGGGACAGGCATGCTGTACTCCCTGCAGGGAACTGCTGATCCTCCCAAGGCAGAGGACACCATCATGCATGAGCTGCCTGCCAAGACTAAACACACAGAGCTGCTCCCTGTGCACAACTGGCTCTCTAAGCAACAGCGGTAAAACATACACACCATAGAGTATAATTTAGCAAAACATCTGCATATTAAAAAGGACCTGGATGTAAAATGTGAATGCTGCATGTGAGTGACACGCAGACCCTGTAGCACACATGTACAGAGGAGTCATTAGTGTTTGTGTTTGCTCAGGTTCCGTGTGCTGATAGACATACTGAAGCCTGAAAAACCAGATGCTACAGTGTCTCTTAAGGGTCTAGAGTACATTGATGTCCCTGCTCTGAGCAAGAGAGACTACAAGATGTCTTTCTTCACATACAGAGAGGGACAGTACGACACCAAGGTTTGATGAGACACACACTTGCGATCAGATCTGAATGTATTTCTGAGTCTTGTTCTCACATCGCCCTTTAACTCTTCCCCTCAGGTGACATTTCATAACGAGGTGACAGGTGAGTACATGTTCTACCCCGTTACCTTCAAGGCCACATCTCCAGGCGTCCTCTCCACCATTGAGCTGGTGACCACTGTCCGCCGGACAGCCTCGGCCACTGTGCAGGTGGAGAACCCCCTGGCCACAGCTACCTGCCTCACCACTGAGTGTAAATGTTCTGACATCAGTGCTCCACCTCAGCACACTGTGCCAGGACAGTCCAGGGTGATTACAGAGTACATCTTTACCCAAACTGTAAAAAAAAAAAAAAAAAAAAAAAATACTGTGTGCCTGCGGACAAACTTTAATTGACTCTGTGTGTGTGTGTCCTTTCTTTAGGGCTCTCTGAGCTTTGAGTACCAGCCTCTGCATGCAGGAGAGTCTACAGCCCGGCTGACTCTGCACAATAATGATCTGGGCTACTTCCACTACAACCTGCTTCTCCGAGCTCTGCCACCGCCACCAGAGAAAACCGTCCTCTTCAACGCTTCACTGGGCAGAAGTCACTCTGTTCTTGTTAAGTTCATCAACTACTCCCGCTCCAAAACAGAGTACTCATGCAAGGTAACAAAATGTCAGCGTGTTAAAATGATGTATTACAGCGTACTTTAAGTTCTTGTGAGACTGTGTGTATGTTATGTGTGATCCTGCCTTTTTTTGTCCGCTAGTTTTACTGATAGATACTGAGAGAGAATAGGAAGTCTGTGGGCTGTGATTTTGTGTTTGTTGGATTAATTAAAAAAAATTAAAGAAACAGTACAAACTAATACCAAAAATATGAAAAAATAATTAAAACGTTTTTTTAAAGAAATATTACATTACTGTAAATATCATTTTCAATTTTTAATTTATTATTTATCCAGTCATCACCATTTCCAGAAAAGTTGAAGTGTCACCATCAACACCAAAGAAGAATGTGCGTCTAGTTTCCTCATCCTTCAGTGTGATGTATAGAAATACTGTATATACTACACTGTAGAGCTCAGACTTTATAAAACAACACAGACTCCTGGACTGTAGTATTGTCTTATGTTGCTTTTACATTTTATCTCGATGCCTTTTCTGTTTTATGTCAAGCACATTTAATTGCCTTGTTGTTGAAATGTGCTGAAGAAATAAACCTGCCTTGAATAGGGGCAGCGTCTTTGTATGAATATGATTAACTATGATCTAATTTTACTAATATTCACCAGAGGAGACATGAAGTTGGCTCATTAATTCAGGTGCCAGACGGCTGAAATCATGTTTAAATACCCCAGAAATGTCTTTGTCTTTTCACGAGAGGAGTGTAGGACAGAATCTGAACTTTCCGACATTTGATTTAAGTCATTTTGCGTTGTACAATGAAGACCAATGAAAACTGTGCTGAGATGTGCTGTGGGACTCACATGCTGACATTTGCTTTATCAAATCAGACCCTGCCTGTGAATCATGGTTATTTTCATTTAAAAAGAGCAATTCATGTTTCAAAATGACCAAAGAACCAGTGAAATAAGAATGACTTATTTGCTGTCACATGGTTTTCTTGCTGATGTCTCTCTCCTCCAGACCGATTGCCCGGACTTCACTGTGGACAAAAGTGTTGGTGTTTCACCGGGCTTCCAGGCGGGGTCAGAGGCCAGCGTGGAGGTTTGTTTCGAGCCTCATCGGCTGGGGGAAGTTAGAGGCCAGCTCAGCCTGTCCTCAGGAATCGGTGGTGATTACATCTTCCCCTTACATGGGAACTGCGTCCCTCCCAAAGCCCAGGGCCCGTTTAGCATCAGGGTTGGTCGTAACATCACTATCCCCTTCAAGAACGTGTTCCTGCAGACCACTGATTTTTCTTTTCAGGTAAAGAACTGGTAGAACTTGGTTGATAAAGCTTTTTTGGAACGTGGCCAAGAGAAATAACCGAATTGAAGAGTGGACTAAAGCTTGAAAATGTGATGTTTCTGAAGAGCTGATTAACAACATTCAAATACAGTCACTGCGCTGAAAGCCTATACATTTCTTATTCTCCAAGGAAAGAATTACTTAGGTTCATTTCCTTTCAAACATTTAGTCTGGGTGCAGTGCCAGCCTGAATGAACAAGCTGATTTAAATTTAACCCCGAACTGTTAAAGAGGGTGGTGCAGTCCAGCTTGTCTATTTCCATGATTAGAGCACTGTTACTCTTTATCCTGGATGCAGCTGCAGTTCCTTTACATTTGCAGCTTCTACAAAACACTTAAAGTCAGTTAATTTGCCTCACTTATTATTTTATCTATAATAATGATCTAACCCAGGCCTTGTCGACTCTTATCCTAGGTGGACAACCCCTGCTTTACAGTTAAAGGGGTGGACAGCATCCTCTCCAAAAAGACACAAAACATCCTGGTGTCGTTTGACTCCCCTGCAGGAGGCTCTCCGGGGCCCTGGTTTGGCAAACTGACCATCTCCAGCCAGCGCTCTGAGGGCCACAGCAAGCCCTGCTCATGGGTCTATTACCTGAAGGGATTCCGCCCTGAGACACCTTAGAGAGAGATATATGCCCACACACACAAAAGGACAAACACACATAAATGCCAAAGAGAATACAAAGGCAGCCATTTGGGCTGAAACCTTTATTGTGTTGACTTATTTTTATGATTCTTTAGTTTCATATGTTGACAAATAATTTATTCAGAACTCCAGCATTAATGCTGAAAATACATGTGGGCATTTCAGTCTGTGTATTTATGTGGTTTAAACAATTATTTGTCACAAATTTGTTCATAAATATTTCAATAGTTCACTGAATAAATCCAGCAGAGAAAAGCTGCGTAGGCCTGTCATTGCACACTCATATCCACATGGGGGCAATCACGTCAAGTGTTTTCACCAATTCTAGAGCTACAGCCATGAGGGGAGATACATAATTTACCTGTTTTTTCTTTTCCTTTTTTTTCCCCTTGCCTTTTTTTGCCATCCTGATAACCTCAGTGTTAACATGTCAGCTTTCCACAAGGAGTTAATCTGTCCAAACCACCCTGTGTGCTGTTAGACACATGGCACATTGCAGGCAAGAGCAGCTACTCATCTGAAAGGGCAGAGCTAGGGGAGAGATGCTCATTACCAAAGGTTAGATCTATCACACACACACACACACACACACACACACATATATATATATATATATAAATCTCTAATGAGGAGCTGGAGTGACAGTTGAAGAGACACTCTTCTTACTCCAAGAGTAAGAACACCACACCAGGCTGGTGGCCCGCACCTCCCACTGTGACTGTTTTAAAGAGGGAAGGGAAATATGAAACTGTCTTGGTTCAGGTTAGACATCAAACGAGAGGGAGAGCAAAGTGGATCTAATCCCTTGTATTAGATCCCTCAGCTTGCTTTCAGGCAATGAGCCCAGAGGACTGAGGACTCAGTCTGTTCCAAACAGTCCAGGCTGGTATCTAGCTTTACTCCAACACGGATGTTAACTGACTGCTCAGGAGACCTGGACCCAAGATTAGAAAAATAAACAAACAAACAACAACAGCAGCAGCAAAAAGACAACAAATATATCCTATAGTTTTATGTATATGGAGGAAACGTATAGTCACGCAATGTAAACCTGCACCAAAATAAAAATAACTGCAGTATAATGGTGCAAAATAGACAGTGAATACCACTAAGTACAACAAAGTAATCATAAACTCTCCAAACCTTAAAAATATGGCTCCTCGTAAGCATATAATTATTATTTAACTATTTTTCATCAGATAGATAATTTTTTGGGTACGTAGGATATGTAGGATGGGTGGGTGTGTTTTGGGGTGGGTGCAGTGATGTAAGAAGGGAGGTGAGGGGTGGGGGCTTCTCTCTCTCCCCCATAGCGCGCAGCATGAGCGCTCCGCAGCAAAAGGATGTGTGAGCAGGCAGCGCGCTACTGTAGGGACGGAGTCCACAAACTGCTTAACAAAGAACAAGCCAAACTTCGAGCCCACGAAAACCGCGAGCAGCCCAAACCCGTAGCCGGTCAGGACAGCGAGTCCGCGACGGCAGCGCAGTCCGGAAACAGCGGCGCCCAGCCCGGTGGAATCGACGGGCTCGTCCGCTGGATCGTCACCAAAATGAGCGACAACAAGAACATCTCCAGCCGGGAGTACGCCTCCAGCAAGGAGGAGGTGGCCGTGGCACAGGAGCAGTTCTTCGCCCCGGAACCGCGGAGAGGCATCTCCGTCATTTTGGATGTGAGTATGGAGAGGCACCGGGCAGTGGCCAGCCTGACAGGTTGGGGGTGTGGGTGCGCTGGATGAAGGCATCCAGTGAGCGGTGCGTGCGGACCGGTGCAGTGCGCACTTACGCACAGAGGCGATCTCACAATTCACCGCTAAGACTTGTAGCTCGAGCGCAGCGGAGCCGGCGGCAGCTCTGCCTGGTTAACTGACGCTTCCGTAAGGCACGTGGCCGCAGGAGATCAAACCTGTGGTGTCTGTGGGTCTGAGCAGCCTCAGAACAGTCTGCAAATCCATCTGTCTTCTTGTTGACCCGACCAAAAATTCAACGTACATTTCTCCTTTTATTGACCAATGATCTTTTAATCTCGGCTTAATTTATAAACTTTTTACTATCTATACAAATCATAAATTCAGGTCAGGTCAGTGCAGATTTACTTTCCGTGATTATTTTATTGGAAGCACAAACAACGCACCGACGCGCTTCGACGCTCAAAAACTACAGCGACGCTAAAACGCAGCATAATTGATCGATCCCTGTTTTACAGCCATAGGTAGAACTTTCCTATCCCAACATAATATTTTATTTATGATATTTTTATACACCTGGACAAAGATCCAGCCTTCCTGTATTGGAAGTGGCAATTACGCAGCCCCATGTCGATGTAGGTCAGCTCATCAGGGGAGAAAAACAAAAGAGAAAAGTAGATCACTTTATACAGACCCTGACCACGACCCAAATAGACTGATTGATAGAGAAGGGGTCCGTGGAAAACTAATTATGATCAAGACCAGAGGGCCAATCCTAGTACCCCAGTAAACTAGTTCTGTTTGTGAGGGAGTGTGTGGAGGGGGTTGATGGGGGGTGTAGCCAGATTTGCTGCTGATGCTCTCTCCTTGAACAAGAGACTCACACAGGCAGATTCAGTACTGGAGGGTTTCATAAGCTTTGAGTCAGGACCCAAAACTGGTCTTTGACCTGTTTCTGCTTCTCTGTTTGCAGCTGTTCCTCACAGGAGCAGCTGGTCTGTTTCCATCACAGCCGAGTCTCTGGTAAAGACTGTGTTTCTGATGTTTGGACTATAGGAAATGTTTAAGAACATTCAAACATGCATACTTAAAAGACAAACTTAACTTTAGCATAAGCTAAAATCTAATTTCAGTTGATTGCAAAGCATTTGTGCAAGAAAAGAAATTGTGTATCTCACAGATTTTGTCGGTTGAGGAGGATCTGGTCATCTAGATAGATTTCTCTATTTGCCATAACTTTCCCTTGAAGCTTCCTTCTTTTCACATTTTACCGTATGTCCTGGACATGACAGTTATCTGCTGTACTCACACTGATTGGTCGATGCCAGCGGCGCCTTCTGACATCAGCAGTCAAACTCGTTCCGGCATTTTCGCTCCAGCTCACTTTCTGCATTGATTTGAACTTTGAAATGTTAATCGTTTTTGCCATTTTCCGATATTATTGACCCCAGCGTTATTATCATGGTGAAGAAGTACACACCAAAGGGATCTGAGTGATTGTGAGCGTGTGTGTGTGTGTGTGTGTGTGTGTGTGTGTGTGTGTGTGTGTGTGTGTGTGTGTGTGTGTGTGTGTGTGTGTGCACGCCTGCAGGGAGCCTTCTCCTCATTAGACTCTCTGTTTGCTTGTTTCTCCTCCTTTACTGTTCTCTTCCTCGCCTTCATCTTAACCTTTATTCTTTGTGTTCCTTTCATCCTTTGCCTCTCTCCTCCTCTCCTCTCCTCCTTCCCTCCATATCCTTCTTGTCTTCCTCCTCTCCTCTGTCCTCAGTCAGGCCAAGAAAACATCCATTCTTAATAAGGTTAGGAGATGGATGCAACATCCTCCCTCCCTCTGTCTCTGTCTTCTGTTTCTATTTCTTCTGTCTTTTCTGTTTCTCTCTTTTGCTGTCTCTCATTTTCTTCTCACTCTGTGTCTCTGTTACAACTGTACACACACACACACACACACACACACACACACACCGCCTCCTCACCGCGACACTTTCCCTCCTCTCTGAGCTTGTCTGTCTCCAGCAGCTTCAGAGTTGGCTGTTTTCTGTGGAGTTGAGTGCGCCCCAGGGTGCAGCCGCAAAGCAGAACAATGCAGAACAGCTTGTCATTTGGAACGTCGCTCGTCTCAGCAGTTAATGATTTTCACTTTGGTCCGTTCAGATGGCTGCAGTCCGCCCCCTGAATGCATCATTTATTTATAGTTTTATAAGCCATACAGTCGTAAAGATCTCTAGAGTAGCGTATGCATTTTTTGTTTTTGTTGTCCCTGATGATTTTGAACTGGACAGCAGCCATGATTGTTGTCAGTGTTGCCCATTTACACTGCCTTGAAATTAGGGCTGCAACAAATATTATTTTCACTATTAATCTATTTTACTTTTCTCTCAGTTTCTAGATTAATTGAAAGTTTTGTCAGGAAATAGAGAAAAATGCTCATTAAAATCTTCAGAGCCCAATGCGACTCATTCAGAGAATCAGTTTTATCCAACCAACAGTCCAATCTTCACATTTCAGGACCTGGAAAATGACAATGTTTAATGTTTTTGCTTTAAAAATTACCCCAATAATTCATCAGTCATATCAAAATTATTTCAGATAAAATTTCTGTTGCTTGATTAATTGATTAATCAATTCAGTTTTTCTTGGAATATTCCATGTGAGAGTTAGAAAAGCTGAAAATTTTAAAGTTTAAACAGTAAAATGCTTCTTACCTTTGACATTAACAGCTGATGAGGAAAGCCACTGCGAGTTATTTTTTTTTCTGTCAGTCACATAAACTTGAAGGTGTGAATCCTTATGATCTCTGCTCTCTGCGTTACTCTCACGTGTGATGGACAGGAGTCTGTGTACTTCACAGACTGCTGTGTCCCGTCTGTATAATGGGGCTAAGTTAAACTGATACTGCACCTCAGATCCACCCTCTTAGTACCGCTCACGTCCTCTGTAGGTGTCTGTGAAAAGTCAGTTTCCGTCCTTCACAAAGAGCAGTTACAGCTACAGAAATCTACCGGTGACAAGTAAAGAGAAGAAGAAAGTGACCGAACGTCCACAGGAACTTCTGAGAACTCATTCCTGCAGCATAATCCGTCTGTATGTTCCAGTAGTTTCCATAACATTTTCCATAAAAATCAAAGTACCAGACCTACCACCTTCAGTTCCACAGGGAACGAAGCTTTCACTGAAGCTATAAATTAGTATTGTGTATATGTGTGTGCGTGTACATACATGCAGGATGTTAAAGAAAATACAAAAACACAGCAAATAATCATTGATCAGCTGTGGATGAGTTTTTCCTGTGTGTGCACAGTGTTGCTGAATCTTTATTCCTCTGCCACAATAAGAAACTTCTCAGTCCTGTGGCTCCTCAACAAGTCCTATCACACACCACTGCACTTTTGAGACACACACTGTTTCCAAGTGTGTGTGTGTTTGTGATGCAGTCTCACTGAGACTGAAAACAGTTATTCGCCCTCTGGATTCAGTTTTTACTTGAAAAACAGCAGAGTTTGTGTGTTTAACCATCTGTCACCTCAGCTGAATCCTCCTCATTAAAGCAACAAATTCAACCTCAAAATACAGCTTCTGATTATTAGTGATGCTTCTGCCAAAACATTCGTCATAGCTTTTTATTTCTTTTTGTTAAATTTCCTCCATGACCTCTCAACCAAAACTAGAAGTAACATCAGTGTGGTGCACTGATTGAAAGATGTGAGAACAGAACTTGGATGTACGCTACTAAACATGAAAACAGTGGTTGCACCAAATCCACAAATTAAAATGGTGGATTTTAACAATCAATATCCAAATGAACAATTTTTGAACATTTCTGAGAGTTTGTTTCTCTGCAGCATTTAGAGTCGAGTTTAGAGAAAATAATTTCTTAAGGGACAACACATTACATCTTTAATATCTTTCAGTTACAGCCCGTCTGATGCTGGAGGGTTTGAACCATTTATAACAATATATTGGTTGATTTTTTTAAATATATATTGTATATATTTTTCTTATTGACGTGCTGCCCCATGATAAGTTAATATTAGCTGATATATCGGCTCCTTTCCACAGCAACTGTGCCAGAAAGTGCCAGAAATCCACAGCTCAAACTTCTGTAATCTAAAATATTGGGTCCTGTTCTCTTTTTAGTGTGTTTTAGTGCTTGCTCTCAGCTGAGTTGTATGGAGATATATGTTAATATGCTGATGATACACAGTTTTACCTATACATGAACTTAAATGACTGTTCAAGTCATTGCTAAAAGATAAATACAATATTTGATATAAATGTTATAAGTGAACATTTTAATGACAAACAGGGAGTAAACACAGTAACATGAACAGGTTTTCATGTTCACTGAATTTAATACTGTGGCCTTTCAGTAAATATTATTTTTGTGACCATTGTAGTTACATATGAATTCCAATTCTACTGCTTCTCTTTCCCAAACACAAGTTTAAACTGGAAGAAATGTTTGTAACCGCCCTCATTCACTGGTTTTCATGTACTATTAAGTGTAGCCGTTGCCGATGCCTTCACTCACACTAACTGCACTGTCTCGCTTTGTGTTCACAGATATTCAGGAGAGCTGACAAAGATGGTGAGTGAATTCATTGACTGTGCAGAGAAAACATGTCTGAAAATACCTTCAAATGTTAGTTCACTTAATGTGTAAGTTGAAAAATGATCCATTCCAGGGCTATACCAGATACATGATGTAACATGATTGTGAAATGATGAATGTTGATGTACAGTATGATTTGAGAGAGGATACATAGACACATGACATGCAGTGCTCATGATGTCAGGTAAGGCATCACATTTCTTCACATCAGAAAATGGATTTTTGAACATGTTCACTGTCTTTACGTCAGTTTTGATGGAGATAGATCCAGATGCAAATGATAATTTTTACCAACCTTTTTTATTGATATTTTTACTTCTTACATGCACACACGTATAACTAAAACCATTAAAAATGGCTGCATTCCATTTCGAGGAGTCTGGGCACGGGTATTGTGCACACCTGCTCGCAGGTGTAACTTACTGATGTACCCGACTGGAGTTGCGCCGGTGCTCATTTTAACAATGACAAGCCAAAATGTCCATTGTAAGAAAGACCGCCAAGTAAAATAACAGCAGAACATCATTCAGCTTTGGCAGAAGTGAATATGCTCTCTGCATGTTTTCTGGTTCGGTGCTGTTTTCATGCAGTTTGCGTCTTCAGTTTTGCTTCCAGGGGCAAAAATTCACAAGAAGTAAATGTAACAAACAACCTCGTTGTGAACTGCTCTGGCCTCTCTGGGTTGGTTTTCAGACAGATGATTGTTTTTCAGCACAGATCTGTTGTCTCTGAAGCCTTCTGAGTGATAAGCCCTGTCTGTCTGCTGTCTGAGCTGCTGCTGCAGTGTGCTGTATTTTTAGCATGTTGGGACGTTAAAGTGTTTTCAAAAGGGAAAGTTTGTATTACTGTGTAGCTGTGCCAGCGAGCGGTTTGTTTACACCCCCTGGCATCCCGTGTACTGCTACTCTCTCTTCATCTCCATCTCCTCTATCTCTCCTCTCATCTCTTCCTGCTGCATCCATCTTTCCTCTTTCTCGTCCTCTCCCTCTTTGCCTCTTTTATCCTATCACTGTGTCGTTGACAAGAAAGAATCTCACTAATGAGGAAACAGCCTAAAAAGCTTTGCTTTCATAGCAGCCAGATGGCCATTTGCTCTTCCAGTGTGTGTGTGTGTGTGTGAGAAAGGGTTTCTCTGCTATCTAAGCTTATTACTCCTTTGCCTTCTCTCCAGCTCCCAAAATGTATGTCTGTAAAGAAGATATCTGTCCACATTAATGTGCACAACCATGGCAGTTTATTTAGTCACTGCTTAGTCATCTGTTTGATCTTCATTAGTTGTTAGCACAATAGCCACGTGTGTGTGTGTGTGTGTGTGTATATACACACTGCACAATATGCATTTACCAACTGAAGCTGTAGAGCAGCGAACATTAACAGTTTTTTCAGATGATTTAACCGCTGACGTGATGACATGGTGGACGACAGTCTTATCTGGCCTGAGGTTGTTCTGAGACGTGATGGTGCCTTTACAACAGACTGTGGCATCAGCTGTCCACATTTTAACTAATTACCAACAACTCACATACAAAATTTACATTTTCATTTCGTGCTCATCTCATCCTGAGCAAAGACCGGTTGTACCAACCTCTTTCTCAATCACAAACAAGCTGTAGCAGTGTGTGCAACTTTATGATAACACTCTCTTGCAGTGTTTCAGCAACTCCATTTGCTGTTAGAAACACACAGCTGCAAACTGCCTGTAAAGTGTGGTTGGTAGAGGGGCTACAGAGCAAGAGAAAAGAGAAAGAGAGTGAGAGTGAGTGAGGAACAAAGAGGGAAGAAGAGAAAACGACGGTTATTATGGAGAAACGTAGATATTTGATGTATGGAACACAAGGAGGGAAGAAGGCACCGGCGAGCACAAGCTGAAGAAGAGCTATTTTTATCCTCCTCCTCTCTCCTGGGAGAAGACCGGGGAACTGTTTTAATGAGTGAGAGAGAGAAGGGAGATGCTAACGGGGGGAAGAGGAGAGAATTGTTAAAAAGAAAAGAAGGTGCAGGGAGGGGAGAGATTGACAGAAGGAAAGGCAGGAGGTGGCAGAGTCTGAGAGGGAGAGGAGGCAAAGGAACAGAGTGGAAGAGAAAGAGGAGCAGGGTGAAGAGAGGAAGAGGAGCGAGGGAATAAGAGAGAGTATTGTGTATCTGACAAGGGGGCAGTAATTGAGGTTTAATTGGCTGAGGTCTGTCTTTACATTCAGAGCACAGATTTCAGGGCCGGCCTTCCTGCCCCCAAGCTGCTGAAACAGCAAACCAGGGAACGTGTGTGTGTGTGTGTGTGTGTGTGTGTGTGTGTGTGTGTGTGTGGGTGTGTGTGCATTAGAGCATGTGCATTATGCATCTACCTCTACCTCATCGCTGAGCATTTTTTCCTGCATGTTAGTGTGTGATATAAGCATAAGTGTGAGCTTATTTGCATTTATATGTATGCGTGGACATTCTGAGTATGGTTTTTTTTTTGTGATTATCACAGCTGACTCGAAGCCGCTGTAATGCAGCTGCTGGAGTGTTTCAGCAGCCAATAATTGTCTGAAATAGTTGCATCATTTGACGGCTCTTAGTTTACTCTTTCCAATTGCAGCAGCACCTCTAATGTGCCGCGGTCTACCGAGCTGCTGCAGTTTAAAAAACTTAACCTTTGCAAGTAAAATGGAAATGTTATGTAATAACCACTCAGGGTGCTACTTTACTTGCGTATTTTCTGTAACTGCTGACTGAATGAGCGCTTTCAGTTACACTTACAAAAATGAACTCCAAGTGCATTCAATCCTGAATCCTTAGCCACAATGGTTCAGCTTAAAAAACCAACATGAATACATGTGTTCAAACTGATTTTTTCTTCTGGCATGATCACACTTATGCCTGCAAAGAATACCTCCAGCTTACCTGTTAAATTATGAGACAATAAACATCAAAATCTTCAAAGAATTCCTGTTGTGTCTTACAGGAACACTTGAAAAGAGCAGTCATCATTAATGCACCTGTGTTTTCCCTAATATATGACATGTGAAAATGTAGTGAAAGGAAGTAGTGAATGAGTGAATGAAGGGGAGATTTTGGGAACAGCCCAGCAGAGGTCTAATGAAGCAATATAAGTGAAAGCACCTGTGTGGGTGAATCATGGGTCTGTAGGGCCTTTACCTGAGCCTTTGCTCACCTGATCCAATTAAGGAAAAACACAGTGTCAAGCCAAGAACACATGGAGGAAATTTGTATCTGCATTCTCCTCAGTTGGCGGGTAGGTTTTTTTTTTTTTTAATTTCCTTTTGCTTCTTGACTTGTGACTCATCAGCCATCTGCTAA